>NC_133330.1:263140175-263493508 GCF_042186555.1 Aquarana catesbeiana
TCAAGGACTCTTCTCTCCTTCCAATGAGGCTCAGGCACCATGCATTTTGGCCGATAGCTTTTTCGAATGGATACAAATGAAGTCCATGATCCTAAATAGAACCGTCCAGACAGCCAAGTATGCTCCAAGAGCACATGTATCACATTAGTGACCATTCCACCTTACAAACACTGGCGAAAAAACTGAGGTCCTTCCTGTGTAGGAGGGGTTATAAAGGGGTGGACTTCCTGTTTGACTATCTGCCAGTGTCCATCCACCTATAGGTGGCATATAACCCATATAGTCATTATTATGGTTGCTCTGTGTACCATGATGTACAATAAAGAAAAAAAAAACTGTCACGTGACACTAAAAATAGGTATAGGCACTCATACTCTGCTAAAAAAAAAAAAAAAAAAAAAAAAAAAAAAAAAAAAAAAACTTAGGCTTAGGCTAACAAGGCTCACTCACTGTACTGCATCTATGGGAGGAGTGGCATGGTCCCCCTAGGCTGCCATCCCCTTATTTGGACTACAGATCTCATGTTATGTGAATTGTTCTGTAGTCTGTAGAGATAAACTGGGTAGGGCCAATAACACTGCTTGAGATTTCAGTGCATCCAAAGTAGTGCATACAGAAAGTTTACAGCTCACAGGATTTCCCAGCAGGATCGACTGATGATTGCAAAAAATATCTAACAGATAACAAAATGCTTTTAATGGAATATTAAGCAAATCAAAAGGGAAAAAAAAAAAAAAAAAAACAAACACACAAGAAAATTTAAATTGTTAGGGTTTACATATAGAGTACTTTAAGAAAAAGATAAAAAGCAACAGACCGAGCCATACCATATAAAAGTGTTCCACTCGAAGGTTGAACACTTGCTGCAGTATTCTCATGTAGATCTTCTGAACCCATTCTAGCTGTAATTAAGAAGCCATCTATTAGATAGGGATTCTTTTAAAACATTTCAAAAAATAAGGGAATAAACTGAAATCTGTATAAAATACTCTTTGTGTAACCCTGTACCTGTAACAGAAGAAAAGATTTCTAACTTCTCTCCAGCTTTCCTTATTTGCACTTATCCCATGTCAGTGACCCAATCTAAAGCAGAACTACACTCACTTCTCCTGATCTAATCTCTGCAAGCTTCCTTGCTGGCGCTGATCATCTCTACCTGTTAGCTCCTTCCGCATTCAGAATTTTCTATGAACCCGATAGCCAGGCCAGGATGATACAAATCCTGCACACTCACGTTGAGTTCATTTAACCCAGCACATGCCACAATTGTATACCGAGCTGCATATGAACATTTAAGTCTAAGATGAGGGCAAGACTCCTTTATTGCAGAAACCATATGGGGGGGGGGGGGGGGGGGGGGGGTAGATTTACTAAAACGGATGCACACAGAATCTGGTGCTGTGCAGTATTGGTAACCAATTAACTTCTAACTTTAAGTGGTTACAAAAAAAAACACAAACAAACCTGCAAGACAAAAGGCATAATGAGCTAGTATGCACATACTTACTTACCATACTTTAGATCAAACCCCCCACAGCGGTCCTCGTACATTGCCCTAGCCAGTGACATCGCTCTCTTCCAATGATCAGATTAGTCTTGACACCCCCCCCCCCCCAAACTCCCACAATTTCAATCCTGCATCAATGTGAACCAGGGCTTAATCACATTTTCCCCAAAAAAGAACACCAAAGGCCATAATAATTGCTGAACAGCCATGCAAACTAGCATTGTCTACAATGGCAAGTCCCATTTTGTTCTCAAGGTAGATTACTTTTAAAATAAAATGCAACAAAAACTATTTTAGTTCCTTTTTAAAAGATACATCTCTGTGCAAAGAAATAAAAAAAAAAAAAAAAAATCAGAATGTTTCTGCAATGCATTTTCACTTGTGTACTATTAAAAATACTGCAAATTCAGAAAAAAAATCTGCTGAACCTGTGACACTCGAGTAAACATAGCATATAAACCTTTGACAAAGTCGTAAGGACGAAGGTACAGGTGGTTCTGATGCTGTAGCTTATATGGTGCATTGATGGGCAGGATTCCTATTGTGAGTGTCATTTTAACTGGGACTGGTACTGATAATATACTTCTTGGGCTCGAACTTCTATCCAAAAGAAGAAAACTTTTAAAAATAAAAAAAGATGAAATCAAACAGGCTGGGCAGCATATTACCTTGGGGTTTGGATAGATGTCAGCCTTGGTGAAATTTTTAGCTTCAGCGGCAGTAAGAATATTTTGTCGGAAAAAATTAACCAGATCTACAACTGAAAACCTTGGAAATGTCAACTTGTCCGGATTAGACATGGTGTGTTAAGGCAAGAAAGCCTGGGAGATACCTAGAAGAGACAGGAACATCAACATCAAACCATCTCTGGAAAATGTACATCAAAACATCATGTGTCATATTAACCCCTTGTCTACTGGGCACTTTCACCCCCTTCCTGCCCAGGCCAATTTTCAGCTTTCAGTGCTGTCACACTTTGAATGACAATTGCGCAGTCATGCAACACTACCCACATTAAATGGTTATCTTTTTGTTACACAAATAGAGCATTCTTTTGGTGGTATTTATTCACCACTAGATTATTTTTTGCAAAACAAAAAAAAAATTTTTCATAGTTATAAAATTTTACAGGTAATTTCTCCTTCACTGATGTGCACGGATGAGGCTGCACTGATGGGTGACACCAGTGGGATCTGATGGGACCGATATCCCTTTAACAGAAGCTGGTTATCAGCTTTTTTCTTCTCTCCTCACGCTATCAGCATAAGGAAAGAAAATAGGATTTTTATAACAGCTTACCCTTTTCTTTGAAGTACATCACGGGACACAGAGCCATAGTAGTTACTATGTGGGTTATAGGCCACCTTCAGGTGATGGACGAATGGTTAAATGGCACACCCTAAGACAGGAAGTCCACTCCCTATATAACCCCTCCCACAACTAGGAGTACCTCAGTTTTTGTAGCAAAGCAATACACGTGTATACCAAGAAGGGAGGGACCTCTGTGTCCCGTGATGTACTTCAAAGAAAAGGATTTTACAGGTAAGCTGTTATAAAAATCCTATTTTCTTATCGTACATCACGGGCCAGAGCCATTGTAGTTACTATGTGGGATGTCCCATAGCAATGCCAACTGAAGGGAGGGAGACACAACAAAAGTAGGGCACCATGAGACCAGAGGACTTATACTGCTGCCTGCAGCACACTGCGCCCAAAGGCGATATACTCATTATCTTTTACATCTGCTTGATAGAATCTGGTAAATGTATGGACTGAAGACCAAGTTGCAGCGTTGCAGATTTGAGCCATGGAGGCTTGGTGATGCACTGCCCAGGAAGTACTAACAGCCCTGGTGGAGTGCACTTTAAATATGAAAAGGTGGAACTTTCCTCTTTAATCCATAAGCTTGAACAATCACTTGTCCAATCCATTTAGAAATAGTAGATTTCGATGCTGCCTGTCCTCTTTTAGGACCTTCAGGCAACACAAACAAAACATCCGTTTTTTTGAATATGAGCAGTCGTCCTTAAATAGATTTTGACTGCTCTCACCACATCAAGAGAATGTAGTGACTTTTCTTCCGCAGAACAGGGCTCTGGGAAAAATGAAGGTAGAACAATATCCTGGTTTAAATGAAAACCTGACACTAACTTTGGTAGAAAATTAGGACGCATACAACCTTATCCTTGTGATTAAATATGGCTCTTTACAAGAAAGAGCAGCCAACTCTGATACCCTTCTTGCAGAAGATATGGCTACCAGAAAAACTAGTTTCCTTGTCAAAAGGACCAAGGGAATATGTCGTCTCGGCTCAAAAGACTGTTTCTGTAATGCCGACAGGACTAAAATTCAAGTCCCAAGGGTTCAGGGGTGACCTAAACGGAGGATTAAGCCGCGTTACCCCCTAAATAAAGCTACGAACCAAACAGTGTGAAGCAAGTGGTCGCTGAAATAATACCAATAACCTGGTCCTTGCTAGTACTCAAGACCAGCTTTATTTCTAATTCCATCTGTAGAAAGTCAAGGATTCTACCTATGATATACTTCCTGGGGTGCCAACCCCTGGATTCACACCAGGAGAGACATATGCCTTCCAGACTCTATAATATATGACTCTGGAGGCCGGGTTCCTTGCATTAACCAGAGACTCCGCTGAACCTGACAGCCCACGCTTCTTCAGAATGTGGGTCTCAATAGCCAAACCGTTAAATTTAGCGCTTGTAAAATAGGATGGAATACTGGACCTTGCGAGAGAAGGTCTTGCCGTGGCGGTAGTATCCATGGGTCCCCTACCGCCATCTTTACGATCTCTGCATACCAAGATCTCCTGGGCCACAAGAATCACAAACTTCCCTTCCTGCTTGATCATGCAAAGAAGTCGTGGACGCAGGCAAAAATAGGAGGGAATGCATAAATCAGTGAGAACCGATTCCACGGGAATAGCAAGGTATCTGTTCCGTATGCTAACGGATCCTTTGTTCTTGACACAAAGTTGTCGATTTCTTTGCTGAACCTGGACGCAAACAGATCTACTCCTGAGATCCCCCTTCTTTGACATATTGACAGGAAGATATCGGGGGGGGGGGAACCATTCTCCCGGGAACAACTGCTCGCAACTCAAGCAGTCCGCCTGCCAATTTTCTATTCTCTGGGCCGCACAACTTCTTGTGCCCCCTTGGTGATTAATATAGGTCATTACTGTGGCATTGTCGGATTGAATCCTGGCAGGACAAATCCTGTAAATTGAACGTTCAGGTCCAAGTGCTCTGCCTGAATTTCTAGAATGTTAATGGGCAAGGCCATTTCTGATCTGGGCCACTTCTCTTGGACAGTTGCCTCTTCCAGGACTGCTCCCCAACCCAAAAAAGGTTGGCATATGTTGTTACCACTTCCCAGGTAACTGAAGGAAGGATTTTCCCCCTTTGCAGATTTTTGGTTATTAACCATAAACTGAGGCTCCGGCACACCTTTGGAGTCAGACACATTGGGAAATCTAGAACTTGAACCCTTTTGTTCCAAGTTGATAGGATACTGTTTTGCAGCAGTCTCGAATGAAACTGAGCATAAGGAACGGCCTCGAATGAAGCCACCATCTTTTCCAACAACCTCATGCAAAGCTGAATAGAAGAATTCATCTAGCTTCGACCACCTGAATCAGTTCCTTTATGGCGTTGATCTTTGCCTGGGGCAAGAATACCCTTTTCTGGGTGTATCTATGATCAGACCCAAGTATTTTAGCCTTCTTCATGGTTTTAAAGAAGATTTCTTCTAGGTGGAGAATCCAACCTAGGTATTCCAGGTAGTTGAATGTGGTGACCATACTTTGGTCTAAGCGGGCTACCGAACGGTCTATCAAGAACAGAACGTCTAGGTAAACTATAATAGTTATACCTTGGGCCCTTAATCTGGCTAGAGGAGGGGCCATAACCTTTGTAAACACACAAGGTGCAGTAGCTAGACCGAAAACTAGAGCTACCCACTGAAAATGAAGATTTTCTACCTTGAAAAGTAGATATTACTAGTGAGCGAGGAAATAGGCACATGGAGGTATGCATCTTTGATGTCGATTGATGCCAGAAGTTCTCCTCCTTGTAGGATGGAGACAACTGATTGACTCCATGCGAAAAAAAGAGCGGTTATATTCAGGAATTGAATTCGATTTTTGAGATCCAGAATATCCATTCGGTTTTGGCACCATGAAAAAGGTTTCAACCAAACCCCAACCCCTGCTCTTACATGGGGACCGCCATGATCACCTTTTGCCAAAAGATGGTCCAATGCTTAACAGAAAGACTTCTTTTTCTCTGGATCCTTAGGAATGTTTGATCTGAGAAAACGAGGAGACGGGAACTCTTGGAACTCCAGTTTGTATCCTGGAGCGATTGATAAAGTCCCCCATCCTTGACACTCTTCCTGCCAGATCCTTGAGAACTGCAGAAGTATTCCCCTATTTGAGCGAGCGGGGGCACAACCTCATAAGGAGGCTTCAGTATTTTGTAGGTCCCCCCCCCCCCCCCAAGACCTCTTTTTCCCTGGGGTTGAACTGCCTGGAGGCTGATGCCCCTGGCACAGGAGAAGGAGCTTGTTAAAATGAAAATACATTTACTCCTTTTCTTAAATGGCAAAGGTGTACTTTCCACTAGAATTTCTTTGGATGTATTACCCAAATCATCCCCAATTAGCCATTTCACCGCAAAAAGGAAGACTAGCCAGGAGCTTCTTACATGGCGCTTAGCAAAGGGTGCAAGGCCTGAAGGATAGACTCTCTCATAGCAACTATTGCAAACATAAGGCTTCTAGTAGCTTGCCAGACCCTGGGCTTGCTGAACAGGATAACCTTGAACACCTTTTTAAACTGGTCTCTCAACGATTAACCAATTACTGCCAGCGCAGGCTGAGACACTCAATCTACCAGAGAGAAAAAAAAAAAAAAAAAGTGTTTTTTTTTTTTTTAAATAGGAATTCCAACTTTTTATCCGTTGGATCCCTAAGCATTTGAGCATTGTCTGCCAGACAAGTCAAGCTCTTATTCACAGAGGATATAGCAGCGTTAATTGCTGGTAAACCCCACTTTTAGTGAATTTTCTCCTCCATAGGATAAAGTGTGAAAAAAAATTGCTTATCTGGGTGATCCCACTCAGATACAAAAAGCTTTTCCAGCAATGAATGGACAGGAAAGGCATGCACAGCTTGAGGCTTTAGCGAACCCAAACACTCAGTTAAGGGTAAATAAATGTGGAGAGGACCATTCAGCAAGAAATTGCACCAATCTTACAGATTGTGAACGGAAGAGAACCTGTTGCCTTTTAGTCCCACACTGGGATGCGATTAAAGCCGCTAATTTTTTTTTTTTTTTTCAATCCTATCATGGCTGAGGAAAAAAAAAACCAAAAAAAAAACCCTTTTTAGTAACATAAACAGGGGCTGCGGTGTTGAAAACAGTTGCAAACATTTCATGGCCCCGATGCTCACTCAGACCAGCCACCCCCTCTCAGGGGAAGATGCCATTGTAGAAACGAGTAGGCTTTCCAGAGCTTGAGGGAGACCGTTTTAGCCCTTTTTTGGGGGTGTTTCAACCCCCCCTTTTGACCTTAGCCCAATGCACAAAAGCAGAGGTACGATCAGAAGAAATCGCATCCACTGCTTGAGCAATAGTCCAGCCACTGCTATTAACGCTCAGCCTGATGCTTTTAGTAACTGCGTTAGGGAATACCTGTGTCACCAACGTCTTATATGCCCCTTTTTTGCTCTTGTGCCCCTCCGACTTTTGCAGCCAGCAAAAATGGAGCTTTTAAAAATACTCCCGCGCTGGGGGGAGGGCGGTGAGGAGGAGACCTGTAACAAGCCGTCGTGCAGGGGTGGTTAAATAATGGAGCGGCATCGAAGATCGTTTTTGGCTTCCCCCTTGCAGGGAGAGGGGGAGAGCTTTGTCCAGGTGGGGGGTGTTTCGTGGAAGAAAATCCCCCCCAATCTCACCAGAGGTCTGAGCTGCTCGCCAGAGGGAAGCCTGCTGCTTCTGTGATACAGCGTGATGTTTAAGGAAAGCATGACAAGGTATGTGCTCTATACAGCCCCCAGTGGTGACTCTTAGGCATGACAACATTTACTTTTTTAAAAGGAGACATTTCATAAAAAAAAAAAAAAAATTTTTAAAAATTCCTTAGAAACCTCCACTTACCTTTCCCGCCGCAGGGTTGTCTGTGGTAAAAACCAACAGACCCAATCTTCACCTCTCACGATGGGCTCTATTACAAAACCTTCAGGAACCGGGAAACCTCGTGGAATCCACACTCCTGGACCCGTAAAACACCCCGCCAGAAAAAAAAAAAACTTTATGGCTTAAAAAAACCAAAGCTCTGGATCCCGGGGTACAGCTCTCTTAAAAAGAGAAGCGTTACATGCAAAACCTTGTTTCTTCCACCACAAGGCCCTGGTACCATTCAATTCGGCCTGAAAAGACTCTTTGAATGGATCCGGCTGCATAGCTGGCCCCAGCAAGGATTGCTCCAGTGGAACTCAGCACCATACATCTCTACTCATGACCAACACCTTAGACACTGGCGAAAAAACTGAGGTACTCCCAGTAGTGGGAGGGGTTATATAGGGAGTGGACTTCCTGTCTTAAGGTGTGCCAGTGTCCATCACCTGAAGGTGGCCTATAACCCACATAGTAACTACTATGGCTCTGTGTCCCATGACATACGATAAGAAAACCCACTAACCAGCTTGTGTTTACATCCTGTGATCAGCTTTTACTGGCCAACAGCTTATCATGTGGTAAAGGCCCTTTACCTGGATCTGTGATAGCCAATCACAGAGCACGCTGGGTGGGGGGGGGGAGGGGGTAATCTGCTGAACGGGGGTATCAATGCCAATGAGATGGGGGGGAATCTGCTGAAGGAGGGTACCAATGACATGGGGGGGGGGAAATCTGCTGAACGTGAATACCAATGACATGGAGGGGGGGAAATCTGCTGAACGTGAATACCAATGAGATGGAGGGGGGGGGGTCTGCTGAACGTGGGTACCAATGAGATGGAGGGGGGGGGGGGTCTGCTGAACGTGGGTACCAATGAGATGGAGGGGGGGGTCTGCTGAACGTGGGTACCAATGAGATGGAGGGGGGGGTCTGCTGAACGTGGGTACCAATGAGATGGAGGGGGGGGGTCTGCTGAACGTGGGTACCAATGAGATGGAGGGGGGGGTCTGCTGAACGTGGGTACCAATGAGATGGAGGGGGGGGGTCTGCTGAACGTGGGTACCAATGAGATGGAGGGGGGGGTCTGCTGAACGTGGGTACCAATGAGGTGGGGGGGTCTGCTGAACGTGGGTACCAATGAGGTGGGGGGGGGGGTCTGCTGAACGTGGGTACCAATGAGGTGGGGGGTCTGCTGAACGTGGGTACCAATGAGGTGGGGGGGGGGGGTCTGCTGAACATGGGTACCAATGAGGTGCGGGGGGGGGGTCTGCTGAACGTGGGTACCAATGAGGTGGGGGGGGGGGTCTGCTGAACGTGGGTACCAATGAGGTGGGGGGGGGGTCTGCTGAACGTGGGTACCAATGAGGTGGGGGGGGGGGGGTCTGCTGAACGTGGGTACCAATGAGGTGGGGGGGGGGTCTGCTGAACGTGGGTACCAATGAGATGGAGGGGGGGGGGTCTGCTGAACGTGGGTACCAATGAGGTGAGGGGGGGTCTGCTGAACGTGGGTACCAATGAGGTGGGGGGGGTCTGCTGAACGTGGGTACCAATGAGGTGGGGGGGGGGGGGTCTGCTGAACGTGGGTACCAATGAGGTGGGGGGGGGTCTGCTGAACGTGGGTACCAATGAGGTGGGGGGGGGGTCTGCTGAACGTGGGTACCAATGAGGTGGGGGGGGGGTCTGCTGAACGTGGGTACCAATGAGGTGGGGGGGGGGGGGGGTCTGCTGAACATGGGTACCAATGAGGTGGGGGGGGGTTCTGCTGAACGTGGGTACCAATGAGGTGGGGGGGGGGTCTGCTGAACGTGGGTACCAATGAGGTGGGGGGGGGGTCTGCTGAACGTGGGTACCAATGAGGTGGGGGGGGGGGTCTGCTGAACGTGGGTACCAATGAGATGGAGGGGGGGGGGGTCTGCTGAACGTGGGTACCAATGAGGTGAGGGGGGGTCTGCTGAACGTGGGTACCAATGAGGTGGGGGGGGGGTCTGCTGAACGTGGGTACCAATGAGGTGGGGGGGGTCTGCTGAACGTGGGTACCAATGAGGTGGGGGGGGGTCTGCTGAACGTGGGTACCAATGAGGTGGGGGGGGTCTGCTGAACGTGGGTACCAATGAGGTGGGGGGGGTCTGCTGAACGAGGGTACCAATGAGGTGGGGGGGGGGAATCTGCTGAATGAGGGTACCAATGAGGTGGGGGGGGGGGAATCTGCTGAACGATGGTACCAATGAGGTGGGGGGGGGGGGAATCTGCTGAACGAGGGTACCAATGAGTTGGGGGGGGGGGAATCTGCTGAACGAGGGTACCAATGAGGTGGGGGGGGGGGATCTGCTGAACGAAGGTACCAATGAGGTGGGGGGGGAGGATCTGCTGAATGAGGGTACCAATGAGAAGGGGGGGGATCTGCTGAACGAGGGTACCAATGAGATGGGGGGGGGGGGGGATCTGCTGAACGAGGGTACCAATGAGATGGGGAATCTGCTGAACGAGGGTACCAATAACATGGGGGGGGGGGGGGGGAAATCTGCTGAACGAGGGTACCAATGAGATGGGGGGGGGGGGAATCTGCTGAACGAGGGTACCAATGAGATTGGGGGGGGGGGGGGGGGGACTGCTGAACGAGGGTACCAATGAGATGGGGGGGGGGGGGGGGACTTGACAATTCACGATCTGCAATCTCCTCTCAGAACAGGGATGTGTGTGTAAACACACACACATCCCTGTTCTGAGAGGAGATTGCAGATCGTGAGTTCCTAATAGCTAGGGACCACGATCTGTCATCTCCTATAGTCAATCCCCTACAGTTAGAACACACAGTCAGGGAACACAGTTAACCCATTCCCTGCCAGTGAGATTTATACAGTAATCAGTGCATTTTTATAGCACTGATCGCTGTATAATTGTCAATCGTCCCAAAAATGTGTCAAAAGTGTCTGATGTGTTCGCCATAATGTTGCAGTCACAATATAAAAATCGCAGATCGCCGCCATTACTAGTAAAAAAAAAAAAAATAATAAAAATGTCATAAATCTAACCCCTATTTTGTAGATGCTATAAATTTTGCGCAAACCAATCAATATACGCTTATTGCAATTTTTATTACCAAAAATATGTAGAAGAATACATATCGGCCTAAACTGAGAAAAAAAAAAAAAAATGGGGATATTTATTATAGTAAAAAAGGACAAAATATTGTGTTTTTTTTCAAAATTGGTGCGCTTTTTTTGTTTATAGCCCAAAAAATAAAAACCGTTGAGATGATAAAATACCACCAAAAGAAAGCTTTTTTCCCCACAAATGGAGGACATCACTTTTGTATGGGTACAACGTCGCACAACCACGCAATTGTCAGTTAAAGCGACGCAGTGCCATATCGCAAAAAGTGCTCTGGTCATTGAGCAGCCAAACCTTCCGGGGCTGAAGTGTTTAAACTGATGTCAAAAGAATGTTCCCATTGACATGGGTCTTTGAAGTGATCTTAAAGCTGAACTCCAACTTTATTTTTACTAGAACAGAATAGATTAAGTCTGAAAAAATAAAAGTCAGCAGCTACAAATGCTGTAACTGCTAACTTTTAATAAAAGAACACTTACCTGTCCGAGGATCCAGGGCTGTTCTCACTCGGGGTGGTATATTGCTGAACTCTAGGTTCCTTACACCACCCCGTTTACTGTTGGAAGCCGGCAGTGACTCCTTGCAGCTTCACAGCCAGTTCCCCACTGCGCTTTGCGAATGGTTCAGCAACCTTCTGGGACAAGTCACGTGTTCCAGAGGTTGTGGACTGGGAATAGCTTTGGAATAGACCTTCACTCCAGAAATTCTCTTCCCACCACCCCAAAAGTAACGACAGCTCCTTTATTCCATTCAGATTAAAATCAGCAGGACAAGGACTGAGTGTGCTGGATGAGAGGAGTAAATCCTGTCATTGCCAACTAATGACTTAACTACTTGACATCCGCGATATGGCCGAATGACGGCCACAGCGCGGACCTGAATTCCCGGGAGGCCGTCATATGACGGCCTCCCCTGTGCACGCGCCCTGCAGGGCACGCGCTGTGATCACCGAGTCACTGAGACTCAGGTGATCACCAATCTAAGTAAGGTCCCGGCCCCTTACCATGTGATCAGCTGTCAGCCAATGACAGCTGATCACATGATGTAAACAAAAGATCGGTAATCGGCTTTTTTTTCTACTCACGCCGACAGTGTGAGTAGAAAAAAAAAGCCGATCACCGGCTCGGATGCGAGGGACATCGGTCCCGAAGTGGAAGAGGCACATCTGCCTCATCTGTGCCCATATAACAGTGCCACCTATCAGTGCCCACCACTAGTGCCAATCAGTACCACCTAGCAGTGCTGCCTATCATTGTAACTGATAGTGCCCATTATTGCCACCCATCAGTGCCGCCTCATCCATGAAGAAGAAAAATTACCTGTTTTAAATTTTTTATAACAAAATATATAAAAAAAAACATTTTTTTTTTTTTTTTTTAAATTCAGTTTTTTTTACATTTTTTTTAACAGAAAATAAAAACCGCGTCAGCGCTGAAAGCTGAAAATTGGTCTGGATAGGAGGGGGGTTTAAGTGCCCAGTAAGCATGTGGTTAAATAAGGGTCTGTCCAGAGTCTATTCCCAGCAGCATGCATGTCCACTGACCTCTACCTGACCATAGGCTCACATGGGGCCTTCATCTAGATCTGCCTGAAAAACAGACTAGTGGACTTGACCTGAGCTACTCTATGGCTAAGATGAAACACGGATCGCTTCCCTTAGCCAAGATAGCAGCACTAGGGACCCAAAGACTAACGAAGAAACGGCCCAGAAGAGGACAGCGCTGGATCCCTAGCCTGGCAAACATCTCTTTCTTAACGTGGCCTGTTACTTACAGGGCCACACAGCAGGAGATGAGCGGTGACCACGGTCCGCACAAGGCTATCAGACCACAGTCGCTGCTCATCTCCTGCTGTGCGGCCATGCCTGTGTGTCCTCTCCCACCCACTCAGCTGACAATATCTTCCTATCAGCAGGGCAGGGGGTGAGAGGAGCTGAAGATCAGAATGGAGCACTTCTCCCACCCCCTGCCCTGCTGATAGGAAGACATAAGATCTGCTGGGAGAGGACACACGGACTGTTAACATCCTCTGCCCCACAGGTAAGAGTCCTGAGCAGGGGAGGCAGAGATTGATGCTAGAGAGTAAGCATAAGCCCAGGCGTTTTCGCAAGTCCACGTGCCCGCGCCAGCCAGGAAGCTGAAGCTCCGCAGCGCTAATCACAGGCAGTGAGACATTTCCCGGTCCGCAGCTGCACAGATCGGGAAATGTCTCACAGCCTGTGACTAGCTATGCGGAGTGTCAGCTTCCTGGCGGGCGTGGGCACGTGGATTTGCAAATATGCCTGAGCTCATCTTTACTAGAGAGGAAAAGAGGGGAGGGGGTAGACTGCAGGAGCACTGTAATGTAAAGGGGACTGCACTGTAAAGGGGCACTGTTACAGTGCAGTCCCCTTTATATCACAGCCCCCTTTACAGAGCAGTCCCAGTTGCATTAATAAAGTGGCTGTAAATCAAATTCATGAAATTTGAGCTGGGCATATATCTGCAGTGTTTTCTCATCTTTCTTCAAAGCACCATGTCCTGTGGCTTTGTCCTGCTCCGTTCTTCTGTTATTAGCACTTCTGACAAGTTCTCCGACACAGGAGATAAAACCAGCCTGAATTTTTGTGTCAGGGTGGGTGCTTTAAATAGATTAGCAGAAAGTTGCTCTACTCACAGGACAGCTCTGAAAGTCTCTGCCTATCTGGAGGGGGGGGGGGGCGCGGGGCGCCTTTCCTCCAATCAGCTGTCTCCCAGTGTAATCCAACAATACACTGCTACTGCTGAATGAGGAAGTGCAAATTCTAACATGATGTACACTTTCTAAACAGTATATAAAACATGAAGACAGCAGACATACAAGTAAAACTTATGTAGGAAGATTTGTTTCATCTCTGGATCATCTGAGGCTGTTCACTTTATTGGGTATATGTGAGGTTTTACATCCACTTTAATGTAAAGGGGACTGCACTGTAAAGTTAAGGGGAACTGTGCTGTAAAGGGGGCTGAGGACAGACTTCACGAATATCCTATCCCCCAACCTGTCCACCACAACCACCATCCTCCACTAACCAACCACCACCGCCCCCAGGAAAATTGGTTGCTGTGAAACAGGTCCCTGGAGCCAAAACGTTTGGGGACTGCTGGTCTAAAAGACCCTGCAAGTCTCCTCTGTGCTCAACTACATTACATTCTTTCCCAGCCAGGGAAGCTGTCAATGGAGACCCGGAAGTGAGGTCATACACATTGCTTCTGGGTCCTGAACTAGATGCCCATCCCTGCAGTGCCTACTATGCTGATGCCAG
Source organism: Aquarana catesbeiana (assembly GCF_042186555.1). Lineage (NCBI taxonomy): Eukaryota > Metazoa > Chordata > Amphibia > Anura > Ranidae > Aquarana > Aquarana catesbeiana. The sequence continues at coordinate 263,154,276 of NC_133330.1, forward strand.
GCTCACAGATGGGCAAGAGAAACCCAGGATACATGGGGGGGGTTGCTATACCATGACAGTGGAAGTAACCGGGTGGCAGTAGAGCCGCCCAAACGCTAGTACCTGACAAGTAAGTACTGCTGCTTGCCCGCGGCAGGGCTAAATGTAGAAAAAAAAAAAAAGCTAGCTGCCCACCGCCCGGAACTGCATGTCCTGGGTGCCAGGCTATACACAATGTGCATTCCTCCACGGTGAATGGGCTGACAAAAGCCCAGGCGCCAGGATGCAATTCCTAGTCGCCATGGCAACCTGGAATTTTTCAAGCCCGGTCTCAAAAGTCAGCAGCTACAGAATTTATATCTAATGACTTTTCAAAAAAAAATGGAGAGGTGGCCGTCCTTGTACCCAGGAGCACACCATCCTCCAACATGGCGGGAGGCACTACCATACACATTACAACCTGACCATACAATCAGCTTTACCAAAACTATAGAATACAAGTCCTAAACTGTGTAATCCATTTGTATCCAGCCTGACAGTTCCCTGCACTACATACTTGTTGGTAAATGCAATGCAGATCATTACAACGTGATTGTATAGTGTATGGTCATCATAAAGCAGATCATACAATCAGATTGTCCCATGTGTAGTGCTCACTGGCCCTTACTATAGGTCTCTCCTGTAATATTGTTCTCCTATGATGTCAGCTGTACAATGAACATACACATTGCACGAACCTGACACCGGCACTCTACACCCACAAATCCGTACAATAATATGCGGTGCCAGTCTCCGGTACTCACGTTAGATCGCTGCTTCTATCAGCCACAGATACTCTATAAATACGTTGTAACCGGGAACTTTTTAAACTTAATCCCTCCCCTTCCCTGATGTCACTACTCTGCGTCTGACACGCACATGCGTTCCACCGCTGGACAGTCGCACGTTGGATTTCGCCGCCGTTTTTTTTCATGTGAATACAGAGATTGTGTTGCTGCGCCTATGGCTGTGTAACTATAGATATTGTTTACATTACGGGCGGTCCAATGAATAAACGGGAATTGGGCGGTCAAGCAAAATTGCTATCTGCACCTGCGCACTCAGCTGCATCCTTATCCCTCTGGGTAACGTGCGAGGCGGGGCCGAGCACTCCGACGGCCATCTTTATTATGGGAAAGTGACCCACTCTTCTTCGGTTAGTAATAGAGCTATTAGCAGCTTATTAGTCGCTTAATGCTTCTGCAAGGAAGACCTGTCACCTACTCAAACCTATGACAAGGGGGGTTGTTTGACTTCTTGTGAAAGCAATAACATACCTCCCAACGTTTTGAGATGGGAATGAGGGACACCTACTAACAAACGTATATAGGCATAGGACACGCCCCCTTCCACACCCCCTTAAAGGAGAATTAACCAAAAAATGGTTAATTAAACCCACAAGGGATTTTTTTTACCACTACTATTCCTTTATATTGGCTTTTAAAATTTACAAATGCAGCAATTTAGAATTTGGATGAAAGGTTTAGCACTGGAAAACACTTTTTGAAAAGATAAAAAGTGCATTTTATGTACAGCAATAGTGATCAGACCAAAATGAGGGGGGATGAGGGACAGAGCGACACTGCTCCAAATCAGGGACAGTCCCTCAAAATTAGGGACAGTTGGGAGCCATGCAATAAAACTAAATGGAAATAAAAGCAAATAAAAATAGTGTAAAAATAAGGTTATCCATTTCAATACTGGTGTTCTGTCAGAATAGCGAACCCGGTCAGATTAGGTAACAGAAGTGACGTCCTGTCAGCTGCGCATGCGTTCCACCGCTACAAGGTTTGCTTATCTGAGAGAACATCTGCAGTATGAACAGACATTCCAACCTGTAAAAACTCATTTCAGGGAGGTGGGCGTGGCTTAAGCCGTGCTACATATTGCGTGTGGCTTAAATGGGGTGTGGTTTTATAGAGTCTGAGATGACTTACATAGTGCAGAATGTAGTAATGTTAAATATGGAATGTACAGTGCGGAGTGTATGGTGGTGGGTAGTATGTGCAGGAGAGGAGTGCAGAGTGTATGGCGGTGGGTATAATGTGCAGGAGAGGAGTGCGGAGTGTATGGCGGTGGGTAGTATGTACAGGAGAGGAGTGCGGAGTGTATGGCGGTGGGTAGTATGTGCAGGAGAGGAGTGCGGAGTGTATGGCGGTGGGTATAATGTGCAGGAGAGGAGTGCGGAGTGTATGGCGGTGGGTATAATGTGCAGAGAGGAGTGTGGAGTGTATGGCGGTGGGTTTATTGTGCAGGAAAGGAGTGCGGAGTGTATGGCGGTGGGTATAATGTGCAGGAGAGGAGTGCGGAGTGTATGGCGGTGGGTAGTATGTGCAGGAGAGGAGTGCGGAGTGTATGGCGGTGGGTAGTATGTGCAGGAGAGGAGTGCGGAGTGTATGGCGGTGGGTAGTATGTGCAGGAGAGGAGTGCGGAGTATATGGCGGTGGGTAGTATGTACAGGAGAGGAGTGCGGAGTGTATGGCGGTAGGTATAATGTGCAGGAGAGGAGTGCGGAGTGTATGGCGGTGGGTATAATGTGCAGGAGAGGAGTGCGGAGTGTATGGCGGTGGGTATAATGTGCAGGAGAGGAGTGCGGAGTGTATGGCGGTGGGTAGTATGTGCAGGAGAGGAGTGCGGAGTGTATGGCGGTGGGTATAATGTGCAGGAGAGGAGTGCAGGGTGTATGGCGGTGGGTATAATGTGCAGGAGAGGAGTGCGGAGTGTATGGCGGTGGGTATAATGTGCAGGAGAGGAGTGCGGAGTGTATGGCGGTGGGTAGTATGTACAGGAGAGGAGTGCGGAGTGTATGGCGGTGGGTAGTATGTACAGGAGAGGAGTGCGGAGTGTATGGCGGTGGGTAGTATGTGCAGGAGAGGAGTGCGGAGTGTATGGCGGTGGGTATAATGTGCAGGAGAGGAGTGCGGAGTGTATGGCGGTGGGTATAATGTGCAGAGAGGAGTGTGGAGTGTATGGCGGTGGGTTTATTGTGCAGGAAAGGAGTGCGGAGTGTATGGCGGTGGGTATAATGTGCAGGAGAGGAGTGCGGAGTGTATGGCGGTGGGTAGTATGTGCAGGAGAGGAGTGCGGAGTGTATGGCGGTGGGTAGTATGTGCAGGAGAGGAGTGCGGAGTGTATGGCGGTGGGTAGTATGTGCAGGAGAGGAGTGCGGAGTATATGGCGGTGGGTAGTATGTACAGGAGAGGAGTGCGGAGTGTATGGCGGTAGGTATAATGTGCAGGAGAGGAGTGCGGAGTGTATGGCGGTGGGTATAATGTGCAGGAGAGGAGTGCGGAGTGTATGGCGGTGGGTATAATGTGCAGGAGAGGAGTGCGGAGTGTATGGCGGTGGGTAGTATGTGCAGGAGAGGAGTGCGGAGTGTATGGCGGTGGGTATAATGTGCAGGAGAGGAGTGCGGAGTGTATGGCGGTGGGTAGTATGTACAGGAGAGGAGTGCGGAGTGTATGGCGGTGGGTAGTATGTACAGGAGAGGAGTGCGGAGTGTATGGCGGTGGGTATAATGTGCAGGAGAGGAGTGCGGAGTGTATGGCGGTGGGTATAATGTGCAGGAGAGGAGTACGGAGTGTATGGCGGTGGGTATAATGTGCAGGAGAGGAGTACGGAGTGTATGGCGGTGGGTATAATGTGCAGGAGAGGAGTGCGGAGTGTATGGCGGTGGGTATAATGTGCAGGAGAGGAGTGCGGAGTGTATGGCGGTGGGTAGTATGTACAGGAGAGGAGTGCGGAGTGTATGGCGGTGGGTATAATGTGCAGGAGAGGAGTGCGGAGTCTATGGCGGTGGGTATAATGTGCAGGATGGTGTCAGTAGGGCAGTGGACACTGTCAGTAGTTCTTTATTTTTATTTTTTTACAAGTTGATTTTTTAAATTATTTTTTACAATTAAATGTTTAATTCTTTTTTTTTCACAATGATTGGGGGTGGGGGTAGTGAACAGTGTCAGTAGAGCAGTGTGTCAGTAGTTTTTTGTTTTTATTATTTTCTCTATTATTTTTTTACAATTTTGTTGTTTATTATTTTCTTTAAATAATTTTTAAAAATATTTTTTTCACAGTGCTTCTGGGGAAGGGGTGGGGAGTATGTGGCGGTGATGGTGTCGGTAGTTTTTATATAGTTACATAGTAGGTGAGGTTGAAAAAAGACACACGTCCATTAAGTCCAACCCACGTGTGTGATTATATGTCAGTATTACATTGTATATCCGTGTATATTGCGGTCATTCAGGTGCTTATCTAATAGTTTTTTGAAACTATCAATGCCCCCCCGCTGAGGCCACCGCCTGTGGAAGGGAATTCCACATCCTTGCCACTCTTACAGTAAAGAACCCTCTACGTAGTTTAAGGTTAAACCTCTTTTCTTCTAATTTTAATGAGTGGCCACGAGTCTTGTTAAACTCCCTTCTGCGAACATTTTTTATCCCTATTGTGGGGTCACCAGTACAGTATTTGTAAATTGAAATCATATCCCCTCTCAAGCGTCTCTTCTCCAGAGAGAATAAGTTCAGTGCTTGCAACCTTTCCTCATAACTAAGATCCTCCAGACCCTTTATTAGCTTTGTTGCCCTTCTTTGTACTCGCTCCATTTCCAGTACATCCTTCCTGAGGACTGGTGCCCAGAACTGGACAGCATACTCCAGGTGCGGCCGGACCAGAGTCTTGTAGAGCGGGAGAATTATCCCCTTTTTAATACATGCCAATATTCTGTTAGGTTTGTTAGCAGCAGCTTGGCATTGCATGCCATTTCTGAGCCTATCATCTACTAGGACCCCCAGATCCGTTTCCATGCTAGATTTTTAATTTTACATATTTTTTTTTAACAATTTAATTTTTTTTTAATGCTTTTTGGGGGGAGGGGTTTGGGGCAGTGGACAGTGTTGGTAGGTCTGTAGTTTCTTTATTTTATAATTTTTTCTTATAATTTACATTTTTATAATTTTTGTTTACAATTTAATTTTTTTATATTTTTTGCATTTTTTTTATCAACCCTGTTGGGGGGTGGGGCTTTGGTAAGATATTAGGGGTCTAAACAGAACCCTCACATCTCCCTTTTGAGACAGAGAAAGAGGTTAAGGACAGAGATTCCCCAGTCCCTTTCTCAGCATTGAAGATGAATGGACAGGAGACAGAGGCTCCTCTCCATTCATAAACTGAGCAGAGTAACACACAGGTTACTCTGCTCAGTTTTTACAGGACATAGGAGCGATCTGGCTCACTGTGTCCAATTCAGAAAAGGAAGGGGTCGGTAAATGACCAATTGCTCCTTCCTACACTCTCCATCCTGACAGATCCCCACAGCCAGTGGGAGAGGAGAGAAGGGAAGCCAGCTGTGGGAGACGAGGGGGGGTGGAGGAGGAGGACAAGGAGCCGGAGAAGAACGGGGGTGGGGGGGTGAAGGACACGAAGGGGAGCCGTAGAAGAATGGGGGGAGAAGAACGGGGGGTAGAAGGACACGGAGGGGGCCGGAGGAGGAGGATACAGGGAACAGTCAGGGATGATCGGTGCAGCAGGAGGGACAGCAGTGATCACCGATCTCCCTGTATAGCTTTTTAGCCGCGGGAGGGAGAGAAGGAGAAGGGGATGTCAGCTATACAGGGAGATCGGTGTTCACAGCTGTCCCTCCTGCTGCACCGATCATCTCCGACTGTGAACCAGGGGACCATCCAGCCCCGCAGCCGGGATATCAGGCAGCACTTGTGGGTGTCCAGGAGCCACCCCCGAAATGCGGGAGGCTCCCGCACCTCGCGGGAGACTTGGGATGTCTGGTATGAAGAAGACAGCACTACACTCAGCTACGGCTTAAATCCTAGAGTAATTAATGTGAGCGTATATACTATATTTATTTATATACTCTCACAAATTACTCTGTAATTCAAGACATAGCTGGGTGTAGTAAGATGTCTGCTGCCGCCTTCTGACTGTAGGTGTTCTGTCAGATTACCAACCCTGGTAGTGGTGGAACACTTGTGCAGCTGACGGAACGTCACTTTTATGACCTAATCTGATGGGTTCACTATTCTGACAGAACACCGGGCACTTTTACCCCCTTCCTGCCCAATTTTTACCTTTCAGCGCTGTCCCATTTTGAATGACCATTGCGCGGTCACACAACACTGTATCCAAACTAAATTGTTATCATTTTGTTCACACAAATAAAGCTTTCTTTTGGTGGTATTTAACGATCTCAATACAGGGCATTTTCACCCCCTTTCTGCCCAAGCTATTTTTCAGCTTTCAGCGCTGTCACACTTTGAATGACAATTGCGCGGTCATACAACACTGTACCCAAATGAAATTTTTATTATTTTTTCCCCCACAAATCAGAGCACAGAGCATTATTTTGGTGGTATTTGATCACATCTGCGGTTTTTATTTTTTGTGCTATAAACAAAAGAAGAGGGACAAGTTTGAAAAAAACACAATATTTTTTACTTTTTGCTATAATAAAAAACCAATTATTTATTTTTTTTAAACAAATTTTTTCCTCAGTTTAGGCCGATATGTATTCTTCTACATATTTTTGGTAAAAAAAAAAATCGCAATAAGCGTATATTGATTGGTTTGCGCAAAAGTTATAGCATCTACAAAATAGGGGATAGATTTATCGCATTTTTATTATTTTAATTTTTTTTACTAGTAATGACGTCGATCTGTGATTTTTATTGTGACTGCGATATTGCGGCGGACACATCGGACACATTTTGGGACCATTCACATTTATACAGCGATCTGTGCTATAAAAATGCACTGATTACTGTATAAATGTGACTGCAGGGAAGGGGTTAACACTAGGGATGAGCTTCGAGTTCGAGTCGAACTCATGTTCGACTCGAACATTGGCTGTTCGCAAGTTCGGCGAACAGCGAACAATTTGGGGTGTTCGCGGCAAATTTGAATGCCGCGGAACACCCTTTAAAAGTCTATGGGAGAAATCAAAAGTGCTAATTTTAAAGGCTTATATGCAAGTTATTGTCATAAAAAGTGTTTGGGGACCTGGGTCCTGCCCCAGGGGACATGGATCAATGCAAAAAAAAGTTTTAAAAACGGCCGTTTTTTCAGGAGCAGTGATTTTAATAATGCTTAAAGTCAAACAATAAAAGTGTAATATCCCTTTAAATTTCGTAGCTGGGGGGTGTCTATAGTATGCCTGTAAATGGGCGCACGTTTCCCGTGTTTAGAACAGTCTGACAGCAAAATGACATTTCGAAGGAAAGTACCCATTTAAAACTACTCGCGGCTATTGCATTGCAGACAATACACATAGAAGTTCATTGATAAAAATGGCATGGGAATTCCCCACAGGGGAACCCCGAACCAAAATTAAAAAAAAAAAATGATGTGGGAGTCCCCCTAAATTCCATACCAGACCTGAAATCTGGTGTGGATTTTAAGGGGAACCCCGCGCCAGAAAAAAACAAAAACGGCGTGAGGTCCCCCCAAAGATCCATACCAGACCCTTATCCGAGCACACAACCTGGCAGCCCGCAGGAAAAGAGGGGGGGGGGACGAGAGTGCGGCCCCCCCTCCTGAACCGTACCAGGCCAGATGCCCTCAACATTGGGAGGGTGCTTTGGGGTAGCCCCCCAAAACACCTTGTCCCCATGTTGATGAGGACAAGGGCCTCATCCCCACAACCCTGGCCGGTGGTTATGGGGGTCTGCGGGCGGGGGGCTTATCGGAATCTGGAAGCCCCCTTTAACAAGGGGACCCCCAGATCCCGGCCCCCCCCTGTGTGAAATGGTAAGGGGGTACTTACCCCTACCATTTCACTAAAAAACTGTCAAAAATTTTAAAAATGACAAGAGACAGTTTTTGACAATTCCTTTATTTAAATGCTTCTTCTTTCTTCTGTCTTCCTTCATCTTCTTCTGGTTCTTCCTCCGGCGTTCTCGTCCAGCATCTCCTCTGCGGCGTCTTCTATCTTCTTCTCCTCGGGCCGCTCCGCACCCATGGCATGGGGGGAGGCTCCCGCTCTTCTCTTCATCTTCTTCATCTTCTTCTCTTCTTCCTTCTTCTCTTCTTCTCTTTTTCATTTTCTTCTCCGGGCCGCTCCGCATCCATGCTGGCATGGAGGGAGGCTCCCGCTATGTGACGGCGTCTCCTCGTCTGACGGTTCTTAAATAACGGGGGGCGGGCCACCCCCAGTGACCCCGCCCCCCTCTGACGCACGGGACATGACGGGACTTCCCTGTGGCATTCCCGTGACGTCACTTTTTTTTGCATTGATCCACACACAGATCCACGTCCTGCCGTGTTACCGAGCAATCGCGTGTGCCCGGCGGACATTGCGGCCACCGGGCATGCGCATCGGGTGCCCAGTGACACGGCGGGCGGCAAGCGGTTAATCACCATTGGGATTTTGCTAAATAAACTAATAAAGACTGAAAAAAAAAAAGTTTCTTTGTTTTTGTTATAAAATTGTGCAAATAAATAAACTTTCTTCATACATTTAGGCCAAAAATGTATTCTGGTACATTTCTTTGGGAAAAATATTCCAAATCAGTGTAAATTAGTTAGGCTGTAGGAAAGTTATAGAGTCCACAAACTATGGTATATATCTCATTTCTTGAGGCCCATAAATGTCAGGACAGTACAGGTATCCACTATTAGGAAAATAGACAGTCCAGGGTATTTAGTAAGAGGCATGGCGAGTTTTTTGAATTTGTCATTTTTTGTCATACCGTATTTTCCGGCGTATAAGACGACTTTTTACCCTTAAAAAAACTGGCCAAAAAGCAGGGGTCGTCTTATACGCCAGGTCAGCCCCTCGGATGCCTGCTGGATGTGTGGTAATACTGTATGTAGCTTCGGCTACATACAGTATATACCGCTGAGCCAATCCCAGTGAGCGATGTATTCAAATGAATACAGAGCCTGCTCGGATTGGAGTAACAACCTCTGCCAATCCGAGCAGGCTTTGAGAGTCAGAGAGGCGCGGGCTGATGATGTTACAGCCTCTATCAATCCAAGCAGGCTTTGTATTCATTAATAGAATACATAGCTCGCTGTGATTGGCTCCAGCAAGAAGGAAGGATATGGCTCGTCGGAAGCCTCGGAAGGGGGGCCGTCTTATACGGTAAGTACAGGTAAAAACTCTTAAAAAAATGTAAAATTAGGGGGTCGTCTTATACGCGCGGGAAATACGGTAATTGTTTGAAAAATTAAGAAATTAATTTAAAAAATTCACAATTGTAGTACAGCGTCATCATATAACTGGTGTGGTGATCAGGTATACTGATGGGTGACAGTACAAAAAATGTTTTAGTACATTTTGTTTCTTTTTTTTAAGATTTTTTTATTACACTGTGACCAGAGTAATATAATGTTATCATAGTAACATTGTACTACTCTGGGGAAGTGATCAGGATTTTTTTTTTCTTTTTACACATTATGATTGCTTATAGCAAGGTATTTCATTGTTATAAGCAAGCATTTTACTGAATGAAACTGATTCATTTCGTTTGTTTTGTTGTGATCAGTTGTGATTGGCCCGAGCGAATCACATAGTACATATGGGCTGGGATTGGCCCTGCCTGTACATGTGATCACATTGACCAATCACAGCTAGCAGCATAATTGTACACAACGGATGGCATAAAAAGAAGCCATCTATTGATTACAACTGTCATGTGACCTGCTGTGATTGGTCACAGTGGTCACATTGTACCAGCAACGAGGCAGTACATTGATCAATGATTGGTTGTGTCTGATGGACACAGCCGGTGACAGATCGCGCTGTAGCACAGCATGATCTGAGAGGATGTCATATGACATCCACTCAGATCGACGAAAGGAGCGCCCGGCCGTCAGTTTGTTATAGGCCGGATGGGAACTGGTTAAATTGTAAATTCAGCCCTGTGAAGCAAAAAATCACTATACATACTTTTTCTGCAGCTGATCCGGTCTGGTCTCCAACGGCAGATATTGTGTTGAAGAGACAACTTACAATGGCTGGGAAATGCCTGGGAAGTGACGTCACCCATAGAGTTATTATGGGGCTTCCGCTGTCGGCTGCCTCTCCTGCACACTCCAACACAGAAAAGCCACCGCTGACAACTCAGGCCGTATCAGCTGCTAGGTATGTACAGCGATTTTTGCTTCTTTACAAGGTTAGATAGATTAATCTTAGAATGTGGCTAACAGTAGATTTAGAGTTAATTAGTTTTTGGCTGAACTTGGCTGAAACAATGAAAAGCACTCCCCTGTTCCAAAGCATACACGCAAAAGCACGTGTAGGCCTGGTATGCATAAGTAAATAGTTATTTCACTACACATATGAGGTATTGCCATGAACGTTGGTGTGGGAGTAAAAATTCTAGGACCATAAGGCTCCTTTAACACTGAGGCAGTTTTCAGGAGTTTTAGCGCTAGAAATAGCGCCTGTAAATGGCCTGAAAACTGCCTCCCATGCCACCCGAATGTGAAAGCCCGAGTGCTTTCACACTGGGGTGGTGCGCTTGCAGGACATAAGAAAAAGTCCCACAAGCAGGATCTTTGAGGCGGTTTGGGAGCGCTGTATACAGTGCTCCCAAATCACCCTGTCCATTGAAATGAATGGGCAGCGCTTCCGAAGCGCTGCCCATTCATTTCAATGGGCATGGCATTTGGGGAGCGCCGCAACATGGGCTCTTTTAACCCCTTTGGCTGCTAGTGGGGGTTAAAAGCGCTCCGCTAGCAGCCGAAAAGCGCTAAAAACAGCGCTAAAGCCCCACTAAAATGAGTGGCTCTTTAACGCTAAAGCTCCGGTGGCCCCAGTGTAAAAGTAGCCTTATTCAAACTTTAAACTGATAACTTTTAAAGGCTTTTAAAGTATCACCAATGGATAGTTTTAGGTGCCATAGTTTGTTGCCATTTCACAAACATGCGCAATTTTAAATTTTGACATATTTGGTATACATTTACTCAACACATCATCCTTTATATTTTACCTAAAAACTGGATATTATATAGTTTTTAGGTTTTTCCAGGAGAAATTACCAGGGTGTAGAAGCATATAAAACCAAAACCCAGGAACATGGAGAGGAGTTGAAGAGAGTTATGTTGAGCTGTGTGGGCTTGGACCAGATCGAGTTAGGCTGGGAAAGCTGCAGACATCACTGTTAAGCCAAGCATTGAGTGTAGGAAGTTGACCTGTGAAGACCAGTCCGCTGCAGAAGTGCGAGAGTTGCCACCATCACAATCAAATCTTCAAAAGAAAAGCCCCCCCCCATCACAGGAGGCTCATGGCTTGCTTATCATCAATTTAAATATTCTTTTTTGCTGACAAAGTTTTACTGATAGGCTGCTCATCTCTAAACCAAATTTATTTAAAGTATTGACAGTTTTTTCCCGAACTTTCAGGCTATAGGTTGAATCTGACAAAAACTGAAGCCCTGCCCATAAACATACCTTCCCATCTCTCTCAGCTTTACAATCCTTTTTCATTTATAACTGGAAAATAGAATAAGGTAGCTATTGAACTCTATGATTCACACTAAAACTATGGTCTTATTGTAACGCTAAATTTCTTCTTTCCGCAAAGGCCTCCCAGATGTCTTCCTTCATAGATAATCCCTCACTTCCTTCCAGCCTCGAAAGTCAGACAATGCGACCTTGGCCGTCTGAGGGCCTATTTTGTTTTAGAGACATTACAGACTCTAAAGCCTAGTACACATGATGAGATTTTTTTTTTGCATGCTAGCCAGATTCCAAAAGTAAGAGGTTACTAAAGTACGAAAAGTCTCATACAACAGAATACAAATTTGAAAGTGATATAATCTATTGTATAGTATTTTTGGATGAAAACTGCACTTTAATAAATGAAAATAATACGATCTGGTATCGTACGTAAAACATTTTCGTGTTTGTCCCTTCGAAAAATTTCAGATGAAAGCTGTGTACTAATGATCAAATTATCGTACGATCACTTCATAAACTGTATTTTTTGTACAATTTTCTGATTGTGTGTATGGGGCTTAAGACTGGGAAATTATTATCTTTTGCTGAAATACAATCCAAGCATTCTGTGTCATCTAGAGCACTATGCAGCTATCTCCAAATCAAACATTACACACAGTCATTACTCGTGTTTTTCAAACTATCCCCATTTGAAAGAATATGTCTTGGCGGTCCCATGTGCCTACCATTTTATCACAAACATTTACAGACTTCTTACCACCACTGACACTGCTCCATTTCCCAAACACACTTCTATGTTAAAGTGGGAGGAGTGAGAAGATATCTGAGATAGTGCCAATAAAACATCCATATGCATGCTTTATAAGGAAAATCACTACAAGATTTTGTTTCATTGGTACCTTACATCTGAAATTTTACATGCTGTTAATCCAATATCACCCTCTACTTTTTGGCAATGTAATGAGTCTTTAGGAACATTATACAGTAAAACCTTGGATTGAGAGTAACTTGGTTTGAGAGTGTTTTGCAAGAAAAGCAATTTTTTTTTAATAAATTTTGACTTGATATACAGGGGATGTTTTCATATACAAGTAGCACCCCACCACAACTGAGTATAAAAGAGAGGCGCCTCTAAGTGTAGCAATATGGTTACATTTAATAAAAGTACATTTAGCAAATCACATGGTTAATGATTAAAACAGGCAACTAAGTATGCAGGCATCCGGGGTAAAGCTGTCCACATAGACTGTCCTCCGCACCGCCATCGACGCCATCCCTTCCACGCTGCGCTCCACAAGCACTTCAAGCCTCGCTTTCAGATTTCTCTACTGCAGGGTAGTCTTCCCGGTCACAATTGCAGAATGACAGCGGTGAGAGCCGGTGGTGCTGAGGACGGTCTATGTGGACAGCTTTACCCCGGATGCCTGCATACTTAGATGTGCCTCTTTTAATCATCAACCATGCGAGTTACTAAATGTTGTACCTTCATTAAATGTAACCATATTGCTACACTTAGAGGTGACTCTCTTCTCGCCTGCTGGATTTTGCTTCTAATCCCCTTGTGGAGGCTGCAATTTGTGGATGGACATTTTATGGCTACACAATCTATCACATTGCTGTAATCATTTTATATGGACCATAAACTGAAGGACTTATAAATAAATGGTTGTGGAACAAATCATCTGAGTTTCCATTATTTCTTATGGGGAAATTCACTTTGATATATGAGTGCTTTGGAATACAAGCATGTTTCCGGAACAAATTATGCACGCAATTTAAGGTTTTACTGTACCATATTTATTGAGAATGCCCTAAAAGACATTCCTTTTGGCTATCAACTGGTACTCTTTTGGAATCTCTTTTTGGCTCTTTAATCTCTCTGAATCCACTGAATTAACCTTCAGGGCTTCCCTTGCCGAACACAACTAAGTCAGCTGCAGCCAGATGTTTAATAGCACTAAAATGGAAACAGTAATTACCGCCTTCTCAAACTGATCATTACAAAACTATGTATAGTACAGTAAATGAATTCTATTTTATTTTTTTACATTTTTTTATGTTTTATTTAATATAACACATGAATGAGAATATATCATTATGAGAGAATATCAAACGCCTGTAAAAGCAGCATTTTTTGTCCTATATGGGATGCTTAAAGAATAGGTTCAGCAAAATGTTGCACGTTATACCTGTATTCCAGGACTCCTTGCTCTCTTTTACTCTGAAGATAGATCTTAATGACATTGGTGGTATGTTTGGGATCATTGTCCTGCTGCAGAATACATTTGGGGCCAATCACACACCTCCCTGATAATATGGCATGATGGTTAAGTATCTGCCTTTTTTTCCTTGAGGACACCATTGATCCTGACCAAATCTCCAACTCCATTTGCAGAAATGCAGCCCCAAACTTGCAAGGAACCTCCAACATGCTTCACTGTTGCCTGCAGACAGTCATTATTTATACCAGCCCTTTGTGAACAAACTGACTTTTTTTACAGCCATATATTTCAAGTTTTGACTCATCAGTCTAGAGCACCTGCTGCCATCTTTCTGCCCCCTAGTTCCTATGTTTTAATGCATGAAACATGGAAATAAGACTAACAACTCAACACTGTTATGTCTCTATGTTGGCCTATGTATCCTTGCACACATAAGCATTTACAGACATTTAGAGGCATGAGTATTTAGAGGCAAAACAAAATCCATTGCCAGCGCGTTCAGGAGAGCAAAAAAATCCTGATGTGCATAAACATGTGTAAACGGGCCTAAATATTCACATCATCCTTTATATTTTACCTAAAAACTGGATATTATATAGTTTTTAGGTTTTTCCAGGAGAAATTACCAGGGTGTAGAAGCATATAAAACCAAAACCCAGGAACACGGATGAGGAGTTGAAGAGAGTTATGTTGAGCTGTGTGGGCTTGGACCAGATCGAGTTAGGCTGGGAAAGCTGCAGACATCACTGTTAAGCCAAGCATTGAGTGTAGGAAGTTGACCTGTGAAGACCAGTCCGCTGCAGAAGTGTGAGAGTTGCCACCATCACAATCAAATCTTCAAAAGAAAAGCCCCCCCCCCCATCACAGGACGCTCATGGCTTGCTTATCGTCAATTTAAATATTCTTTTCTGCTGACAAAGTTTTACTGATAGGCTGCTCATCTCTAAACCAAATTTATTTAAAGTATTGACAGTTTTTTCCCGAACTTTCAGGCTATAGGTTGAATCTGACAAAAACTGGTGATATGGCCACCCCTTTATTTCCCCATGGGATAGAAGGCATCATGCAAATCCACAAACATGCATAGTAAAATAAATAAATAGACAACACACAAATCTAAGTATAATAAGATTTCTTTTATTCTATTATTTCTTGGATAAAATTGGCCACGGCCTGATTTATTGGTTTTTTAATACCAAATTATTTTTTTTATTTATAACATCAAATCCATTCCCATAAAACATATTCTCAACCAAAATTTTATTTATCAATAAACCATACTCAACCCAGCCACTGAGACTCGAGCTGACTCAGCATCTATCATCAAATCTTTTTCTTAAATCTCCCAATCGACAGGAGAGTTGAAAACATCAACTCTTCTGTCAACACAACCCCAGACCGCGGCCGACTCTATGCATGTTTGTAAATCCAAATTAAAAATATCTAAACCTACGTCAGATAAATGTATGCCGTCAAATCTATACAAATCTGGCAAATTACCTTCAAGTTCCAGATGATGAAACGACAAACCTAAATCAGGGACTAGAAATTTTTCCATAGCCTTATTTATCCTTTTACGAACTTTGTTCAAAGGTTTGAAAACTAAAGAATTTGACCAATATAAACGTGGTATAATTTCTGAAAAAACCAAAACCGTGTCTGGCGAAGTTAGACGTAAAAATCTAAAGGTATCTTTCATAGAAGAAATCAAATCTAAAGTTTTTATCTTACCAATGTCATTACCACCAAGATGTATTATAATTATATCCAGGTAAGCATATAAAGCATACAATCTACCTAATTCGAAAACCAAATCTTCCCACAACATACCCCTCTGTCCATACCAATGAATGCGAAAAGATGAAGGATCCAGTCCCAAATTTTCAGAATATATTCTATTTGCTGCTCTCTGTTGCGCCCAAAAAATAAAAGAATGACCCACAATCCAAACTGTGCAGTGAGAACCTGAAACAGAATAACAATTTAATAAGGACGAATGTACAATTGAAAAGAATTCGAACTCCATCTCCCTATTTTCTTGATGATATTGTCTTGCAATCCAATCCGAGCGGCCTCAGTAGCCACTCCGATTCGAAAGGAATGACATGTAAGCTTTAAATGACTCAATTGTAGATACACCAAACATTTTTTCAAGACTGCCGAAAATTGATAAATAGTTAGTGGAGAACCATCCTTGTGAATAAATAAAAAAGTTTAAATATCGGGACGCAAATCAAAATAAGAACGGAAAGCTTTTACCGGGCAAATATTAACATCCGTACATTCTTTCAAATTTATCCAGGACCCTAAACCGAGAGGGTCTGTTTTACTAAAACGCAGGAAAATACGTAAACCATCAGACAGTAACTGAACATTTGATGATAAAATTCCTAATGTACTTGCCCGAGAATAAGGTAAAACTTCTGAAATTCGGAACGCAGCAAAAAATGTCATTGTAAAAACCGAAGAAAAAAGGATGGCTTCGTATTTCGAACAGCATACCTGATATGTTGCCATACAAAGTCTTGAAAAAATATTGGGTGTAATTGGAGACCTGACATCTTTCCAAAAACTGATCCTGTTATATCCCTTTAGAACCTGTCTCACAGAGAAAAAACTATGACACGGAGGCAGGCTGTAAAGGCGAAGAAAAAAGGAAATCCCTGACAAAGTTTTACTAATATGAGACCAGGAATATTTCTTCTGAATTAACGAGTGAAGAAATAGAAGTACAATACTTTCCGAATAAGAATAAACAGGAATGTTCAATGCTAACAAGAAATTAGACCATAACAGCCACGAAGAAGTATAATTCTTCCAAGTAGAAGGGGCTACAGAATTCTTAATATGCTGAAAGACCAATTTAGATCCCATAGATGTGACGGGCAAGGTGCCCCCACAACATCCGCCTCTGGCATTAATTTGAAAAACCGGTCCATCTGTAGGCGAGAGAGCATCAGCAATTATGTTAGTCTTACCTGGGATATACTTAGCCTTTATCCAAATGTTCCACTGCAGGCATAGAAAAACTAAATGACGCAAATAGGAAACCACTGGAGGAGATTTGGATGAAAGGCTGTTAACCGCAAAAGCAACACCTTTATTGTCAGTACTAAATAACAACCTCTTATTCATAAAGAAAGAAGCCCAGAGTTCCAAAGAGACAATAATAGGAAAGAGCTCTAAAAGAACTATGTTTTTGCAAAAACCATTTGCGATCCACCTGAAAGGCCAAGTAGGTGAACACCAATGATTTCCCCAAATTGCACCGAAACCAATCGAGCCAGCGGCATCAGTTGAAAGCTGAAAGTCACTATCGATAATAAAGTCCTGTTGCCACAAAGTTCTCCTGTTAAATTGTTCCAAAAATTGTAACCAAACCATCAAGTCTTGCTTCATATCCAGAGTTATGCCCCGTACACATGATCGGACTTTGTTCGGACATTCCGACAACAAAATCCTAGGATTTTTTCCGACGGATGTTGGCTCAAACTTGTCTTGCATACACACGGTCACACAAAGTTGTCGGAAAATCCGACCGTTCTAAACGCGGTGACGTAAAACACGTACGTCGGGACTATAAACGGGGCAGTGGCCAATAGCTTTCATCTCTTTATTTATTCTGACCATGCGTGGCACTTTGTCCATCGGATTTGTGTACACACGATCGGAATTTCCGACAACGGATTTTGTTGTCGGAAAATTTTATAGCAAGCTCTCAAACTTTGTGTGTCGGAAAATCCGATGGAAAATGTGTGATGGAGCCTACACACGGTCGGAATTTCCGACAACAAGGTCCTATCACACATTTTCCGTCGGAAAATCCGACCGTGTGTACGGGGCATAAGTCTAATATGTGATGACGGATTTTTCAATCCTGAAATAGATGTGTATAACCGTCTGGAAAAGACCCTACCCATAGGTAGAATTCTTGTTGCGAATGCCAATTGACCTAACAACGATTGCATCTCTTTTAAAGTTACTTTATGTCTTCTAAGGAATAACCGCAGAAACTGAGTAAGTTTATAAATGTTATCAGTGGGCAATCTAAATTCCATGGCGATAGTGTCTAAAGTTATTCCCAAAAATTCAATGCAATTAGTTGGGAAAATAGTTTTTTCTTCCGCCAATGGAATCCCAAAATAATTGCATACTAATTGAAAAGATTTTAGTAACTGCAAACAATCGTTTGAACCTCCCGAACCCATAAATAAAACATCATCAAGATAGTGGATAAAGCAGTCAGAGGCAGTTACTTTACTTAACACCCATTCTAAAAAAGTGGAGAAAGCCTCAAAATAAAAACAAGAAATAGAACACCCCATTGGCAGAGCCTTATCAAAATAAAATTTATCCTCGAAATTAATACCCAAGGAGTTAAAGCAATCAGGATTTAAAGGAAGAAGCCGAAAAGCAGATTGTATATCTGCCTTCGCCATTAATGCATTAGTCCCTAACGAACGCAGCTTAGATACTGCAGTATCAAAAAATGTATAAGAAACTGACAAGGAATCAGTATCAATTTGATCATTTAAGGAGCTGCCAAATGGGAATGATAAGTGATGGATGAGCCGAAATTCATTCGGCTCTTTTTTAGGAATCAAACCCAATGGGGAAATCTGAAAATTAACAAAAGGGGGGCAATCGAAAGGTCCCTCCATTCTTCCTGCTGCCACCTCTTTTAATAATTTTTTACGCACTAAATGAGGGTAATCATCTACCGACTTCAAATTTTTTACCTGCTTACAACCAGTACCTTGATATTCAGGTAACGAAAAACCTACAGAGAAGCCCTCAATTAACAGAGATGCCATCTGCAGGTTTGGATAAATTTGTAACCATGGAAGAATTCTTTGAAACATCACCGGCGTAACTGCTTTTGGAAAAACCTTCCTTTTGACTTGCTTGCAGCTTCCGAAAACACTTAGAGATCGGGTGGTTGCCTGAGCAAAAAGCACACTCGTGCTTATATTTGCATGCAGATAACCATTTACAATGGCTATCATTATGTATAAACCCTTCTTATAGTTAGTACCTGTAGCAGAAGTAGAAACAGTATTGAGCGCAAAAAATGCTGTTTTTGAGGTGAAAATAAATTTAACCAGAGACCGACGTCCTTAGACCTCCATTGTAAAGAGGGTTGGACCGCCAATGTCTGTCTGAAAGCCTCATCATAAGCCAACCAAGAAAAACCGCTGAAACTTTTGTAAGCTTCCAAAATAATGTCAATATGTTGAAATAATAAAGAGCTTCGTGATGGGAATTTTTCACATAAAACGCTTGCATATATACAAAAGGCTTGTAACCAACTGTAAAATGATTTAATCAACGGCTTCCGCCGATCCTCCTCTGGCTTATCATCCCTCCCCTCATATTTAGGAAATTCTCTAGAAAGGGGGAGAATCAAATTTAGATCAACAAATTCCTCTCTCCAGATTTTCTCCCGTAAAGATGAAGGCAAATGAAAACCCAGAAGAGAAATAAAACAAGGCATGCATTCTCTAAACCCCTTTTCATGCCCAGTGCCCACTGGGCTGTTAGCCTCTTGTGAGGATACAATAGACTTCTGAGGTATAGGCCTTGGTTCAGCTAGAACAGCCGACCAAACCCCTGCTGCACTATCATCCATACTCCCGGACACTCCTGCCTGAGAAAAGGATTGTGCACGCATAACCGCAATAAGCTGCTGCAAAGAAGAAGATAATTCAGAAAGTTGGAAGAAAGCTGTACACTCACCATCATTACCTATAGCACTACTGACTTCATTAGAAGTCATTGGCGAAGCACACCGCACAGGAATTGGAATGCTGGCTGCTTGAAGAGTAGGAGGAACCAAGCTAGGTTCCCCGAGTGTTCCCCTGCCGTGACTGAGGAGCCCCTGCTGATGTTCCGATGGATACTGTTGCTCAGGCGACCGTACGATGGCCTCAGACGTCACCTGACTCGTTTGCCCATCTCTGTTGTTATTCGACGTAGTCGCACATGCGCGCCGACTACCCGATAAAGAAACCGGCCTCTCTCGCCTTTCGATGACTTGCACGGGCGGAGCCGGACTGAAGCTCCTCCTTGGAAGCCGCTTCCTCTTGTTCGCTCTATGCCCCTCTTCTTCGGCTTGCGTGACGTCTTCCTGCCTCTCGACCTCCGGAACTACAGGCGCCGTAAACACCTCTTCTACAGTGACCCGACATGGACGCTGACGAGATCCATCTTCACCACTCTGTCTCTGCGCTGTTTCTGATCTTCTCTCAGCTCCACCAGAATCTTGACCCGCAGGTAAAGCAAGGCAATTCCGGATCCATTCTTCTCCTCCAGCTGCCTCTGCTCATTCTAAGAGCTGACGAATTAGGGTCTTCATACCGCCAGAGAAATACCGGATCCAGTAGTATTAATAGCTTCTTTTGCCTGAGCTCTTTGCGCTGTAATCTCTCTGGTGCCTGGCAAACTCCTGACTGAAAATCTCCCTTAAATAGGCCATAAGAGACCTTCTAGAATATTCTAAAAGGTCATATGACCTTTACTGACCAATCCTAACTGACCTCTTGACCTTCCAGAACCTTCTAAAACACCTGACTTAAATTGACCAATCATTATCTAATTTGCTAACCTTCTAGAATCTTCTATGACACCTGACCTTAACTGACCAATCCCTAATTAGTCTATTAACTTTCTATAACTCTTTGAATCACCTGACCCTAAATAGCCTATCAAATTTAAAATTACCTGAGAGAACCTTAAATTGATTCCTAAATGCCGATGCCACAATCCCATGAGGAAAGGGCGGCCAAATATGGCCACCCCTTTATTTCCCCATTCTAGCCAATAGAATGAATAAACACCCAAGCAATAAATGCACCTAAATGCGCTTGCAAATTGCGTCTCCCCCACCCCCCCACCCCCGGCTGTCCTGTGTGCATGAGGCCTAAGACTAGACTCAGTTCTGAAAGAAACACACTAGTTCACTTCCTGTTGTGACTATGGGACAGGAAGTGAAGGGAAATCTCCCCAATGGGACACAGATGGCGAAAAAAAACCCGACAGGGGTTATAACCCCTCTCTATACCCTATCCAAAACAAAATAAAAAGTTTATTTTTTATTTTATATAATCATACCTAGGTGGATGGAGCATCAGACCGATGCTGCAGCTGTCCCCCGGCATCTCTGCACTGAGAACCGAGCCATAGAACACCGCCGGTGGCTCGGTTCTCACTCCTCCCTGAGCGGAGAGCTACTGCCTGTCAGTCAGCATCTCTCCTGCTCTGATCCTCCACACTCATTGGAGTGATGACTTGTGGAGGGGAGGCGACCAGCCGTCTCAGTGGCTTGCTGAGAATGCCATCAATAATCAAGGCAGCTGGCAGATCCAGACTTGGAAGTCGGGATGATGCGGTGCCTCAACTGATGGCAGTGACGTCAGCGGAGAGCGGACTTCAGACCGCTCTCCACTGAAAACGGGTCACAGGAGTGCAAAACAAATTGCACTCCTGTGACCAAGAGGAGAAGTCCAGCCTAAAAAGCTCAGGCTGGACTTCTCCTTTAAGCTCCGCTGCAGGCGCTCAGGGTTTTTGCCATAATGTACACATATGCACAGTATATTTTCTCATTGTGGCAGATTTACTTGCACAGTCCAAATACATGGCAGTATATTAATTAATTAATTAATTAATTAATTATTACCTCTGTTTGCCCCTCCAATGATTCGTAGAGAACACGTGTTTGCACATGTGTCAAACACAAGGCCCGCGGGCCAAATGCGGTCCACTAGGCTATTTTGTGTGGACTTTACACCTCTGTTTGCCTCTCCAATGATTCTCTACGGCACGTGTGACACGTGTCCTTCTCCAGACCCTGCACTTTTTGTTTCCCAGCTCTGCCCCCAGCTTCTTCCCTGCAGCAGCACAAGGTAAGGGCGGTGCATTGTGATGTAAGGGATGGCGGGGGACTCTTGATGGTGGGGGGCTCTTAACATTTGATGCAAGGGGGGATGGGGTGATCTAGCCTTACAGATACAACCGACAACCATAATGCTGATGCAGTCTGCGATTAAATTAAGTTAGACACCCTTGCTCTACTGTATTCTACAGAAACTCCCTTCTGCAATTACTACCTTTCAGCTCCTAGGCTCCTCCTCCTATCAAAGTCTTAATTGTGGCTGTGTCAGCTGTTGGGTGGTGACAATGCTCAGTTGCCACAACCCCTTTGTGAAGTAAACATGCATGTGGGGCGTGCCTTTCACTCTCGTGCTGACGTCATTGGCAATCATCAGTCCAGCACCATTTCCGGAAGCTTTACCTCAGCACAGTACAGGAGCCTCATCCTGACGACACATGAGTAGGAGAGCAGGCAGAGCTATACTGTGAGTATGCCTGTCTTGCTTACTTTGTTTTTTGTTTTATGGGCACTGGAGGTGACATGCCCCCTCCCCTGAATAGATTGTGGCAATGCCTGTTTCAGGGAGGTGCCAGGCATACAAGGATGCAGTATAAGAGAGGTGAAGGGGTTGATATACAGGTCACCGCAGAGGCAATATGAAGATTAGTTATAAAGGAGAAGAGGGGGGAAAGGGTTAAAGAGTAACTCCACTTTTGTTGAGAAAAAAACAATCCTCACCGGGCGATCAATGTACATTGCAAGGATTTTAACAAACTTTGTTGCAGATTCCTACCTGTTTCTGCTCTGAGGAAATTCAATGTGCCAAGTGAATAAGAATGAGAGTGACTTTTTAATTATTAATCAGTTGATGCACTTGCAGTGTTCTAATGAAGAAAGATGCATTGTCTGCATCCCTTTAGAAGTAATTAACCCTTTTGGGGTATCTCATCAAAAATGACATTTTTGTTGGACAGGATGCCTAAAATTTGTATCTCATTGAAGATCTCTGGGAAAATCAGCAAGACACTCACACAAGCAGGAAACAATATTTCCGGGGAAGTTCTGTACACCAAGTGTGTACAGAATGCCTCCAGGCTGCCATATTGCATTGAATTTTACAGAAAATGACAATGCTGAAAATTAAAAAGGAAAAGTAATTTTAAACAACATTTAATTACAGCATGGCTTGTGATTTAATTGTATATGCCATATTATCCCCCCCCCCCCTTTGAAGGTAGAGTTACCTTTTAATACAGGAGAAACATACTATGGGGGTTATTTATGAAAGGCAAATCCACTTTGCACTACAAGTGCACTTGGAAGTGCAGTGGCTGTAGATCTGAGGGGTAGAGCTGAAATGAGGGGAAGCTCTGCTGATTTTATCATCCAATCATGTGTAAGCTAAAATGCTGTTTTTTATTTTCCTTGTATGTCCCCCTCAGATCTACAGTGACTGCACTTGAAAGTGCACTTGTAGTGCAAAGTGGATTTGCCTTTCATAAATAACCCCCTATGTCTCTTCTGCATTAAAGCTTCTTACCTGCCTGTTCACCCTGTTCACTGAGAGGTGCACGTGAGCCTCAGTGTACAATTTCTGCAATGCTGAGATGAACAAACTCCCACACATGCATTTCGGCACAGTCAATGAAAATGGTTGAAGATTAGTACCAAGAAGCAGACCGGCCGTGGCCGGCAGGGAGCTCTGGGACAGTGCAAAACTGGAGTAAAAGTAAGTATTGTTCCACTTTAAGAAGGACATGTGTTACTTGACAGATCAGCCTAAAAGAGAAAATGAATACAGCCACCAAATTTAAGGTATGGTAAACTGCAAAATATTTAATTTTTTCGTTTTGGGGTTAATACCGCTTTAAAGAGGAAGTAAACTCTGCCACTCTGATGCTGCTTTTCATTTAGTCCATTATAATAAGTAGTTATCAAACTATAGTCACTGTAATCCAGCCCAAATTGCATATTACTTACTGTTTAAAGAAACTTTAAAAAACTTGTTTCCAGGGATTAGGTAGCGCCATCTTAAGTATTGTTTTCTGAGTCCACAGTAGAGTGTATTTCCGCCCTTACATTGAGCACTTCCTGTACTGTAAACCAAGCCTCCTTCTCAATCCAACATTTCTATGGCAACCCTGTTTCACTGCTCATAGCTGACTTGTTTTATTTCATAGTATTTACTTGTGCCTATTATCTAGTGTTTGTCTGTGTCAGTCTTATCAGCTTCAGCTGATAAGGCTGCAGTATTCCTGTCCGATGCCCAAGTTTACACTGCATGTGATGTCACATGGCCACATGGGGTGTAGTAGGAAGCTCTGAGTGATTATGCAGTCTCGTGGGATTTCAGAGTTGTGCCGTAGGAAGATCTGATAATAGACAGATAAGTACACAGAGTGTGCTGTAAATCAGGGGAGATCTGGGCATGCTCAGTGAAGTCATTCTAAAGAACAAAAAGGATTATAACAATACTAAGCAAGTAAGGAGATATCTACAAGCAGTGTTCATTAGGGTTTTTTATGCTGATTTACATGGGACAAAGTTGTCGGGAGATTTTACAACCACCTTAAACTACTACTTAGCTTCTCTTCTCCTCCCTTCTGGCATAATTTGTAATAAAGTAGATTGTGATATTTGGGGGTCTGGATCCCCAGCCAGCTATGTCTTGGTAAAAAACAAACAGTTTTATTTTTCCAAAAGGCAAATAAAACAGCTTATATTCAGCATAAAGCAAACAAAACAGTCCATGATCTCTGATATAAAACAAGGTTCCCTGCCAGCATACACTTGTCTCACAACAGGGTTTAAAGTCCCCACCATACCTTAGAAAGAAGAAAAAGAAAAGGTGATAGCAGCCGAATGCCCCAGAACATGGTCACACTGGGGTTGATTTACTAAATCTTAAGAGTGCAAAATCTGGTGTAGCTCTGCGTAGAAACCAATCAACTTCCAGGTTTGTTTGTTTTTTTGTCAAAACTTAATTGAACAAGCTGAAGTTAGAAGCTGATTGGCTTCTATGGACAGCTGCACCAGATTTTGCACTCTCCAGTTTTAGTAAATCAACCCCAGTGTGTTCTGTTCCACACAACGCCTCATTGACCTCTAAATATGTATATCTTGCGAGCTGCTATGTGTAATATAATTTTTCTCAATAAACAACCAGCACTCTAACACTTATCACAAATGTGCCTAAAATAATTATTACACCAGTGCAGGGCTAATCTCTCTGTACACAAATTAAATGAAATATTTCCTTCTAGTGCAATAGTCCATATAATAAAGTGGCTGAGTGGGAGAAAGCACCAGAGAAAAGGAAGACTAATTGCTGATATATATTGGCTGTGAATCGTAATGCTAAGGTGAGGAGACATCTGATGGAGAGGAAGTAATCCCAGGCAGAAACTGCGCATTATATAATTAAAAAATCATACTTTTATTTATATCTGTGAGTAGTAATTTGTAGTAGTATAAGATCTTCTAGATTGTAAGCTCTAACTAGCAGGGCCCTCTGATCCCTCCTGTATTGATTTGTATTGTAAGTGTACTGTCTGCCCTCATGTTGTAAAGCGATGCGAAAATGTTGGCGCTATATAAATCCTGTATAATAATAATGATAATAATAATAACAACTGATTGAAATTAAGGATAAGGCACTATGTACACAATTTTTCTTCTGCATGTGGAATGAACAAGAGAGAGAAAGAAGGATGTAAAGAGAAAGTACTGATTTATTCCAACTATGGGAGTAGGCATCCAAACTGAGTGAAGATCCATCATAGCTGACCTATAAAGCTGACACCTTAAAAGAAAAAAAAAAAAAAAAAAAAGGTGAGGGCACATCTGATGAAGGTGGCACACTGGCTGTACTGTATAAATACATGGTGTATATGCACGCATGTGAAAGGCATTCATCTGAATTACTGCGGTTTTATAAGGATGAGGTACTATACCGTTTTATTTTTTCACATATATCATTGAATACTGAGGCAAACGTGGATTGGTGGAAGCATGCACGACACTTGTTTTAATATACCATTCATGTGGCCCATTGGAGGAAATACAATGCCTTGAAAAAGTATTCAAACCCCTTGACATTTTTCCACATTTTGTCATGTTACAACCAAAAACGTAAATGTATTTTATTGGGATTTTATGTGATAGGCCAACACAAAGCGGCATATAATTGTGAAGCGGAAGGAAAATGATAAATGGTTTTCAATTTTTTTACAAATTAATATTTGAAAAGTGTGGCATGCATTTGTATTCAGCCCCTTTTACTATGATACCCCTAACTAAAATCTAGTGGAACCAATTGCATTCAGAAGTCACCTAATTAGTAAGTAGAGTCCACCTGTGTGTAATTTAATCTCAGTAGAAATGCTGAATCCTCAGAGGTTTGTTAGAGAACCTCAGTGAACAAACAGCATCATGAAAGCCAAGAAACACACCAGACAGGTCAGGGATAAAGTTGTGGAGAATTTTAAAGTAGGGTTAAGTTATAAAAAAATATCCCTAGCTTTGAACATCTCACAGAGCACTGTTCAATCCATTATCCAAAAATGGAAAGCGTATGGCACAACTGCAAACCTACCAAGACATGGCCGCCCACCTAAACTGACAGGTCGGGCATAGAGAGCATTAATCAGAGAAGCAGCCAAGATGCCCATGGTAACTCTGGAGGAGCTGCAAAGATCCACAGCTCAGGTGGGAGAATCTGTCCACAGGACAACTATTAGACGTGCTCTCCACAAATCTGGCCTTTATGGAAGAGTGGCAAGAAGAATGTCATTGTTGAAAGAAAGCCATAAGAAGTCCTGTTTGCAGTTTGTGAGAAGCCATGTGTGGAACAAACATGTGGAAGAAGGTGCTCTGGTCAGATGAGACCAAAATTGAACTTTTTGGCCTAAAAGCAAAACGCTATGTGTGGTGGAAAACTAACATTGCACATCACCCTGAACACAACATTCCTCAGTGTGAAACATGGTGGTGGTGGCATGCTGTGTGGTGGGGATGATTTTTTTCAGCATTAATAGGGAAGATGGTCACTGTTGATGTGAAGATGGATGAAGCCAAATACAGGGCAATCTTATGCCGCGTACACACGATCGGACTTTCCGGCATACTTGGTCCGGCGTACCGGAGTCCGTCGGACAATTCGATCGTGTGTGGGCTCCAGCGGACTTTTTGTTTTCTCAAAAGTTTGACGGACTTAGATTTGAAACATGTTTCAAATCTGTCCGACGGACTCTGCTTTCTAGCGGACAAACCGTTCGTCTGTGTGCTAGTCCGACGGACTCAAACTGACGCATGCTCTGAAGCAAGTACAAGACGGAAGGTCTGGTAAAACTAGCCTTCGTATTGAAGCTGGCACATTCCTCTTCTGTGATCTTTTAATACAGCGCATTCTTTTTTTCTTTATAATGCGAGAAGAAGGAAGTTGTTTTGCTGCTTATATTCACACAGAGTTCTCACAAACTACTTTCTTCATGATTTATCCTCATGCCATGACTAATATTAGATTTGTGAAAAGCCAGATCTCCAGAAATAAAGTAGCATTTTTTTTTTTTGGACTCATCTTTATTTGTTACAGATTTCAACAATATAGATTTTACAATGTGTGCTAAATTATCCAAAATGTTTTTTGTTTTTTTTGGGATTTTGAGTTTCAAGTTACCACAATAACCTTAATATTTTTTTGTGTTTTAATGAACCTTAATGAGGTTGGTGTCCCTTGTTAATTAGACATAGGGGGGTATTTTAAAAAGGCCAAATAATTTTTCACTACAAGTGCAAATTATACTTGGAATTGCAGTGAAAGAGCATTTGGAAGTGCATTCGCTGAGGATCCGAAGGGGCACATGCAAGGAACCCCCCCCCCCCCCCCAAAATTACTCTTGCACATGATTGTATGATAAAATCAGCAGAGCTTCCCCTCATTTCAGATCTTCCCCTCAGATTTACAGCGACTGCACTTCCAACATGTGCAAGCAATTTATCAAGTGCACTTTGCAATAGTACTTTGCACTTGAATTGCAAAATGATTTAGCCTTTTGTAAATAACCCACATATAGTCTTTTTGACCTGTACCTGCCTACTCACAAACCAAATGTCCTTTTTGAATCAAAACACATAGTCAATAATGTAAGGTAACGAAAATATCCATTTATTTGGGTCAAAACAGAAATGAGGAAGGCAACACTGGAGACACTTTTGGAATGTGTGAAGCCTTTTGTCCCCCAGGACACACATCAAGTTAGAGGACAATAAAATTGGTATTTTGCACCTAGAGAGCACAGGAAGCAAAGTCAGAAGTCAGACCAGACAGAAGCCTGCCAATCACTTTCGAGTCTTCCGTGGAGCCTTCCCTGCATGCTGCCCTGCAGCCTTCCCTCCACGCTTCGCTGCAGCCTTCCTTGGAGCCTGTGCCTCTGGTGGTGTACTTAGGGCAGGAGGAGGAGGAGGAGGAGGAGGAGGAGTAGCAGGAGGAGTGGCTTCATCTGCTATATATGTTTTTGCAGTAAGCTCCCCTCTCAAGCCCTTCTGATAGGCTTGAAAAATCAGACCCTCACAGAGGAGGCGTTGCCCCTTTTCTAGTTCCAGCAATCTGGTGGCCATATAGGTTTCATACACTTCTTCTGCATTGGGTGGTGTGCTGAGGATTTGGCTGGCTTTGCGAATGAGGGCTAGTGATTCCTCCTCTGTTCGAGTCATCTTTCTGGGCCTTTTGGTGGTAATGCGGAGGGGAGGCACCTGACACTCCGTGAGGCTTCTACTGGGCCCAGCCACGGCCTCCTCCTTTCTCCCACTGGGCAAGGCCTCCTCCTCTATACCTCTGGGCACAGACTCCTCCTGGCTGAGCTCATCCTGGGTCAAAAAAAGGGACATACCGGTATTTGTAATTTTTGCTTACGCAATCACACACAATTTTCAGCTCATGACTTGCAAATATAATTCTAAACAAATAGTAAAGGCTATCTTTTTGACCCCACCATTATTCTAACTGCTCACCAATATTTGAAGTATATTTTTGCCCACTACTGTCTAGTGACATGTCTACATATTAATAATTGTGATGAAGTCATTTTTGGTGGAGCACTTCCAAAATTTTGAGGTTTACATCATTAATATTTATACAATCCCAAATTCACCAAAAAAGTATACCTAGCTGAAGCTGGGCGCATCCACTTCATCAAGGATGAAAGGGCCCAGTTCTTCTTGGGACTCCTCAGCTGGGGTGGAGGGAAGGGTGGAGGTGGAGGGAAGGCTGGAGGGAAGGGTGGAGGGAAGGCTGGAGGGAAGGCTCGAAAGTGATTGCCTTGCTTCTGTCTGGTCATCCAGAAATCGCATTTTTTGATAGTACCACAGCTTGGGGACATAAACCTGGTCTGCTGCTGCTCCGGATCTGTGCGACTCCTAGATCCAGGGCCGGTGCTACCACTAGGTGGATTAGGCAACCGCCTAGGGCGCACTGCCGCCTAGGGCGCCCGGCCACTGGCTATTTTACTCCTGCACTGTCTGTCCTCCACAGAGCCATGTCAAGCAGCGCTGCCGCCACCCCCCCAACCCCCCGCTCGCCGCTCTAATGTGTACAGTGTTTCCAGACAGTAATCCCTCCTCTCTGCTCTTCTATCATGATATGAGCAACCAGTGAGATTCACATGTCTGTCCAGCAATGCCCAGGGCACTCCCTGATCGATGAGTGTCACAGTGTCAGGCAGCAGCAGCAGCCCCCCCTTCCCCCTCCCTCTCCGCTCTCCGTTCTCTGCTCTCCTCCTGACACTGTCAGACAGTCTGTGAGTGTGACATGTCATGTCTCACGAGACCGCTCTGAACAGCAACACTGTCCATTTTCTGTGTGTGTCCAGGCCAGCAGCACAGCCCCCCAGCTTGGCTCCCGCCCCCCACCCCCCCACACTCGCCCCCCCCCCACCCCCACGCTCGCCCCTCCCCACGTTCGCCACCCCCACGTTCTCCTGGCCGTCACTACTGGAGCGGAGTACATGGATGGAGGATGCATGATGCATCATGGGAATGGGATATAGCATGGCGTGGCAGTGGCTCTCTGGGCTTGGGGACAGATGGAGCCTGGGCTGGCTGGAACTGGAAGAGGCACCAGGCACCGCACCAACAGTCCGACACAGAACAGAAGCAGCAGGCAGGTACACAGGCAGTACAGCAGAGTTGGTGCAAGCGAGCAACAGCTGTTAAGTAAAAACTGTTGAGTTAAAGAGATTGTATATGTGATGACAATGAAATGTAGTTTTAAAATGTGTGTGTATATGTATTATATTGACTGATCTGCTCTTCAAATGTCCTCCCTGAGGCTGTATTTGATGGTCGCTGGCGAGGCTGCATTTGATGGTTGCTGGCGAGGCTGCATTTGATGGTCGCTGGTGAAGCGGCATTGATGGACGCTGGCAAGGCTGCATTTGATGGTCGCTGGCGAGGCTGCATTTGATGGTCGCTGGCGAGGCTGCATTTGATGGTTGCTGGTGAAGCTGCATTTGATGGTCGCTGGCGAGGCTGCATTTGATGGTCGCTGGCAAGGCTGCATTTGATGGTCGCTGGTGAAGCGGCATTGATGGTCGCTGGCAAGGCTGCATTTGATGGTCGCTGGCGAGGCTGCATTTGATGGTCGCTGGCGAGGCTGCATTTGATGGTCGCTGGCGAGGCTGCATTTGATGGTCGCTGGCGAGGCTGCATTTGATGGTTGCTGGCGAGGCTGCATTTGATGGTTGCTGGTGAAGCGGCATTGATGGTCGCTGGCAAGGCTGCATTTGATGGTCGCTGGCAAGGCTGCATTTGATGGTCGCTGGCGAGGCTGCATTTGATGGTCGCTGGCGAGGCTGAATTTGATGGTCGCTGGCGAGGCTGCATTTGATGGTCGCTGGCGAGGCTGCATTAATAGGCGCTGGTGAGGCTGTATTTGATGGGCGCTGGTGAAGCGGCATTGATGGTCGCTGGTGAGGCTGCATTTGATGGTCGCTGGCGAGGCTGCATTTGATGGGCGCTGGCGAGGCTGCATTTGATGGTCGCTGGCGAGGCTGCATTTGATGGTCGCTGGCGAGGCTGCATTTGATGGTCGCTGGTGAGGCTGCATTTGATGGTCGCTGGTGAAGCGGCATTGATAGGCGCTGGTGAGGCTGTATTTGATGGGCGCTGGTGAAGCGGCATTGATGGTCACTGGCGAGGCTGCATTTGATGGTCGCTGGTGAAGCGGCATTGATGGTCGCTGGTGAAGCGGCATTGATGGTCACTGGTGAAGCAGCATTGATGGTCGCTGGCGAGGCTGCATTTGATGGGCACTGGCGAGGCTGCATTTGATGGTCGCTGGTGAAGCGGCATTGATAGGCGATGGCGAGGCTGTATTTGATGGGCGCTGGTGAGGCTGTGAGGGGGGGCGGCAAAATGAGGTTTCGCCTAGGGTGTCAAAAATCCTTGCACCAGCCCTGCCTAGATCTTCCTGTGTTCCCGCCTGTATATGTTGCGCAAGATACCAATTTTAGTGTCCACAAACTTAAGGTCTGCCTGGGGGACTCGAGTCTTCACAAATCCCAAAAGTGTGCCCAGTGTTGCCTTCCTTGCTTCTCTATTCGAATATAATGGGTGCTTGACCTCCCACAGGTTTCTGTTTTCTTCATACAAATCAATAAAACGTGTCAAAAATTCTTGCACCTTAAAAGGATTCATTTTTGCTGAAAAACAAGACACAAGATAAAAACTGTAATGTCAGTCCAAACTCCCAGTATTATATTTGGCTCAATCTAGGGTACACACACACCAAACACATTCCCCAAACACACACCTATGTTTAATCTTACCTTCGTTTCTGACGCTCGCTACTTCCGCTCGGACATACGTAGGCCAGCATAATAGCTTTATATACAGTGCGCATGTGTCATGGTACGCTTGCGTCGCCCGCCCCTGACGTTCTTTAGTAGGATTTGTCCCTGCCCCTTCACTCTTTGTTGCGCCGTGGCAGGATATACAGAAAGATGGTGAAGAGATTATCTGCAAGTAGCGCGGAGGAAAGCCCGGAGCCACAACCATCCAGATCCAGGAGGAGGTATAAGGCCACCAACATGGCCTTTGAAGAGATGGTGGAGATGGTGTCCATATTGAGAAGGGAGGACTACGATGGCAAAAAAGGACCGTACACCCGACCCAATATGCGGAAGGACAAAATAATGTCCTCAGTTGTCACCGCTCTTCAACGTAAATTTGGCACTAAACGGGCTAAAGAACAATTGAGGAAGAGGTGGTCTGACCTCAAAACTAGGGAGCCTGAACAATATTGGCGAATAAAGAAGCTGCTTAAAAAAGTAAGTACTTGTTGTGTGTTCCGAATGAGATACTTAACTTGCATGCTGATCCATATGCTTTTCGTTTATACAGCATCGTTCGTAAAGACCGTTCTTTTGATAAAACATGATACTAAGAAAATGACGGGTTTTTTTTCGCCAAATACGATGGGTTTGGACATACATTTAGGTCTTGATAATTTGTCGTATTCCAAAAATGTGGTGATGTTGTGTAGATGTGTTGGAAAATATAATGCTTCTTCAAAAATGATTCAGTGTAATGTAAGGACAGGACACAGCAGCTGTTTCCACATCTGGACTCACGAGCACTAGTGTACTATGTGACACCCGAAAAAATTGTTGTGGGTAATACACATAGGGGCTCCAGGGGATACTTGAGGTCTCTGCATCTGTGAAACTTGCATGAAAATGTGCATTGTTTGGCATTTTTGGGAAGAGTGAATGTAAATCCTGTCTTCAAAAGTTTTGGGGCCAAAAAATGACAATTGTCCACAACTTCTAATGAACGTTTCATATTCCTTTTTCAAGACTGAAATATCACTGCGTTTTAACTATACCTTTTGTTTAATTCTCATAGGGAAGAAAAGACTCAGACAACAGTCCAAGGATCCCAGGACGCCCCCAAGTCACCAGCCTGAAGCTGAAATTACCCCAAGCCCTAGCCCAAGACCACGCCCACCAGACGAGCTGGAGGAAGGAGAGGTGGAGGAAGTGTGCGATATTTCCACCCCACCAAGTGAGTGACTGACACCCCAGCTTAAGTTCATCTATTTAGGCGTGCATATTTTACAATAATTTTTTATCCACAAATTTTAGGTGATGTTCTGGTTGTGGAAGGCCAAGCGGCGGAGCCATTTAGCACAGACAGTGCACAAAGACTCATTGGCTAGATAATGGTGTGGAATGGCCAAATTGATCGAATGCGTGACCAAATTGACAGCATGAGAAATCGGCTGGAAAGCATGCAACAGGAAATGAAGAACATGATTGATGTTTTGGGCAGAATCTAATAACTTTTTGCCTAAAAACATCAATCATGTTCTTCATTTCATTGTCAAGTTTTATTTTTCTCAAATGTTTTAACTTGCTAAATACTAATGTCAAAATTTTGCAGATGCACACGGTATGTCATCATGTGCTATCTTCCATCGGGAATATCAATGTACTTGTTTTGTGTTTGCAACCCCTTCATCAGAATAATGTTAGTTTGTGAGAGGAACAAAGGGATTGCACACACAAAACACATCCATTGCTCCCCCATTATGGGAGATAGCACATGTTGACTTGAACCTTTTTTCACCTGGAATTGTGAGCATCTGCAGTTTTTTTCGTTTTACATGGGTGACATCACCAGCACCGTTATTAACATGTTGAACTTTGTAAGTTCCTGTTATTTTTTGTTCTTATGGTTTTTAAAACCCTGTTGTGAAGCCCAATTTTGTAAACAATGTATATTTTCGACAAATATGCCTAAACTAAAAAAAAATATATATATATTTTTACAAAAAAAAAACAAAAAAAAAAAAAACAGGTTCAAACAAAATGCAACTTTCAATGTGCACACAGTAAAATGTTTTTACTCCTACAATGTGTGTGGCTTATTATTTATCAATAACAGTTTGTTATTTTTTTGTGTGGTTACACTGACAAAGGGCCTTATTAACTAAAGGGAAATGCACTTGCCACTACAAGTGCACTAGGAGACAGACAAAACAAAATGCAAACAGGAATCAAAACCAGAGATTGTTGCCAAAATTTTTTTATTTTTTAGAGTAAAAAAATTAAAGATCTGGCTAGAATAGGCTATCACCAATTGGATCAATAAAGAACAGGAATCCTTAGGAACTGACAAATGATTAAACTCATTGGATTCTTCAGGAATCACAGCTAGAGGTGATAGCTTAAATAAACAAATAGAGGAACTATATGAGGTGGGATCCTCTCTTCATAAGTTTCTTTTGAAATTTTTAAAAACAGTATCATGCTAACAAGTCATTTTCTGTGACACATTGTGTACTATATTTGTACTGCTCTTTAACTTTTCATAATAAAACAAATTAGGAAAAATGATGTATAAAAAACAATATTCAGGCCAGGGGCGTAACTAGAACCTTCAGGGCACCGATGCAAGGAACCATGAAGGGCCCCCCTGACCTTTGGTCCCGGGGCCCTTACCAATGATTCTGGGGTCCCTTTCTAGCACTGCGGGGCCCTTGATTATGGTCCTGCAGCAGGACCCCTTCCTGACATCTTGGTAGGGTTGCCACCTTTTTTTCAAGCCAAACCCAAAGACTTTAGCAACGCACAGCAAATTCCTTTTTGTAGTATACACTATACATGTATTTTGTGATTAAATAACAATTCTAATTGCATATATTTAAATCCACAGAGTTCCCCTTTACATCTGAATATGCAGAGTTTCCCATTTACATATGAACTTGCAGAGTTCCCCTACACTGTAAGGGTCCCCTCTTACTGTACAGACTCTGATATAAGGGAGAACTCTGGGGACTTTGATTTAAGGAAGAACAGTGAGAACTCTGATATAAGGGTGTCCTTGGTAACTGGAGCCCCCAATTACATCAATGTCCCCAGCATTCCCCTTTTAGTCAGGGTTCCCAGAGCCCCTGTTACTTAAGAGTCTGTAGAATTTCCATTTTCCACCCATTGTTCTGTATGGGGAGGTGGATGTAAATGGATATGTTTACATTTACACCTGCCTGGATCTGATCCAATGAGAACAGATGGATGGAGATCCATTCACCATCTGTCTAGTGGATTGGATGACAGTCAGACTGGCCCATAGAGAATAGTGAGCTGCGTCCCTGTCTGCTCTGTACAAGTGGAGCATACACGGACCTGTCATCCGCCTGCTCAGTGGGGATCAGCGGAGAGATCCCCTGCTGAGCAGGCAGGTCCGCATTTGTAAAAGGGCCCTAAGGGGGAGCTCTGTGGATTGTAATGTAAAGGGGAACTCTGATGTAAGGGGTGCTCTGGGAACCCTGATGTAGGGGGATCTCTGCTCATCAAAGCCCCACTTACATCAGAGTCCCCCTTTACATTACAGTCCACAGAGCTCTCACTTACATTGGTGTTTAGAGGGTGGCAAGAGCAGAGAGGAAGGGAGGGACACTTCACTCAACATAAATGGAGGCTTGGGCCCTGGAGTTCTGCCAGTACTGTGGTCAGCAAGCAAGGCCTACTAGCCTGTGCTATACATACACACAGGCTGGCAGAGCATGCTGGGGCTTGTAGTGCACCACACCAGGGAAAACCAGTGGGCTGCTGTGTTGGTAGAGGGGCTCTGGAGGTGACAACACTCTCTCTATTGACTGACCCACCTGTGTGCTGCTTTGCTTTCAACCACTGAAATGTTTGATTAGGAAGGAAGGCTGTCCTGGAGAGCTGTGGATCCCCTGTGGAGGTTTGCAGCATCCATGGTAAAAGCTGTCCTTCCCTCCACGATCTAGCAGCTTGCCGACTGTTGAACTTTCCATTTGAAAGGCACAGAGTTGCCGGGGATTGGAATGTGG
Organism: Aquarana catesbeiana; assembly: GCF_042186555.1. Classification (NCBI taxonomy): domain Eukaryota; kingdom Metazoa; phylum Chordata; class Amphibia; order Anura; family Ranidae; genus Aquarana; species Aquarana catesbeiana. Next base: position 263,189,653 of record NC_133330.1, read on the forward strand.
GCGGAGCCACGGGTGCACACACACACACACACACACACACACACACACACACACACACGAGGAGGAGAAGAGCCTGCTCACTCTATCTCTTTCCTCTCCTGTCCCTGCGAGGAGGGAGGGCTGTCAGCAAGTACGGGGTCTGTGCACTGCAGTGTGAGAGAGAACCCTGGAGCCATATCCCGGGCTTTTGGGCCCCCCCACAGTGGCAGAACTAGAGGGCCCAGTCGCAAGTGCGACTGCTGCGACCCTGAAAATTCCGCCACTGATTCAGGCAACTCATTCACTAATTTAAAACTTACATGCCTTAAACAGCCTAATTCCTGTGAAGGAAGTAAATAAAACCCTCAGAAAAGCCAATGATGATAAGCTGACTGATCAGCCTGTTAGGGGAGATTTTGGGGTTACTTGAGTGCCTAACAACCCTGTCATGTTGTAATGCTGTATGCTGGACAGGATCACTACTAGGGATGAGCCGAACACCCCCTGGTTCGGTTCGCACCAGAACCTGCGAACGGACCGAAAATTCGCACGAACGTTAGAACCCCATTGACGTCTATGGGACTCGAACGTTCTAAATCAAAAGTGCTAATTTTAAAGGCTAATTTGCATGGTATTGTCCTAAAAAGGGTCCTGCCCCAGGGGACTTGTATTGATGCAAAAAAAACTTTTAAAAACGGCCGTTTTTTCGGGAGCAGTGATTTTAATGATGCTTAAAGTAAAAAAAAAAAAAAAAAAAAAAGTTAAATATTCCTTTAAATATTGTACCTGGGGCGTGTCTATAGTATGCCTGTAAAGTGGCGCGTGTTTCCCGTGTTTAGAACAGTCCCTGCACAAAATGTCATTTTTAAAGGAAAAAATCTCATTTAAAACTGCTTGTGGGTTTAATGTAATGTCGGGTCCTGGCAATATGGATGAAAATCAGTGAGACAAACGGCATGGGTACCCCCCAGACCATTACCAGGCCCTTTGGGTCTTGTATGGATATTAAGGGGAACCCCGCACCCAAAATTAAAATAAGGAAAGGTGTGGGGCCACCAGGCCCTATATACTCTGAACAGCAGTATACAGGCGGTGCAAACAAGACAGGGACTGTAGGTTTGTTGTTAAGTAGAATCTGTTTGTAATTTTTAACGTGTTTAGCTCCAGCCAAAAAATCTTTTTTAAGCTTTTTGGAAAACATAAGGAAGGGTTATCACCCTTGTGACATTTGTTTTGCTGTCTTTCCTCCTCTTCAGAAGATTTCACCTCACTTTTTGTCCCAATGACAAATGTTTTTTTAAAATTTGGGTTTTTTTGTGGAACAAGGATTGGAAAGCATCAGTGGAAAAGAGAAATGTTTTTCCCATATTAACTCTTACAGGAGAGAATTTCCCTTCCTAGGGGTAGATTTCATCTCACTTCCTGTTGTCTCCTTCCGTTTGCAAGTAGGAGTCGTTTGTAAGTTAGATGTTTGAAAGTAGGGGCCTGCCCTATATACTCAGCAGAAATTTGGGCTTTAGGTGTTGTTGTGGCCACAACATTGTAAGCCCTCACAGGGCCCTGCTGTGAAATATTAGATCAAGAATTGTAATTACATGCCCCTGTTGAACAAGGGCAGAAAAATTGGGCCTTTGGTGGTGGTGGTGCCACAACACTGTAAGTCCTCACTCGCTCTTGGTGGGTGCAGAAATGGGCCCTGCTGTGAAATATTAGATCAAGAATTGTAATTACATGCCCCTGTTGAACAGGGGCTGAAAAATTACTGTAAATAGTCTAGCTGCCTGACTGTGGTACTAATAGGATCAAAAGAACACCAGCAATTTTCTTCAGGTAGCTGTAAATACTGTAACAAGACAAGCCTGCCTGTCAGTAAGAAGATAACAGGAACAGATCTAGCTGAACACTGTGAGCAGGACGCACCGCACTAACTTGTAGGTTTAGCTGAACACTGTGAGCAGGACGCACTGCACTAACTTGTAGCTTTAGATGAACACTGTGCAGAGGTCTCACTACGCTAACTTGTAGGTTTAGCAGAACACTGTGAGCAGGACGCACTGCACTAACTGTAAATAGTCTAGCTGCCTGACTGTGGTACTAATAGGATTAAAAGAACACCAGCAATTTTCTTCAGGTAGCTGTATTTACTGTAACAAGACAAGCCTGCCTGTCAGTAAGAAGATAACAGGAACGGATCTAGCTGAACACTGTGAGCAGGACGCACCGCACTAACTTGTAGGTTTAGCTGAACACTGTGATCAGGACGCACTGCACTAACTGTAAATAGTCTAGCTGCCTGACTGTGGTACTAATAGGATCAAAAGAACACTAGCAATTTTCTTCAGGTAGCTGTAAATACTGTAACAAGACAAGCCTGCCTGTCAGTAAGAAGATAACAGGAACGGATCTAGCTAAACTGAATACAGTGTATATATATATATATATATATATATATATATATATATATATATATATGCAACACCTGGGATGCATATATATACACAATACACTGTAAGTGCAGCTAACTGACTGACTGTTCTGCCTAATCTATCTAACTCAAATCAAATGACACTGTCTGTCTCTCTCTCTCTCTATCTATGAACGCCGGAACACACACTACACAGGGCCGCCGTGCAGGCGGCCTTATATAGTGTGGGGCATGTGCTAAATCCCCTGAGCCATAATTGGCCAAAGCCTCCTTGGCTTTGGCCAATTACGGCTCTCTGTTCAGACGGCGCTGTGATTGGCCAAGCATGCGGGTCATAGTGCATGCTTGGCCAATCATCAGCCAGCAATGCACTGCGATGCCGCAGTGAATTATGGGCCGTGACGCACCACACGAATTTGGCGCGAACGGCCCATATCGTTCGCAATTCGGTGAACGGGCGAACAGACGATGTTCGAGTCGAACATGGGTTCGACTCGAACACGAAGCTCATCCCTAATCACTACCTAAATCTACAATATATCAAGCTCTTTTTGTGATTAGATCATTTGGTCAGATGCCCTTTTAGTCAAATCTGACATTAAAGCTTTTTTGTTTATTCTATGCTTTTGGTGAGGAGCGTGTAACTCCCTGGTCATTCTCTTCTTGCTTCATCTCAAATGTATTTTTTTTTTTGATAAACAGCATGAAGATTGAAATAGTGAAGCATTGTAAGGCTCTTGGTGTAGCTACATGATCCCCTCTGTGGCTCAGCCAAAGAGATCTGCATTCTTCAATGCTCCTCTTCCTCTTAATTTAGTTCAGAGCTCTGCTTTTCTTTTAGTAAATCACAGTGTATTTCTACTACAGTGCTGCAGAAATCTGCTTTGCAAAATACTGTTTCCTGGTAGGAAGTTTGTTCTCAAAGCCATAGTCCAGTGATGATGGGGAAAGTGATCCCCTGGTCATCCAGTTTGATGGTCAGTGAATCTTATCATGTCTCTCTGGCTGCTGAATCACAGTTCTGCCTTTTGCTCCACATTATTTCCTGGGTGTTGTTATAGAGTTTGCCAGGATGGAGTTTTAGACTCCTACAAAAGACATGGTATCTTTTCAGAACCACCTTATCAGAAACTAGTATACTATTTATGTGATTCAGTTGTCCTTGGGCTTTTTGGTGTTTGTATCAGGCATTATGTCTATGAGCAGTATATTACTAGTGGGCTGGGTGCTTCTCATTTCAGGCCTTAAATTTTCTTATTGGCTTGTTGGTTTGGTTAGAAGGTAAAAGAGTATCTACTGGTTTTGGTGCAAATTTATTTCAATGTAAAATGTTGGCTCTATGAGGCAGGGTGAATTTTGTTTTAGATGACCATTTTCCAGTTGTCTACAGATGCGACAAAATGTATTGAATGTGGTAATTTCCAGTCTGGTAAATAGTGTTCAGCGTTTTGACCAGAATATTATATTTACATGGTATCCCTAAGAATATTGTTCACTTGGGCTCTTCCCTGTTGTTGTGGCTGTTGCACTTTGGAGCAAGCAGTTCACCCGCCAGAGCCTCTTATCGATGAATGTTAGAAAAGCGTTTTTATGCAATTAATTGTCTAAGATATATGGTTTTTCCTGGTCTTCATTTAATATTTAGGTTAAAGTAGGACATTTTCAGGGTAGCAAAACATTTATTAGCTGATGTTTTGTTTTGCTATGTTTCCACTGTTTCAGGACACTAGTTACTCCAGCGCTATTCAAAGGCCTACAATGTCCTTAAAACCAGTTTTTCACTTGCAGTTATATCCGATATTATATTCCATTCCCTTGCCGAAACAACCTGCATTATCTATGTCATTGGTTGCTTCTCCTTTGAGGACTCTGCAGAACTCTTTTGGCCTTTATATGACATGTATCAAAGTGGTTGTTTCCACACTCTCATCAAAACTGTTAAGAGTTTGAGACACAATGACTTTGCATACAATTCTTGCTTTTGGTAAGGAGTTCTGAAAAGGTTTTCAGAAGCTATGTTTATAATGCTATTGAGTCACAAATTGCATTCAACATGTCATGTAATTTCGCTACTGCTATGGAATCAATCTGTTCTTCTGCGTATAAAATACTTTCGAACTCCTTTCCCACTAAATTCATTGTGGTTAGTTGTAGTAAGTTGATAACTTACTGGACAAAAGTGTTTGCAGAATTGGATTAGCAAAACAAGGATAGGCAGTTATTTCATGCCTTAGGCCATTCTCTTTGCCCAATAGAGCTGATTCAGCTATTTTAACTATTCGCAGGGCTTTCCTTTCTTTTTCTGTCGCATTTGAATGGCTCTCTTTTATCACAATCATAATTTTAAATCTGTCCAAAAGATGTTGATGGTGCAGGATATGCAGCTGCTATATAGGGAATGCATCAGAATATAGATGGGTGCCCTGCTCTTTATGTCCATCCTGCTCTTTGCATTTATTACATATGTCCCCGCCTTTTATAATAATAGTAATAAAAAATTAAATAAATAAATAAATAAATAAATAATAATAAAAAAAAAATATATATAAAAAAAATAAAATAATAGTATGAATAGTCGACATTCATATGTTTTTTGGTGCGGAGGATTTTATTATACTCCTATTAAAATTCCCTTTCTCTTGCAGGGTATATGGGGAAGGTATTTGGAATAGTTGGCTGATCATTTTCCCTATTTACAAGTGTGAGCTGTATTGGATATGCTTGTTCACCTGGAAGGGAATTATTTAGGTGGATTCAAAATCTTAGACCTTCTAAATAAAATAGGAACTGTTCTGTCTACAAATAAGTGGTTTTCTAGGCCTGGGCTTCAGTTTATGGTACAGTTACCATAAAATGTGAATTGACGGGAGGTGCGCATGCGCGGGGCTCGCAAGATGGCCACTAAAGCCTAGAGCTCCGCTCCCTCACGAACCACCGGCGCCCTTAGCACTAACCACAGCGCATATCCGCACAACAAAAGCAGCTGGAGACGTTCCCCAAGGTCCCAGCTACACCCCCATATGACCGGGGTCCCGGTAAAACGAAACCTGTGGCCGCAGTTTGAGAAAGCAGGAACGGCTGAGACGTCCAAGATGGCCGCCGCTACACAGACACAGGATCTCAGCGCCACAGGCCCGGCAGACTACAGGTCAGAGCAGCCCCACATTCCCCTCCACTTCACCCCAGGAAGACAACCGGGCTACCCTCCTCTGCTGACCCCTTCTCCAGCCTCTACAGGATCCCTGCAGGATCGCTCCCTCTGTGAAGGCCCTCTTCCCCCCTGGGATCTGCCTCAGGTCACTCAGGCCTCCCTCCACAGGCCTTCCCTGCCAGTGACCCAGGTTTTCACATGGACTCCCTCTTCCACAGATTCTCTGAACTTTTGGACAGAGGCCTGGCTCAAACAGCAGCTAAAATTACAGGGGACCTGAAGGCAGACTTTATTAATTTAGGGGCTCGAATCGATACCATCGAACACAAAATGGAGGACACTATAGCTATCACTAACCAACACTCGCAGCACATCAGCACTCTACAAGATCAATTGGACCTAGCAATGGCTCGTATTGACGAACTTGAGAAAAGGTCAAGAAGATATAACATCAGAATCCGGGGCCTACCAGAAACGATTCTTAATGTTCCAGAAGCAGTCCAGGACCTGATTAAACAGCTAATCCCTAATATCTCCTCTCAACGCCTTGAATTGGACAGGGCACACAGAGCCTTAGGGCCCCCCAGAAAAGACGGCACCCCAAGAGATATTATCGCTAAACCACACCACTACACTGTCAAAGAGGAAGTGATGAGAAAGGCCAGGTCCTCTCCCTCAGTGCAGTGCATGGGACACCCAGTACAGATCTTCGCAGACCTCTCACCCTCTACGATCCAGAGGAGGAGATCATTGAAGCCCCTGCTTCTCGCTCTCACCCAAAGAGACGTAAAATATAAGTGGGCCTTCCCATTCGCGGTTAAATTCTCCATCAAGGGGAAACATTATGCCTTCTCCTCCCTCCCAGAAGGCGAAAAACTGCTCCTGCACCTGAAAATCATCTCCCAGGAAGCCGAAATGGACACAACCAATGCCGGGACCAACTCCAACAAACGACAGACCCCCACCAGCCCTCAGTCTCCCCTGTGGTCAACAGGAAAAGCGAAGAAGGCCAAAGACAACAACCAAACCTGAAGCCAGTGATGATGTGAACTACATCGCTTCTATCCCGTTTGTGAAGTGGGGATCGGTTTGTTCATCCCCATGAATATGAGGGATCCTCCCATGCCTATTCATTAGGCAGACTAGCCAACCGGGCAACATTTTCTGACTTGTCAGAACTTTTTGTTTTTTTGTCTTTATGGTTCCAAGGGGGATTTTTTAGGTTTTTGTTCAAATTTTTCCCTCTTTATTTTTTGCTGCTCTTAACTGGCCCATTGCCATATCTTATAAGCTCAAGGGAGCTGTACCTCTCCGGATTGAGAGGGACGGTACCCTCACGCCTAGCTATGGGGGGGGGGAGAGGGATTTTAACCCCCAGGATTTGGGATTTATTTAGGTCTAGTCCTTGGACGCTTTGCTGTGATAGCGATTTAATGGAGACCTAGAAGATTACTACACTGGGCGGAGGCTTAGGGCCACTAGTTAGTCACACTGTTGAGAAAACCGGGTAGACACCAGTAATAGTTTCTAAATTTTCTTGGTTTTTTCTTGCTCTTTTCTTTTTTCCCTCAGGGAAACAAGTTTTCTGTGGGGCGTTTGGTTTCGTGAGGAAACACATGCACACCCACCTAACCCTTAGACACCCGTAGGTCTCTGGGGGCTAGGTTGTTTGAGCCCAGATGGGCCAGACACACTCTACTTTTTTTTTAAAAGACATAGGGGGTTTCTCCTTCCCTACGTCTTTTCTTTCTTTTCTAGGAGACCTTTCCTTTGCTATCCTGCTCCCCCACCCCTCCTCCCCGTTCACTACAATGTACCTAACCACATTTTGTGTTTCAGATACCACACACACCCTCACGGAAGTTCCTGATATCTTCCCACCAAGAAGACTGAATGATCATCATCCCAAGATCCAGGTTCCTCCACATCTAAGTAAGGACCGTTGCACTTCACTCAAACTGCTCCATGGCTGATAACCCCACAGATGAACTCCACATAGCCTCCCACAATGTACAGGGAATCAATTCCCAGATTAAGAGGAGAAAGGTCCTCGATTATTACAAACACCTCAAGCTAGACATTGTGATGCTGCAAGAAACGCACTTACCCTCCCGGTATAGCCCTAAGTATCTCCACCCTCACTTCCCACAATTTTGCTTAGCGAGCGCTGACAACAAAACTAAGGGCGTTGCAATCATCATTTCCAAACATCTTAAATTTGTAAAGATCTCTGAATTCGCCGACCCAGAGGGCAGGTTCATCCTGGTCAAAGGCACAGTGGGGGACCACTTGTATTCCCTGGTCTCCTACTATGCCCCAAATAGAGGTCAAGCAACATTTTTTGACTCCCTACTGCGCGGCCTCGCTCAGAAGCTGGAGGGAACGGTCATTTTTGGCGGAGACTCGAACGCAGCGTTCGATCAGGGATTGGACAAGTCTAAACCCTTACCGACTCAACTAACACGACCCACCAAAGAGAGCCTCAGGATCGCAAAAATAATCCATGCCCACGGCTTAGCTGACACTTGGAGGGAACTTAACCCCAACAAAAGGGACTATACTCATTACTCATCACCGCATAACACCTATGCGAGGATTGACCACATTTTAACCCCATCCTCCCTTCTTCCCTTGATCCACAGAGCTCAAATCAGAGAGTCGGCCCTCTCGGACCACTCCATAGTCACCATATCACTAAAAACAGGCCCCCTGGGCGGACCCAGGGGACATTGGAGACTAAATGAGTCGCTATTATCTGATCCCATCAGGGTCATTGAACTTGAAAAAGCCCTACAAGAATACTTTAAACTCAATAAATCAGAGGACATTTCTCCAGAAACGCTGTGGGCTGCACATAAAGCTTTTATTAGGGGTAAACTCATCCAGATTGCCACTCAAACCAAACGTGCACAAAAAGCAGACATAATTCGGTTAGACAGGGAATATACCACGCTGAAGGCTGCCCATAAAAAGGACCCCTCCAAGACCCCGGTTTCCCTTATCGATAAAGCTAGACTAGATCTTAATCTAGCGCTCACATCCAAGGCCGAAAAGGCGGTCCGCTGGAATGGACAAAAATTTTACACTCAGGCAGACAAAATGGGTCCCCTCCTAGCTAAAAAACTATCCCCCCCCATTAGGACCCTCACCTTCCCCAAACTCAGAATTAATGGTCAACCCCCCACGACCAACCCTTCAAAGATACTAGAAGCCTTTCGGGGTTTCTACTCTAAATTATATAACCAAACAAATACACCAAACGTGAACTTAATCCCTCAGTTTCTGGAGGGTATCTCCCTACCCTACCTAAAAGATGCCCACAAACAAAAGATGGAAATTCCCATCACAGAGGAGGAGGTTTTGGGGGTCATAAAAGATCTAAGAGGGGGATCAGCTCTGGGTCCTGATGGTCTATCGGTAGCATACTACAAGTCTTTTGCAGCCATACTGGCACCTCACCTGACCTCCTTCTTTAACTCCAAAACCAATGGAACCCCCCTTGACATCCACCTCAACACTGCCTTAATCACGGTCATACCCAAACCTGACAAAAATCACGAAGACGTTAGCAATTACAGACCGATCTCACTCATCAACAATGACCTAAAAGTACTCACCAAAATAATGGCTAACAGGTTGTCATCCTTTATTACTCAATATATACATAAGGACCAGGTAGGATTCATACCCGGGAGACAGGGTCCTGACCAAATAAGGAGGGCGATAGATATCAACTCGATTCTTCAAACTAACTGGGAAGGGGGGCCAAACCAATCGGGATTCCTTCTATCATTAGATCTGCAGAAGGCCTTTGACACAGTCTCCTGGCAATACATCTTTACTGTGCTGGAGAGATGGGGATTTGGCGACCGTTTCCTGGGACTTCTGCATGCTCTCTACTCACAACCAAAGGCCCAAATACGCCTCCAAGGACATTACTCCGAACCAATAGACATTTTGCGTGGCACTAGGCAAGGGTGTCCTCTATCCCCCCTAATCTTCGCAATAGCCATAGAAACCTTAGCGATCGCAATCCGACAGAACCCAGATATAAAGGGGGTGACCTGTGGAGATCAGACGCACAAATGTGGGCTTTTCGCCGACGACATCCTCCTTTTCCTGACATCACCCCTCACTACACTGCCTAATCTCTGCCTAGTGTTAAGGAACTTTGCTAAAATTTCTGGACTCGAAGTCAATTTCGCCAAATCTCAAGCCCTTAATGTATCGTTACCATCACAAACAGTTGACTCTCTAAAACAATCCTTCCACTTCAAATGGGGCGACACTTCCATTAGCTACCTAGGCATCACACTGACGGCCACGACGGAAACTCTATATGCACAAAATTACCCTTCTCTCTTCAGGAAACTGGAGGCAGACCTTACTACATGGTCAAAACATGAGCTATCCTGGCTGGGTCGGATCAACTCCATTAAGATGACCTTGCTCCCCAGGCTCCTCTACTTCTTTCGCTTCCTCCCTATCCCAATCAGGAAAGACCACCTGAGAGCTTTACAGAGTAAAATACTCCAGTTTATCTGGGGCAAGAAGGGATACCGTGTCCCTCAGAGCACCCTATTCCTTCACAGACGCAAGGGAGGGCTGGGTCTTCCAAACCTACATAAATACTACTTAGCGGCTAGATTAGCCCAACTGTCCTCAATTTACTCACGGTATGAAAAACCAGACTGGGTGAATATTGAAAGACAGGCCAACCCCAAACATACACTAGACTACATACTTTGGTGCCCGACTAAATCTAGACCACCCATCCTATCACCCACTTTATCCCACTCATGCGCGCTTTGGGACTCCCTCCGACACTCCACAGCCTTGGTCTCCACAGGCCGTCCCCTAGCGCACTTATTTCACAACCCTGACTTTCCACCTGGACTCGACATCTCAGCTTTCAAGTGGTGGCTGGACAAAGGGCTATACCGGATAGGGCACTTCTTCACCCCCAATGGACCAATCACCCTCAAATTCTGTATCAAACACCTGGACCTGCCGGATACGGAACGATTCCGCTTTCACCAAATCGCTCACTTTCTCCACACTATATGGCAGGAAAAAACGCTCCCCCCTAAATTCACTACATACGAACAATGGTGCGGACAAGCCATGGAGCAGAGGGGAGGCATATCAGTGATATATTCGGCCCTCACTTACCCTACGGACAAAACCACATACATGAAGGCCTGGGAGGCCGACTTCCAATGCAGCAGGGACATAGAGATTTTGCAAGCAGCCCTAACTAAATCCTTTAAGGGGATCCAGAACATCTCCTTGATGGAGGCAAGCATCAAACTGATAACCAGATGGTACTTAACCCCTACCAGGTTGGCAGCAATCTATCCCTCGGCGAACCCCTTATGTTTCAGAGGATGCCAACTCCTGGGCACGATGGCCCACATTTGGCGGGAATGCCCCAAACTACGCACTTTTTGGAGAAAAGTTTTCTCTATGATTTACAAGGTGACGACTTGCCAGATCCCTAGGTCCCCAGAGGTGGCTATTCTCAATGCTCACCTTCCTGGAATTTCCAAGGCTAACCAAACACTGATCAACTTTATATTACTGGGCACTAAAATCTCCATTGCCAAAGCCTGGAAACAGCCGAGGCCCTTGTTCAACGCAGTAAAAAGGAAGGTTTCATGGATTATGGCCCAAAAAAAACTTTCTAGCATCTTGTCAAACACCTCCACGAAATTCCAAACAATATGGGAACCTTGGGCCCAATATATGGGAACCTCCCTCATACCAGGGGTTCAGGTGCGCATCAACACCTAACCCACACCTAGATGATTTTATCCCTCAGTATTATTAGAGGTACACAGATGTACTCCTTCTTCCTCCCCACCCACCTTGAAGAACCCCCCCACCCCACCTCCCTCCTCACTCTTCTCTCCCTCTCTTTCAACTCTTCTTCCTGTCTTCTTTCTCACATCAGTTAGCTAACTGGTTGCAACTCACTGTGAAGCTACCATACGGTTAATTACTTAGCTTACGGGGACTCATAACCCCTCAACACTCCTGATGGCTCAGACCAAATGGGCAAAGGAGAAGTAAGGAGATTTCCCCACCTGGCACAGCTAGATCCCGTCAGGGGTGCCGGGGTTGGGAGAATTTCCCGTGATGTTTCTGGGGCAATACATGGAGACTGCTTATTTAAAGCTTAGATGATGATATATATCAGGTTGACCCCACCAACAGCCTTTGAGGTGAAGAAACCGTATACTATATGTTATTTTCTTACTCGAATTGTAACCTTTATGTCTCATGTGCGAGGAGGCGTTCCCTCCTGTGTATTCTAAATATGTCAATGCATAATATGTATGATGTAATTGACAATAAAAACATATTGAAAGTAAAAAATGTGAATTGACGGATATGCTGATTTACTGTATACTCATTATTAGTGACTTCATTTTCCTTATTGTGAACTGGAGAGTTACATCAGAGGTCTAGCAGTGTTTGGCATAGTGCCCAGTTGTCCATCCTTTGGGACCAAATCCCTCTGTCCCTCATACAGCTTTAGTTGTCCCTCGTTTTGATCTGAGGTGTTCATCTCTATACAAAACATACTATTTTACTGCCAAAAGTGTTATGCTGCACTAAATTTTTTATCCAGATTACTGCATTTGTTATTTTGAAAAGCCATTATAAAAGGTAAAGTAGAGGTAAGAAAAAAGCACTTGTGTTGTTTAGCCAATCATTTATGCATATTAGATCTTTAAGGTCCCTGTAACCAGGGACATGTTCTTTGCAACATACTATGTAAAAGGGTGTCCCTCTTTATCATTTCAAATTTGAGAGGTATGTTTTTGGTGCATTTTCTCAGTCATTGGCAAGGGCATTTTCAATGCTGGATTGTAAAAAGCGATTGTTTAGGCCGCGGTGGTGGGGTGGGGCCAGGTTGGTAACCTGGCTTTAGGGTAATGTCGCCCAATTTGTGGGTGGACAGTGGTTGGTAAACTGTTATTTGGTTGATATAAGATATTGCTGCTTGAGTCTTAGTGACTAAGCATGTTGGTCTGTTAATGGTTAACAGCGGTTCTGTTTGGTATTAAAGGTTAAAGTTCATTTCATAATTAAATTTTTTTTTAAACCCAATAAAGGGGCCGTGGCCTAAGCTTTTCCACAATCCTTGTGTGTTTATTTTATATTTTAGGTATGTTCTTATGGTATGAAGGGTGTTAGTGGGGTGTACAATCCCATAATTAACACGTTATCTCCTCCGATTCCGCAACATGTCTGGTTGACAAACAGCCATTCGGAAACGAACTAAAAAACACGAAATGAAAAGCGCTAATCAACACTCACCAAACTTCTACTAACACGAAATTAGCAGAAGGAGCCCAAAGGGTGGCGCAAAAGAGCTGAAAAACCACGTAGTACGTCTAGTATGTCACTACGCTCGTAATTGTTGGCCAACATTTGTGTGACCCTGTGTATGCAAGACAAGTTTGAGCCAACAACCTTCGGACAAAATTCCACGGTTTTGTTGGTGGAAAGTCCGATCGTGTGTACAAGGCATCAGAATGCAGGGGCACAACTGGGAGACAGTTGTCACCCTATAACAGGAAGTGTCTGAACAAGTCCATTTATGACAGGATCACTCTGTATTATTTCAATAGAAATACCATTTTAATTGTGTCAATTTAAAAGTGTAAGCTAAGAGCACATTGAAGATTCAGGTAGCTGCCAAAGAATTCTGCCACCTATGTTTTTTTTTTTTTACACATTTGTTACATACCTTCGTCGTAGTCATGGAGATGTTATAGCAGAATACAATCCCATTTTCAGCAATCTCACACATTGCTGCCTTTCTTAGTAGAAAATTAGTTGATCAGTCACTTCTGCTGACCGGTATTAATGGGAGCTTCTGCTGCTAGTCTTGGACACTTTGAATACACAACCTTTTTGCTGGTCTGAAGATTTCATTTTGAGCACTGGCATAAATAATCATCCACTTGTACATGTATACAGACTCCTAGCCCTAGGACATATTCGCTTCACTTGAAGATTTGAAAATGATTTAGCTATATGCTTGAAATCTCACTCCCCATCACTTACACTCCCCTGGTCATGCTTGCAGCAAAATCTTTTTTTAGCTGTGAAAGCTTTAATTGTATGTGCACACTCCACTCCAAATGAAATTGATATTGGAATACATGCAGGGAGCATAGCCTATCTGATTTTCTATGTTGTCAGTTCACACCAACGTGCTGTGCTGGTGTTTGGACAAAAAAAAAAAAAAAAAACAGGTTCCATTCCTACGCAGCACAGTGCTTTGCGACACATTGCAATGCGCTGAAGTGCATTATGAATTGATAGATGTCAAGAAGAAAAAAACATGTGCCAGCACATCTATGTTTTGCGGTGGGAATGACAGAAAGCCTGCCTGATAGGGAAATAAATTAGACATGTGCACAACAAAAAAATTAGTTTTATTTCATTTCTTTATGTTTCAGTTTATTCGTAACCATTCGTAATTTCATAAGACGCGAGTTTTTATATTCGGACTCGTTCGTATTTTTGTAACAGATATATTTGAGTTGATACGAAATGATTTGTGATTCCATTAGTCTAACGATTCGTAATTTCATAAGATGCGAGGTTTCATATTCGGACTCGTATTTCGTATTTTCGTAACAGTTATATTTTCTTTGATACGAAATTCGTAATTTTGTTAGATAATAATTTTCGTTTATTCGGTACACTACTCATAATTTAATAACTGCTACTTTTGTGAGATTGCCTTTTTCGTTGATTTGTACTTTCGTAGGAAATAAAGAATAATAATCCTATGCTTGCTTTTCTAATAAGTCCTGTACTCCCTCAGTCACGAGACCTGACTCAGTCTCCTCCTCAACTGAATCTAAAAAGATTCAGGAATGCCGTGTGACTCAGACACAAAAGGGATGAGCTGATTGGCTAAAGATATTAAGTAAGATACATCACTCACTAATACACTGTCCATTCGAAAGAACGATTCGAGAACACAAAATTACGAACATAGATATTAAGATACACTTACACTGTCCATTCAAAAGAACGATTCGAGAACACGAACAAACGAAGAAACGAAATTACGAACAAATGATTGAAAATACGAACATACGAAATTACAAACAGACAAAGGATTAAAAATACGAAATGTAAATCATTCGTTATAGATGTCATTTTCTTTCTTTTACTGTTTCAGAGTTTCATATTTTTGTAAGTTTGTCCGTTCGTAAGTTCGTATTTTCGCATGTTCGTTATTTTGCTTGTAAGTAATTTTCATAGTTTGGTTCTTTCAGCTATTCAGATGTTCGAATTGATCCGAATGTAGGAATACTAACAAATTTGTACGAAAATCTATTCGTTACGAACCGAATCGCACATGTCTAAAAAAAAAAAATCATCATTACTTTTTGCCTTTGATATATATATATATATATATATATATATATATATATATATACACTCACTGGAGCAAACAACAAAAGATTCCTCTAATGGGGCGTACACACGGTCGGACTTTTCGTCTACAAAAGTCCGACAGCCTGTCCGACAGACTTCCGGCGGACTTTCGGCGGACTTGCAGCAGACTTTCTAACGAACGGACTTGCCTACACACGACCACACAAAAGTCCGACGGATTCGTACGTGATGACGTACACCGGACTAAAATAAGGAAGTTCATAGCCAGTAGCCAATAGCTGCCCTAGCGTGGGTTTTTGTCCGTCGGACTAGCACACAGACGAGCGGATTTCGGGGTCCGTCGTAGTTACGACGTAAAGATTTGAAGCATGTTTCAAATCTAAAGTCCGTCGGATTTGAGGCTGAAAAAGTCTGCTGAAAGTCCGGAGAAGCCCACACACGATCGGATTACCAGCCAGCTTTAGTCCGTCGGCATCCGTTGGACTTTTGTAGACGAAAAGTCCAACCGTGTGTACGCCCCATTAGGCCCCTTTCACACTAGGGTGGGGGCGGCGTCGGTGGTAAAGCACCGCTATTGTTAGTGGCGCTTTACCGTCGGTATTCGGCCGCTAGTGGGGCGGTTTTACCCCCCGCTAGCGTCCGAGAAAGGGTTAAAAACCACCGCAAAGCACCTCTGCAGAGGCACTTTGCCGGTGGTATAGCCGCGCTGTCCCATTGATTTCAATGGGCAGGAGCGGTGAAGGAGCCAGCGCACCGCTCCAGTGTGAAAGCACTCGGGGCTTTCACACTGGAGAGACAGCAGCGGCTGTTTCGGGTCGGATTGCAGGCGCTATTTTTAGCGCAATAGCGCCTGCAAACCGCCTCAGTGTGAAAGGGGCCTTAATCCAGCACCGGGGGGGGGGGGTAATGGCTCCAAACCACTTGCGGCATACCTCAGAAGAGTCATAAAAATAGCTATGCACTGTTCGTGATAAAAAGATTTATTGTAAAATCAAAGTCAAAGGATTCCAAGAATGGAAAGGGTTAAAATATGGCTGACAGACAATCAATGTTAAGCATCATGCTTGATTATGAACCTCAATCTCACCCAAACCTCAGCAGGCTGACCTAGGCACATCAAGGCCAGTGCTGGGGGAGACCAAAGGGTGTGTAGGCACCAGATGTGGCATGGGCATACACCCAATGGAAGGGATGACAGATCACTGGTTGAACCTGTAAGGGTCAGTGATGTGAAGAGGCCCCCAATGGACCAGACATAAGACTCCAAACCACCTGATGGTGCAGCTGGTGTAATTGGGTGGCGTGCTGGATGTGACGTCACTAACACAGATCGATGTCGAACCGACTCACCACCACAGCGGGGCTTGGGATGGAACGCAGATGCGGTGGTAGAGCAGATGGAAAGTTGTTAGCAGGCTGTAGTCATGACAATGCGTTTCAGGTGTGGCCCTTTATCAAATCATTTTTGGGAGTATATATATATATACTCAATGGCCACTTTTTTAGGTACACCTTGCTAGTACCAGGTTGGACCCCCTTTTGTCTTCATCACTGCCTTAAAGGATAAGTTCACCTTTCATAACATATTACACCCATATTCAAGGTGTAACATGTAACATGTTATGAATGCCCCAGCAACCCCCCCCCCCCCCCCCCGATCCGTGCTGTGCCAGCTAGCGGGGGTTCTTCCCACCCACTAGCTGTCAAAATTTTTTTAAAAATGTGGCCGTGTGGGGCTCCACCCATCCCGCCACGCCACTCATTCACAGCGCTCTGTGAATGAAAAAAACCACAAGGTCCAGCAGCCTTGGCGGTGAGCGATGTGGTAGTTCATTTATTCTTCCTGTCAGCATGTATCGGCTTCCTCATATGAGGTAGGAAGAAACAGATACACTGACAGGTCTGCAGGAGACCTGCATGGCATCAGCGATCTGCTGATCCAATGCTTTATAGGCTCCCGCAACAAAAACGAATAAATGTACATTTTTTTACCTGTAAAAAAATGTGCATTTATTATTTTTTCTGAAAAGGGGAACTTATCCTTTAATTCTTCGTGGCATTGATTCAACAAGGTGTGGGAAACATTCCTCAGAGATTTTGGTCCATATTGACATGATAGCATCACATAGTTGCTGCAGATTTGTCGGCTGCACATCCATGATGCCAATCTCCCATTACACCACATCCAAAAGGTGCTCTATTGGATTGGAATCTGGTGACTGTGGAGGCCATTGGAGTACAGTGTTTTCTCGTGTTCAAGAAACCAGTGGTGAGATGATCTGATGATGTGTTGTGCGTTCAGAGATGGTATTCTGCATACCTTGGCTGTAATGAGTGGGTATTTGAGTTACTGTTACCTTTCTTTTATCTCAAACCAGTCTGCCCAATCTCCTCTGACTTCTGCAAGGCATTTTTGTCCACACAACTGCCGCTCACTGGATATTTTCTCTTTTTCTGACCATTCTCTGTAAACCCCAGAGATGGTTGTGTGTGAAAATCCCAGTAGATCAGCAGTTTTTGAAATACTCAGACCAGCCCATCTGGTTCCCAACAACTATGCCATGTTCAAAGTCACCTAAATCCCCCTTTTTTTACACTATTTTGTCTTGACTATAATAATAAAGTATGTGTAAAGAAGGTTTAGACCTAGGCTGCATGCACACTGGGCGTTAGGCAATGAGCGGCAATTCACAGCATTTTCAGGCACCCAGAAAGCACAGGTGCAGCATCCATCCAAAATGTATGGCAGGCTGAACCAGCTGCTGCTGGATGTGTTTATGGTGGTATGCAATCAGGGATGCCCAAAACACAGGAATTTTGCATGCATGAGGTATAAGGATGGTTGGTTCTTGTTTGTACATCTGTCTGCACCCAATAGTCTGTGGATGCAGTTAGTTTTACTGTACTGTTTAGATGCAGTGAAATGCAAGAAAATGTAATCTCCATGTTACCCTTATTTTTGTCAACTTGTTTTATCATGATTTTCAATTTAGACCTAAATTCTTAGAGATTAATTTCAAATATAAGCAGTAAAGGCTTAACAATATCAGATGGCTAATTGTGCATTTTTTTTTCATTGCATACTAGTCTCATATCGGAAACCAATAGGTTACTATAGTTCAGAAAATTCTCATACAACAGAATACAACTTTGAAAGTGATGTCATGTAATGTATTGTATTGTAATATATTCTTTTGTTTCTGAGCATGCGTGGTCTTGGTCACACAATTTTTTTTTGTACAAATATTAACCCCTTCAGATCCGCACTATAGATGAATGATGGCTACAGCGTGGACCTACTTTGCCGGGAGGCTGTCAATAGTCGTCCTGCCCTTTGCACGCTCCCTGCAGGGTGCACGCTGTGATCACTGAGTCAATGAGACTCGGCCCCTTACCACGTGATCAACTGTCAGCCAATGACAGCTGATCACGTGATGTAAACAGAGGATCGGTAAACATTTTTTTTTCTCCTCACGCTGAAAAAAAGCCGATCACCGGCTTCTGTGCAAGGGACAGGAAGATGCACAGCCATCTCATCTGTGCCCACCAGTGCCACGAATCAGTACCCACCAGTGCATAGCAGTGCCAGCAATCAGTGCCACCTATCAATGCCCACGAGTGCCATCTATCAATGTCCACCAGTGGTGCCAATCAGTGCCTCGTCAGAGCCAATCAGAGCCACCTAGCAGTGCTGCCAATCAGTGTCACCTACCAGTGCCCACAGTGCCACAAATCAGTGCCCACCAGTGCATAACAGTGCCAGCAATCAGTGCCACCTATCAATGCTCACGAGTGCCACCTATCAATGTCCACCAGTGGTGCCAATCAGTGCCTCATCAGTGCCACCTAGCAGTGCTGCCTATCATTGTAACCTACCAGTGCCCATCACTGCCACCCATCAGTGCCCATCACTGCCACCTATCAGTGCCACCTATTAGTGCCCTTCAGTGCCACCCATCAGTGCCACCTATCAGTGTCACCTATCAGTGCCCACCAATGCCACCTCATCAGTGCCCACCAGTGCCGCCTATCAGTGCCCATCAATGCAGCCTTTCGGTGTCCATCAGTGCAGCCTCATCAGCGTAAATCAATGAAGGAGAAAAATTACCTGTTTGCAAAATTTAATAACAAAATATAAAACAGTTTTGTATTTTTTTTTTAAATTTTGGCCTTTTTTAATGAAAAAATAAAAACCCAGAGGTGATCAAATACCACCAAAAGAAAGCTCTATTTGTGGGAAAAAAAATGATAAAAAAATTTCATTTGGATACAGTGTAGCATGACCGCTCAATTGTCGATCAATGAGTGACATCGCTAAAAGCTGAAAATTGGTCTGGGCAGGAGGGGGGTTTAAGTGCCCAGTAAGCAAGAGGTTATACCAATTACATGAAAATTGTGCATGTCCCTTCAGATAATTTTGTATGAACTATCATGATCGGCTCTCGAAAGCTGTGTGCTAACGTTCAGATTATCTGACAATCGTACTGAAAGCGGTTATTTTTCCTCCGATTTTCTCATAGTGTGTACTAGGCATAAAAGTTCAAAAATATTAGCTATGACATGTACTATATAAATCATAGTGTTTTTAATGTTAGTTAGAAAGAGTATATAATATATGCTGAAGATGTTTATTTTTTTCTTCTCTTTTTTTTAGCCGCTTTTTTGTCAACATTTTCCATGTCAGTGATAAAAATTAGCTACTAGGTTGCATTCTTGGAATTACAGTATATGCATGGGTTCCTCAACCAGGGTTCCATGGAATTTTTGGGTTCATCCAGAGGTTTCTAGGGGTTCCTTGACCAGCAAGCAATTTCTGCCTCTCAGATAACTTCCCACTGACACCATTGAATATTTTTAGCTATCTGTAAGGGTGTAACTCTTTCCAATGACAGGTGTAAGGAGCATTCCTTCCACTGACCATCACACTATGAGACCGGGAAGTTAGGTCAAGGCTTCCTCTGTGTTGAAAAGGTTAAGAGAGGGAGCCAAGGGGCAGAGCCAAGCGGAGCAGACATGCCTGCCTGAAGCTTTGCTCTTTGTGAGAACGATAAAGCCAAATAATGGCGGGTGTTTGCCAAACACCCACACATAAAATATATCAATTTGTGCCCACAGCACTCCTGAATTCGGGGGTCTCGGTCACGGTGTCACTGGACAGAATATGTGTCCCAAAAACATCAAAACTTGCATGGACTTATCCCAGATCTTTTCGGGCTTGGTCCGAAGCAGGTATAACATGTTTACATCACATGATCCTAAATACAACAATCCATCCCTTCTCAGACTAATGCAAGTCTTTTGGGCTCCCCAAATCAGAAATATTTTGTTACTTTCAAATTAAGAACTTTTGTATTCCTTTCCCAAGCATTTACGACTCTGTAGATGATTTTACTAAGTTTAAAAATATATGCATGAAAGACCCTCATGCCAGAGGTCTCTTATCAACAATATACTCCACGTTGCTAGTTAAATCAGATGTTAAAATGGGAAAAAAAGATCTTAATCGAACTATAGATAAAACAGAATGGTCTGCAATCTGGTCCAATATCAAATCTTTTTCTCCTAATGTGACAGATATTGAAACCACCTACATGGTACTCTCACGCTGGTATTTGGTTCCTGCTACAATAGCTAAATTTGCATCTGATTACTCAGGTCTCTGCTTTCGCGGCTGTTCAGAACAAGGAACATATATACACATGTGGTGGAATTGTTCTATTACAAAAAAATTCTGGATAAAGATTTTTTTTACTTGCTTCAGAAATGTTTGAAATAACAATAATACCAGATCCAGAAATTGCACTTTTAAATATAAGACCTGATTAAATGACCTGTAAACAATTCAAGCTATTCATACAACTTATGACGGCCGCAAAACAGACAATAACTAAAGCATGGAAAACTCCCTTACTAAACATAGCAGAAACCAAGCACAGAATGAATCGGTCATTGTTGCATGCAAAAATGGATGCCCTAGATAAAGAAAATCTGAAAGAATATGAAGGTCTATGGAAACCATGGATCACACATTGTTTACTTATAAACTTTGACCACCAGGTACTCCAGTCATGGTAACTAACATTTTTACGTATATGCAACAATGATAAAACTATAAGAATAGATTATGCCTCCGGAACACCCCATGACCTCTGTCCCCCCCACCTTTCCTCATCCTTATTTTCTTCCTTTCTTTTTTCTTCTCTTCCTTATTTCTCTCTTATTAAACTTCATAAGGTACCTAACAGCAACAGGTGATATTGAATATATTTAAAATATCACACTCAGTAGTTCGATACATATAATTTATTCAAATGTTTAACACACATGAGAACTCAGACACAAATAGACCTAATTTTCTTTCATTAACTGATAATGATCCTCTAAAAATTAATATAACCTAATATTCAAATAGTCTGAAAACTATCATTTTGATAAAAAGGGAACTTATCTAACATTAATTTTACCATCTGTGTGATAAAATAACACAATGCCGTAACCTGCTTCTTTAATTTACATGTAACTACTAAAATAACTTTAATTGATACATTATACTTGTTACCATATGTTGATCTATCAATAAAAACTTTTGAGCGAGAAAAGGTTGAGAGAGGCTGGTATATATGGTAAAAGTGTGTTCTGACATCTGAACACTAGATGGCAGTATTGTGTTATTTATTTATTTTATAGCAAAAATTCTGACGCTTTCTTTAGCTCAAAAAAATTGCCCATTTAGCTATCAACTGTATTAGGTAAGGTAGTGAAAATCACAGCCATTTAGAAACAGTTTGGTAGATGATCCAAAGTAAAGTGATTGCAGAGGGATTCTGTCCTTTGCATTATTTCATCACTTTTTGCACTGCCTGATTTAATAAACTTGATACAGTGCATAAATGATAACTAAAACCCCCTATTAATGATTTGCAATACACTGGATACTAGTATAACAGCAAAAAAAAAATAATTTTGTTAATGTGGTTTGTACACTGCAATACAAATGAAAGCCAAGTTGTTGAACTCGCATAAATATATTTAAAAGCAACACAATTATTTGTAACAATGATAAGTATATAGGTAAATTGTTTCTGCACTGACGTTTTTATTGCATGGTATGTCTATTTTTAATGGATGTTATTCAGTAGGTTTAAGGGCATGCATGTATAATTAAAAATTTGCAAATATGTAGATATTTGTTTCCATTGAAAACAATGGTGATTGCTATAGGTGTTTTGCATAAATAGCCTCTAGAAGGATAAAACAGCTTTGTCTGCAAGATTTCCACTGCAGTACTTTTTGACTCCCACTTGATGACCTCAGCCAACATGTAAGTAGGTGCTTACTAGTGGTTTGTTGTATTGTATGGTCTTTGTTTTTTTTTGTAACATTTTATTGATTGAGCTCCTGTTCCCCCGATGATGCTGTTTTACAGTGAAACCTGTGACGTTACAACGCTTACCGAGTGGACGCCGGTTAGGCACTACTATTTGTTGTTACATGATGTACCTGCTTTTACCTCTGTAAGTACTTGTATGTGTCTTTTTTTGTAATACATTTTTTGGCGATTTTGCACTATGTGCGGCCTCTGTTCCCCTCTGTGAGTATGGATGCTGCCTGGTCCAATCTTGGAGCCTAAGGCTGGTGGAGCCTTTTCACCATGGATGGATGCCTGGATAGTCATTGGTGAACATGTGTGTTTGATCTCTATATTGGGGATCCAGTTCATTTGGTAACAGGCCATTGTTGTCTGTGGTGGAGGGCACAAAGTGTTTGGTCAGCTTTTCAAAATACCTACACTGGATTGGTGGATGTCTGATTGTTTCACTGACTCTTTGAATTTTATTTTTTGAACGCTTTAATAAACTGTGCTGAAGAGCATAACATCACAGAAATCTGAATGTCTTTTCACATAATCTGTTTCTTTGACTTTATTTGGGTTGACGCGCACCCAGTGGCGGCCCGTCCATAGAGGACGCACGGGCATCTACATATCAGGGCGCCAGACTATGGATTCCAATGGGGAGGGGAATGTTTTTTTTTAAGCACCTGATTAGAGCCAGAGGCTCTAATAGGCTTCAAAAAAAGGGTGGGCTTGGAGGAAGACACACAGCGGAGGAAGCCACGGGAGGAGCAGACACCGGAACCGCTGCCCGCACCCCCCCAAAAGAGAAACCCACCAGCCGCCACTGCGCGTACCTATTATATGTGTATGTATTTAGATCTAACTAGATCTAGATCTAGTATTCTAATGTTTTATAAATGCAGCTCTGTATACATATTGTTGCATTAAGTGCAAAATATTTTTTCTTCATTGATTGTTGCCTGTTTTATTGTGTTGCACCACTGAATTTATTTATTTATTGCAGGTACTAAAAAAGTGCCGTCAATATTTACTGTATTGTACATTCACCTCATTCCCTACCCTCAAGGAGCTTACAAACTAAGGTCCCTATCTTACATTTATACATACACATACTAGGGCCAATTTAGACAGGAACCAATAAACCCACCAGCATGTGTGGGAGAAAACCCTCACAGGCACAGGGAGAGCATGCAAACTCCATGCAGGTAGTGCCATGGTTGGGATGGTGCTTTTTGAGAAGCAAGGGTTAATGCTGCTGGCCAGGTTTTCCAAGCTTTTTGAATGGTACCGCCCTCTGCTGCGGCACGCAAATAATTAGGGGAACTGCCTCTGAGAGTGGTTGCTTTCTCTCATGTATAGGAAAGGGGCAGGAGGTGTGCTAGTATGTGATTGCCACCTTGCTAGCTACCACCCCTTGGCAGGAACCCAGTCAGGGATCCAGGAATCTGGACTTGTGTTATTTATCCAAGAACTTGAAGGACTCCAAAGACTTTCACTACAACTAAAGGTTTGACTACCCCAATGGGCAGGGTGGCGTCAAGGGGCACTTAGAAGGCACTTTGTGTTAGGAATGAATGTGAAGAAGCTGTAATTGTACATTTTTCAACAATTTTAGTTAAGAAACTTTATTGTTATACATCTTTACTTGGTCTGAAGTTACTTAAGGACACATGGTAAAGGGGTGCATGCATGGCATATATGTGGTTCACACCAGGAAACAAGACAAAACATGAGAAGATGCAGTACATATGTCTAACATGCAGTGGAGCAAATCAGAGAAGGCTATATTGTCATTGCCAATGACTACAGTGGTAATGTTTATGTGCATATAGCAGCCAGCTGGTTGGAAAGTGCAGGTGACTTGACATAGGTGACGGAAGGTTCCGACAGTGAAGAAGCTGGTGTGCTTAGGCTCCTTCCCTAGCATTCGGTGCCCCAGTCTTTGGACTGACTTGCGGTAAGGGCATCTTAGGGGCCCAGCTTGTATGTCAGGCAAGATGAAGAAGGAGTGAGGCCTCAAGCAGAATAAGCACGGGTTATGTACAGAGTCAAGCTTACTGGGATTCAAGTTTAACATACAGATCAGTGTGACTGGGATGAGGTGACAGGAAACTGGGCTGGTGGAGTCCAGTGCATGATCTGAGGCACTGGCTCAGAAATGCTGCACGGGAAGAGAGAGAGTGAAGAACTTAGAGCAGGGGTGTCCAAACTACGGCCCTCTAGCTGTTGCGGAACTACACTTCCCATGAGGCATTGTAAAACTCTGACATTCACAGACATGACTAGGCATGATGGGAGTTGTAGTTCCTTAACAACTGGAGGGCCATAGTTTGGACACCACTGACTTAGAGACTGGGTCCATAGTGTACAGTGTAAAGAGTTACAGAAATATGCCATTGTTTATAAAGAGGTAACCAATGTCTGTCTGGAGAAGGGCTGTTTCTATGAAGAGCGATGCCTTATCACCATATCTGTATGAAGGTACATGACTCTAGCAGCCTCTAAAGGCACTAGTAAGCGCTCCTCTCCATCCCAACATGAGCGCCACCCACACACTTCCTCGGAGCCAAGGTCATCCTGGACCTGCGTCAGCCTGTGACTGGACAGAAAAAGAAGGAGCAGCACAGTAATGAACTAATCTCTTAAGCCTAGTACGCATGGGCCGAATGTGAGGCGGCATCAGCCGGTTCAATAGAAACCGGCCAATATTTGGCCCGTGTGTACTGCAGTTGGTCCGATAGAAGCTCAGCCAGCTTTTGTCGACGGGACATGACTAAAAAATGTCTGCCGACCATCTCTTGATCTGCGCTTTCAGCCAATGGCTGAGAACGCTGACTAGAGTGTTCTGGTGCTGGTGGTGGTGGTGGGCAGTCCCCCTCTCAGAACACAATAGCTCAGCAGGAGAGATCGATGTACTGACATCACATAGTTAGTACAGTGGCTCCTCCTGAGCTGTCAGTTTTTTTTTCGTTTAGCCCTGCTGGGTTGAATGAAAGAAAACTAATGGTGTATACCAGGCATTAGGCCATCTGCTTTCTCCCCTTATCGGCATGCTTCTTGTCAACACATGATTGACTTCCTGTTTCACACTCCAGCCCTGTTTGCCCATGGGCTGCAAGGGGCTGATTCCAGGTCAAATTCAGGTACTTTTTCCTGTTTGTATTTAATTGATTTATTTTTAAAGCCCAACTCTGGGCAAATAAAAAACTTTATTATTATTATTATTATTATTATTATTATTATTGCTCTTTTATGTCTGGGGGAACAATAAAAGGAAATTCTGGGAGAAAGTACCAGCAAATTTTCCACTTTTGGGCACTCAGGCCGAGCAGCGGCTTGATCTGTACCATGTAATTGCTGTGGCCAATCACAACGTAAACGCAGGCTGCAATGCTGCAGCCCGTGAAGTCTATCATATGAACAGCAGGGACGTGCGGTGAGGTCAATGGCTGGTGAGGCACTGGCTAGTGTCAGAGCCGGATACACACGTTACATATGCCACGAATGTTAGAGGCAAGAGCAATAATTCTAGTACTAGACCTCCTCTGTAACTCTAAACATGCAACCTGTAAAAATTTTTTAAAGCGTAGCCTATGGAGATTTTTAACTACTGAAGTTTGGCGCCATTCCACAAGTATTTTAAAGTGTGACATGTTAGGTATCTATTTACTTGGCGTAACATCATCTTTCACATTATACAAAAAAATCAAGCTAACTTTTGTGTTTTTTTTTAGTTTTTTTTTTTATTCTTAAAAAAAATTTGCCAAAAAAACGCGTTTGAAAAATTGCTGCGCAAATTGTAACATAAAAAGTTGCAACAACCAGGGGATGTTCTGAACGAGGGACTTTTTTACACATTTTTTGGAGCTGTAAATATCTTGAACCAATATGGCAGGCTGCAGCTAGTAGAATTGAGAAGGCATCAAATCAAAATATTGCCCTTTCACCACAAATATGTCTTCTATATGCTACTATACCAAATATACCTTCATCCTGCAATAGATTGCTCCACTCATTGTTCAGCTCAATTCAATGGATGATGCTCTTAATTAGAGATCACATAACCTTCTATGGTCTCAGGTTTTGTCCAGGGTGGAAATGCTCAAACTGTCTGAAAGAATTTACCATACCTTATATGACAATATGCACATTTTCAATAAAAAATTGATTTATTGGAATCTAACATATAAACATGTGATGCATTTTCATATAGAACCATTTGCAGTCATACCAGTTTACCCAACTTCTATTTCACTATCTGCTACATATCATCTTTTGACAGTACAATATTTTATTCTCATATATGTTATGTTTATAACACAATTTAAAAACCAAAGAATCAATACCATTTATTGTATAACCAATGTACAACACTGTATTACTGAACGATATCACCCTCTCTGTATTTAAATTTTTCTTTTGTCTTCCAAATAAAAACTTTTGTAAACAAAAAAGTTGCAACAACCACCATTTTATTCCCTATGGTGTCTGCTAAAACAATATACAGTATATAATGTTTGGGGGTTCTGAGTAATTTTCTAGTAAAAAAATGATTATTACATGTAGGAGAGAAGAGTCAGAATTGGCCGGGGTGGCAAGTGGTTAATTACCATAAGTAAGTAATATACAAATAATTTTGAAGGTAATTTACTATATTTTCAAAAACTGTACTCAAGCAGGTGGCTTAACAGACAAATTACTGACGTTTGAAGATATAAGTTCAAACCAGTAATTTCACAGTAAATAGATAAATAATACATTTAAGCATAATAATATATGATTTAGCTTGAATTAAACAGTACCTTTTCAGCAGCAGCAGATTCTCATTCACCCTCTTAACTGCGTGAGAAAAACATGGGATTATGGGTAAATCTTATACATGTTTTTTCCTTGTAGTTAAGAGAGCTGGGCTGGAAGGGAACATGTGTCTTTTAGACACATGCCCCCTTCTATGACACTGCAGTGAGAGGAGAGCCTCCACTGCAGCATTTTTATTGGACAGCTGGGGCCAATGATGCTTTACCATTGGTCCAAGGCTCCAAGCTGTCCATTGAGCTCAGTGCCTCTGACAAGAAGTGAGAGGCACTGTGAGCTCATCCTCTCTGTCTGCTGCAAACAGTGTGTCAGCTTGTATTTAAACTGGCCACTTTATATGTAGCTTCTGACAGGCTGCGCATGGAGCCCCGTATCTCCGGAACCATAGGTGATAGGAGCCCCACTTCACCAGTGGTGGGGTAGGACTTCGGCTACCTACCCCCTAAATTTGGGGACTCTGTGACCCCAGGTCACCGTGCTACGACCCCCGAAGCTCGATTTTTTTTTTTTTTTCCTCTGCCTCACTTGCCTCCCCTGACTACACGTCCATGATCGACAGGCTGTGAGAGGAGAGAAAGTGAATAACTGAAAAAAAAAAACAAAAAAAACAATCTGTCACTGGTGACATTGTACTACTCTGGTTAGTGATCAGAGACACAGTGTGCCATTGCAGTATACAGCATCTCTGATCATTAACCAGAGCAGTACAATGGCATCACAGTGACACTGCATTGCTCTAGTGACAGTAATCTTTTTTTTTTTTTTTTTTTTTGAGTGGTAGTAAATGTGTGGAATTATTAAAAAGTTGTTATAAATAAAGAGTATTAAAAACAAAACAAAAAAAATGGTAGTAAACTCTGCTTTTTATCTTTGTACCTACAGGTTAGCCCAGTGTTTCTCAACCTTTTTCCAGTCGGGGTGCCCTTAAAAAGTATTTCCAGTCTTGAGGCACCCCAGTCCAAGGCTTGGGTCACGTTACTGTATGTTGCGGAACACGCGCAAAATCACGCTAATTTCTGACATAGAGACAAATGCTCTGCTCTTTAGGGGTGCCATTAATTTTTAATGGTACCCCACACAAAATGTGGGGTGCTTTAGGTGCAGTGCAATTTAAAAAAAAGTTTGGGGACTTCTTTCCCTGCATTTTTGTGGGTAGGGAAGCCCATTGAAATGAATGGGCTGCCCTACACGCAGCACGCAGCCACACAGATGTGAACCAAGGGCTTGTTCACATGTCAGGTTCGAGGGGCAGTAAAACCACATGGTTAAGTTGTTTTTACCACCCCCAACTTCTCCCCCTTTAGCTGCAGAGGCAGCAGCTGGGGGTGTACACATGCTGTGGCTGCAGCTGGAGGTATACCCAGGGTGAATGGGGATGCACTGCTGTGCTTTGCACAGTTGTGGTATAGTGATGCTACTTAAAACAGGTGGTGAGGAGATAACATAATGCCTCTTTACCGCCTGTCAAATGCCTCTGAAAAGCAATCTGTGCATGGATTGCTTTTCAGAGGCGCAGCAGTCCTTGCTGCTATCACAAACAAGCCCTACAAAAGCAGTTCTGATGGTACAGGAATAGGGCTTAAAAGTAACATACACACACACACATACAGACACATGCACACACACACACACACACACATACAGACACATGTACATACACACACATGCACATACACACACACACATACAGACACATGCACATACACATACAGACACATGCACACACACGCACACATACAGACACATGCACACAAACAGACACATGCATATACACACACACATACAGACACATGCATACACACACACATGCATACACACACATACAGACACATGGATAATGCACTTTTAAAACGAATCTAGCTTCTAGCACAGTACTTTTCCAGTTCCCTCATTCAGCCAGGTACTGCACTGTAGGGGGAAGCAGAGAGCACAGCAGATTCCCCTGCAATTTACTTTCACTTTTGAGGCTGACGGTGCCGATGTACAGTTCGGCAGGGGATCGGGAGATCGGGCTCACCTGAGAACCTCTGATGGCACACTAGTTGAGAAAGGCTGGGTTAGCCTACAATAAAACTTACCAGTAGGTACAGTGAATATCTCCTAATCGTGCACCGTTTAGGACATATTTATAAGTGAAGCAGCCGATGATGTCACCGGCTCCTGTGCATTGGTCTCTCAATGGACGGCATGCCACATGAGTGATACCAGCGTGGCTTGGCCATTGAAGCGGCCAGAGCCTGTGAACCCGAAAGGAAGAGCGTGTGAAGATGGATTCCCTGGTAGCAGTGATGGCTGGCTAATGGAGGGGTCAGTTTTTTAGGTAAATCTGTCATAATGTGCTACTATGCTGTACTTATTAGTACACATTATGCCATGAGCCTGGGGGGGGGGGGATTTTTTTTTTTTTTTTTTTACTTTCATTTAAAAAATAAAGAAACAAATATACAAAATAGTTGAGAAAAAAATAGGGCATTCAGATCACTCTTAAATAGTTTTAACCCCCTTAAAAGCTGGACTACAGCACCGCAGCTGCGTACAATGTCTGCGCTTGTGAGGCAATTTTAGCATGACAGTGGTTGAGGGGCTGCAAAAATGTGGTTCAACTGCCACCCCAACCGCAAGTGTAAACAACCCCTAAAACACTCACCACACCAGTGCAGCCAGTCACAGTGTCCCTGAACACAGCCACACCAGTCCCAGTGTCACCACTCACCATAAGGTCTTTTTCATACAGGGTGTATCAATGTGTACCCTGTGCCAGGGCCATGTTTCCCCACACAAGGATGCGCAGGTGTTCTGTGCATCCCCATGCAGGCAGCCCTATAAATGTCTATTTGGACATATCAGCTGCACGGACACAGCCACTGCTCTCAATCTGACATCCACGTGGGTTCAAGACCAGAAGACAGAGAGCATGAGTTCAGGGACACATACCCTCCCAGATTGGGAGCCGTGCAGCTGCAGTGTCCCAATAGACATCAAAGGGACTACCTCCACAAAGATGCATGGAACATCTGTGCAACCCTGCGCAGGTAAATATGGAATTTACTTGGGGTATCCATACATACTCCCTATATGAACAAGGCCTAATAGTACAATCAATTGCAGTATGCCCGATTATTGCCACACCAATCCCAGTGTCACCATAAGGTCTCATTCACACAGGGCATATCAATGCAAACCTTGTGAGAGAGTGCGGGGGCAAGGCCCAAATGCAGACAGTGTGACCAGCCAGTCACAGTGTCCCCAATCACCATCACACTAGTCACATTTTTGCCAGACCAGTACAGCTATGATCTCTGCCACATCAGTACAGTGTCACCAGAACCAGTGCAGCCAGGGATGTAATTCTAATTATGCCCATGCTATGTAAGAAAAATCTTTTATAAAACTGACAAGTTTGTGTAAAAACAAAACAAAAACTTTTTGTTTTCTATCTGCATTTTCCAAAAACTTGTATAAAAAATGAGGTCTTCAAAAGACTCACCATGCCTCTTAAGCTCCAGAAATGTGATAGTTAGAAAAATTGTGTAATTTTTGCTCCTAGAATGCCTAAAAGTACTCCTTGGATTTTGGGCCCCTCTATGTGGGTAGGCTGTGAAAAAGTCTCACACGTGTGGTATCACCATACTCGGGAGGAGTAACAGAATGTGTTTTGGGGTCTAATTCTAAGTATTCCTATGATATGTGTTAGAAATATCTGACAACTTTGTGTAAAAAAAAAAAAAAATTCCTTTTCATTCTGCATTTTCTATACTATAAAATGATATTTTCAAAAGACTCAATTATGCTTCTTAGAAAATTTGTTGGGGTGTTTGTTTTCCAAAGTGGGGTAATCTTATTGGTCTTTCCAGTGTTCTGGTGCTCCAGGGCCCTAAAAATTTGATAAGTAGTCAGGAAATCAAACTCATAATTTATGCTCTTTGAAAGTCTAAAGGTGCTTCTTGTATTTTGGGCCCCTCTTTGCGGTTAGGCTTTGAAAAAGTCTCAGACAAGTGGTATCCTTCCTCATACTTGGAAGGAGTAGTGGAATGTATTTTGGGGTGTCATTTTAAGTATGCCTATGCTGTGTGTAAGAAGTAACTTTTTAAAATAACAACTTTGACAATTTTCCAAAAAACTGTGGCAAAAAAAATGACAACTTCAAAAAACACACTTGTTTCTTACCAAATTAGATAGGCAGTCAGAACATCAGGTTTGATAAATTTTCAGTTCTATATACCATAGTTTGTAGACTGTAACTTTCACACAGACTAAATATTATACACTGATTTGGATTATCTTTACCAAAGAAATGTAGCAGTATACATTTTGGCCAAAATTTTGGATGAAAAATTATTTATTTGCTAACTTTTATAACAAAAACTATCAAAAATTTCAGTTTTTTTTCTAAATGTTGGGCCTTTTTTCTATATAGTAAAACAAAAAACAAAAAACAAAAAAACAGTGGTTAAATACCACCAAAGGAAAGCTCTATCTGTCTCCAAAAATTATATAAAATAAATTTGGGTACAATGTTGTGTGACTAAGTAATTGTCATTCAAAGTGTGACAGCTGAACTCTGAAAAATGGCCTGGGCAGTAAGGGGGTGAAATACTCTGGTCTTGAAGTTGTTAATATTACATTCTCAACATACTGTATCTATAAAGTTATGGATGATAAGTTTGATTGACATTTGTACAAAGGTGCCCCAAAACATAATTTCACCATTTACAGTTGAGAAATAGATTGCACAGCTAAAATAAAAAAAAAGAAATACAAGTCTTTAAATTCCACCAGTAATTTGCATTATGGGACTTTCAATTCAGAAAAAAAAAATCTCCTTTTAATACATATATATTAGATGTAGAATAGAATACAATGTATTACATCATACAACAATGTATCAGACCAGTACTAGCCCTTTAGTTCTATAATGGAGTGAATTATATTCTGTTTTGCTGCTGATGCCAATTTATTAAAAGAGCTGTTTTACACTTGAAAGTCCCACAGTGCCGGCTACTTGTGGAAATTAATAAGAAACCCTTCGTATATTTATAAGACGAGCTAACACCTGGATACTAACCTTAGCATGAAGCAATCGGCTTATTTTATGCTACATCTCAGGTTATTAATAACCTCGATATTATCTATAGAGAATTATATAATCTGCCTGAGACATCCCAAACAGAGGCTCCTGGGAACATGTTCTGCACATGTTCTTATCTCTCATAATCAGTTTTTGCAGCACGTTTAGGCCTTCACAGCTGTTCCTCCTCCCTCTGAGATCTAGCTATTATCAAGTTATTGCGCTATATATTTGAATGGAGCAGCAAATGGCAATGTGAGTCAACATCACTTTACATCTTCCTACTTGTTTATCGGGTCTGTTTGCTATAATCTTATAATTTTCTTTACCATCTGTTTCCGTATGTGGTTTATAAAAACTGAAGCAAAGAAACCTGAAGCAGAAATAGAGCTGAAATAGAGATAAAACAAATGTATTTTTCATTGAAAAGAGAAGTATGTTTTTTTTTTTTGTAGATTAATACTTACCTAGGTGGATGCAGCATCAGAACGATGCTGCAGCTGTCCCCTGGCATCTCTGCACTGAAAAGTAAGCCACCGAATGCCGCCGATGGCTCGGTTCTCACACCTCCCCGAGAGGAGAGCTGCTGACTGTCCGTCAGCAGCTCTCCTGCTCTGCTCCTCCACGCTCATTGGAGCTCTGAGCTGTGGAGGGACGGGGAACGGCCATCACAGCATCTCAGCGGCTCGCTGAGAGGCTGATACTGACCCTTAGGAGAAGCCCAGCCAAATGAGCTCAGGTTGGACTTCTCCGTTAAAACACAATATTTGATTGACTGATTCATTCATTCATTGATTTGATAAAAAAAAAATCCTTTTTTTAAAAAACTAGTTTTATTTATTTTATGTAATATTAAACCAGGGTAACAGACTGTACATTAACTAGTATAACAATGGTATGTACAATCAAATCATCCTAGGGTCCTTTGTAATTTGGGCTTTGGATGGACCAATGCAGCTTGCTGTTAGGTATAGCAGGGGTCTCCAAACTTTCTAAAAAATGGTCAGTTTACTGTCCTTCAGACTTTAGGATGGTTGGACTGTGGCCAATTGGAGTAGAAAATGTCCTAGCATCAGTAGGAGTAAAAAAGTCCCAGCATCAGTAGGAGTGGACTATGTCTTGGGGTTTGGTGGTTAGCAGAAGTAAAAAAATTACATTGCCTTGTGGTCAGCAAAATGAGGAATAGTTCCTGATTATTGGTATTAGTAGGAGGTGGGAGCAGAGCTAGGGCAAGGGGTGGGCAGGAGGGGAGGCTGTCCTGGGTGCAGTGGTTTACTGAAAGGGATGGGGGTACCTTCCTTCTGTTACAAGGCTGACAGGAGTAGTGACAGCGTCAGTGATTTTGACAAGTGAGTGACTGCTGGACATAGGATCCCCTAAGCTTGCACATCATGAACGGGAGAAGGGGGGGGCGCATTTGGCATTTTAGCCCTGGGCACTAGATGACCTTGTCCCAGCACTGGATGGGAAGAATAGTGCCCGATCTTTGATGTCAGTGGGAAGAATAGTGCCCAATCATTTATATCAGTGGAAGGAATAATGCCCCATCATTGGTGACAGTAGAAAGCTGTTGGTGTCAGTGGAAGAAATAGTACTCTACTGTTGGTGTCAGTGGGAGAAATAGTACTCTACTGTTGGTGTCAGTGGAAGGAATAGTACCTTGTATCAGTAGAAGGAACAATGCCCAAAGGCTGTAGTTTGGAGACCACTGAGGTAAAGTATATTACATTTGGAGCCATACACACTTGTTGCTTAAGGGCTCATGCACGTGCGTGTAGAAAATATTGAAGTGCATGCAGGATCTTTCTGAAATAAATAAAAAAAAAGTCTGTATTGCAATGTTACCTACATGTATATGTCTGTATGGTTGAGATGCGTACAGGCTCAGTTCTCCAGTTTTCCGGCAATGTAAGTAAACAAAGCCAATTATTCTGAAAGCTGAGGCTATTCTGCAGTTCTGCACCTACGACACTGCCGCTGCTTAGTGTTGCTTTTATTTATGTTTCTTACATTACTTACATCTCTTCCCAATCATTTCTGGCTCTGGAATCATCATTGATGTATAGTATTTAATGATTATCATTAGACAATGGCTAGGCATAGCAGTAATCAGCAAGCACTAATCTACACCATTGTGATGCTGTAACATGTGCTAAATACCATTTTATTATGTAAATTACCATGCTGTGTGGTAACACATAATATAGGTATGCTAAGGCGTGTTACCATTCATTTTTAATTGGACCCAATGAATACAGTAGACATAAAGCCCACCCCACCACACAAATACAGCAGGCATAAAGCCCACCCCAACAAACAAATACAGTAGATATAATGTCCACCCAACACACAAATACTGTAGATATAACGTCCACCCAACACACAAATACAGTAGATATAACGTCCACCCAACACACAAATACAGTAGGCATATACAGTAGCGCAC
Source organism: Aquarana catesbeiana (assembly GCF_042186555.1). Taxonomy (NCBI): domain Eukaryota; kingdom Metazoa; phylum Chordata; class Amphibia; order Anura; family Ranidae; genus Aquarana; species Aquarana catesbeiana. The sequence continues at coordinate 263,224,326 of NC_133330.1, forward strand.
ACCAACACACAAATATAGTAGACCTAAAGTCTACCCCAACACACATATACAGTACAACTAAAGCCCACCCCAATACACAAATACAGTGGTTATAAAGTCCACCCCAACACACAAATACAGTAGAACTACAGCCCCCCCTGCCCCCCAGCACATAAATATAGTACACCTATAGCCCACCCCAACACATAAATACAGTAGGCATAAAACCCACCCCAACAAATACAATAGGCATACATTTCCACACCAACAAACAAATACAGTAGGCATAAAGCGCACCCCAGCACACAAATATAGTAGACCTAAAACCCATCCCAACACACATATACAGTACAACTAAAGCCCACCCTCCACACACATATACAGTACAACTAAAGCACACCCCAACACACAAATACAGTAGGTACAAAGTCCACCCCAACAAACATATACAGTAGAACTAAAGCCCACCCCAACACACAAATGCAGTAGACCTATAGCCCACCCAAACACACAAATACAGTAGACCTATAGTCCACCAAAACACACAGACATAAATGAGTAGTGGTGCGATGCATTGAGAGCCCACTCAAGGTGAACGAGCTGCTTTAAAGGATAGGTTCACCTTTCATACATTTGTTACATGTTACACCCATATTCAGGGTGTAACATGTAACATGCTATGAATGCTCCTGTCCCCCGCACCCCCCCCGATCCCTGCTGTGACACCAGACCAGGGATCTTCTCCCCTTGTCTGCTACCACAATTAAAAAAAGAAGCAGCCCTACAGGGCTCCACCCACCCGGCCACGTCACTCATTCACAGTCCTCTGTGAATGGATAATAACAAGGTGTTGTGAGCACTGTTGTAATTGAGTCTCCCTGTCAGAATGTATTGGCTTCCTCGTACGAGGTACGAGCAAGCCGAAACACTGACAGATCTGCAGGAGACCTGCAGATCACTGGTGCAATGCTTTACAGCAGGGGTAGGCAACCTCGGCCCTCCAGCTGTTTTGAAACTACAAGTCCCATGAGACATTGCTAGACCCTGACGATCACAGGCATGACTCTTAGAGGCAGAGGGATGATGGGATTTGTAGTTTCACCACAACTGGAGTTCCGAGGTTACCTACCCCTGCTTTACAGGCTCCTGCAACAAAAAATAATAAATGCACATTTTTTTTGCCTGCAAAACATGTGCATTTATTTATTTATTTTTTTGAAAGTAAACTTATCCTTGAGGCTGGGTTCACACAAGAACACGCAGAGGCTCACAGCAGGAGTCCGGTGCGTCTCTATTCACCGTTTTAGGTCTGAATTCAGACCAAATTTTGGGCTGAATTCAGACCTGAAACCGACCAGAAGACGCACAGGACTCCTGTGCAATTTGCACCGGAGCCGCTGCAGAGATGTGTGAACCGGCTCTCTATGAGAGCCGGTTCACACACCTCCAGGTAGCCAAATTGCATTGCATTTTACAGAAAATGAGAGCTGCAGAAGAAAATGTAATTTTTAATAAAATTCAATTACAATATGATTTGTGTCGCAATTGTATACGCTATATTATTTTTTTTATTTGGTATTTTTTCCCACAAAAGTGGAGGTAACATTTAACATTCTTATGTTTTGATTCTGTAGTCCAGTAATTCATAGAAACCAATCAGAATTATCTTGGCTGAAATCAGTCCAGTGCAAGATGAATTCTGATGCTTTGTGTTACTGCACTTAAAGTGTATATGAGCCAAAATATTATTTTTTTTCTGTGTGTAGTCACATACTGTATGTTTATGTCATAAATCATAATCTCTATCATTTTCATGTACTTCTTCCATCTGAAGTACCTGGTTGATCATGCGAATTACCTTTCTTCCCTATGTAAATACAAAGAATAGAGCCGGCAACTCCAAACGTCCTTGTTGCTTCTTTATTGGTGCATAAAAAAGTGAGTAAAAATATACAGGGGCTCACGCATTCTGGCTTACAAGCCTTGATCACAGTGTGCTAAAACGTGAGCCCCTGTATATTTTTACTCACTTTTTTATGCACCAATAAAGAAGCAACAAGGACGTTTAGAGTTGCCAGGCCTATTTTTTGTATTTATGTCTGTATATGCTTTTACCTTTCTATCTTTCTTCTTTGTTCCAAACTGGCCACACAAAGCACAGAAGCTGTTCTGTTTTAACATGGTAATTTTTCATCCTTTGGCTGGCCATTCAGAGGTACAGGACACTGTGCAGACACACAGAATGCCTGTATTGGGTAGTTTGTTCAGCCACCATGCCCCCTGACCAATCACAGCCTGCCTCTGGCACACCTCCTCCCAATCACAGTCTGCCCTTTGAACAAACACAGCTTAAATCTTGCCCTAGGCTGAACAGACTATGGAATGCAAGCAGACTGTGTGTCTGCACAGTGTGCTGTAACTCCACCACCCACTATTAAGAAGATGCAGGGCTTTTTTTCTCAGAGAATAGGTGCAGGAACTCCCTCCATCGGAGTCATTCCTTGTCTCCACCCCCTACCCATCTCTGAGCACCGTCCAATGGTTCCACCCCCTACCCATCCCCCAGTACCGGCCCTTTTAGAGAGTACAGAACCAAGTATAAATTTTGTGGTGCTAAATAATTTGTATGGGATTTATTAATGATAGCAAGAAAAGCACTAAAATAGATCCTCTGCAGCAAGAAACAATATACGCCACCCCAGCAACAAATCAGCCCCCCTCCCCCACTAGCACAAGTCCTCTACCCTCCAAAAGCACCCCCAGCACATATCCTCGTGCCCCACTCCCCTAATCAAACAGATGCCACTATCTAGTCTCATCATCCCAGGGGTCCCAGTCGGTCCTCATCCCAGTGGTCCCTCTCTCTGTCCTCACCCCAGGGGTCCCTCTCTCTGTCCTCACCCCAGGGGTCCCTCTCTCTGTCCTCACCCCAGGGGTCCCTCTCTCTGTCCTCACCCCAGGGGTCCCTCTCTCTGTCCTCACCCCAGGGGTCCCTCTCTGTCCTTATCCCAGGGCCCCCTCTCTGTCCTCATCCCAGGGCCCCCTCTCTGTTCTCATTCCAGGGCCCCTCAGTGCTCTCATTCCAGGGGTCCCTCTCTGTCCTCATCCCAGGGCCCCATCTTTGCTCTCATTCCAGGGCCCCCTCTCTGTCCTGAATTCCAGGGGTCCCTCTCTGTCCTCATCCCAGGGCCCCATCTTTGCTCTCATTCCAGGGCCCCCTCTCTATCCTGAATTCCAGGGGTCCCTCTCTGTCCTCATCCCAGGGGTCCCTCTCTGTCCTCATCCCAGGGTCCCCTCTCTGCTCTCATCCCAGGGTCCCTCTCTGTCCATATCTCAGGGGTCCATCTCTGTCCTCATCCCAGGGTACCTCTCTGTCCTTATCTCAAGTGTTTCTCTCTGTCCTCATCCCAGGGGTCCCCTAAAAACCAACTGGGGCTTGTTTACATTCACAGTTTTGGAGTGGTAAAACCTCATAGTTTAGCCCTGTTTTTACCCCCACCCCAACCACACCAACTTTAACTGCAGTGGCCAGGGGTGTACACATGTTGCAGCCACAGTAGAAATCATACACCCTGTCACACTTGGAAGGTGTAGCACCTGCCAAGCGTGACCCATTCAAGTGAATAGGGGTGTTCTGTAAAGGCCGTGCAACCATGGGTGTAGCAATAGGGGTCGCAGTAGCGACCCCCTCATGCTCCAGGAGTTCGGGCAACAAGAGGAACAGGGACAGGAGAGGTGACAGTGGCATTTACTAACCCGATCATTTACCTGCAGCAGCTGAAAGCCTGCTTCTTCCCTCCTCCTCCCACCAGCACTCAGCTGCTGCAGGAAAATGATTGAATCTAGTACATGCCACCGCTGCCCCTCCTGTCCCTCTTCCTCTTGCTGCCCGGGCCTCCTGTGTGCTCCCCTAGTCCCCATCTCAGTGGTGTGCAGTGCCGGCGAGAATTCCTCCATCTGCTAGTGTGGCAGCTGCATCGCTAGTGTCAGGTGTCTCTATCTCCCCTCGCCTCCTTCCTGGGACAGTCAGTGCGTTCACTCTCCTCTGGAAGAAGATCTTCAATACCACGATGTAAGAGGGGAGTGAAGACACTAAGGCAAGGGGGGGCACTGATATAAAAGTTCCCCCTTATATCAGTAAAAAAAAAACAAGGAAAGGGGCACCTCTGAATATGTATCAATATAACATTTATTAAAACAGCAATATTTTATTTTTTTATTTATGGTACTTATATAGCGCCGTCAATTTACGCAGCACTATACATATACATTGTTCATTCACATCAGTCCCTACCCTCAAGGAGCTTACAATCTAAGGTCCCTAACTCTCATTCATATACTAGGGCCAATTTAGACAGAAGACAATTAACCTACCAGCATGTCTTTGGAGTGTGGGAGGAAACCGGAGTACCCGGAGGAAACCCATGCAGGCACAGGGAGAACATGCAAACTCCAGGTAGGTAGTGTCGTGGTTGGGACACTACCTACTACCACTACCTGGTTGTTTTTTTCCCAGTTTTTTTGGACCTTGCTTCTGGTCTTTTCAGTGGCAGCCTTGACAGACTCATATATATATATATATATATATATATATATATATATATATATATTTTTTTTTTTTCATATATATACCTATCTCTGCCCCCTTGGACTATTACGAACACTATATGGAGGTGATGTTGCATTGCGCCTGTTTTACTTGTTAAATCCCTTATATCAGTAACCCCCCCACCTTAGTGTATTCACTTTGCGGAAGGTGGTCTATGGTCACCAGAGTCCCCCCCACCCCACATCAGAGTTCCCAGTGTTTATCTTTAAATCCGTGCCCTCAAAGTTCCCCTTTACATCAGAGTCTTTACTGTCAGTGCACTATAGGGGGAACCCTGCAGACTCTGATGTAAAGGGGAACTCTGGACTTTGATGCAAGGGAGAACTTGTGTAAGGGGGAGGGGGGCCCATGTAAACAATAATAAAAAAACAAGTTTAAAAAAAAAATTTAAAAAGTCCACTGCCCTACTGACACAGTCCTCTGCCCTACTGACACATCCACTGCCCTACTGACACATCCACTGCTCTACTGACACCATCCTCTGCCCTACTGACATGTCCTCTGCTCTACTGACACCGTCCTCTGCCCTACTGACACATCCATTGCTCAACTGACACCGTCCTCTGCCCTACTGACACATCCATTGCTCAACTGACACCGTCCTCTGCCCTACTGACACATCCACTGCTCTACTGACACCATCCACTGCTCAACTGACACTGTCCTCTGCCCTACTGACACATCCACTGCTCTACTGACACCATCCACTGCTCAACTGACACTGTCCTCTGCCCTACTGACACATCCACTGCTCAACTGACACTGTCCTCTGCCCTACTGACACATACACTGCTCTACTGACACCGTCCTCTGCCCTACTGACACATCCACTGCTCTACTGACACATCCACTGCTCTACTGACACATCCACTGCTCTACTGACACATCCACTGTTCCACTGCCACCATCCACTGCTCCACTGCCACCATCCACTGCTCTACTAACACATCCACTGTTCCACTGCCACCATCCACTGCTCTACTGCCACCATCCACTGCTCTACTGACACATCCACTGATCTACTGCCACTCTCCACTGCTCTACTGCCACCATCTACTTCTCTACTGCCACTGTCCACTGCTCTACTGACACATCCACTGCTCTACTGCCACCATCAACTGCTCTACTGACACATCCACTGCTCTACTGCCACTGTCCACTGCCCTACTGCCACCGTACACTGCCCTACTGACATCTTCCACTGCCCTACTGACATCTTCCACTGCCCTGCTGAAACCATCCACTGCCCTGCTGACTGACACTGACTTTTAAGGTAGTGTAAGTTTAAATATTTACAGCAAATAGGTAAGTAAGTTTCCCTTACTATTTAGTTAGGTCTTGCTATTTTCAAAGAAAAAAAAAAGGGAGCAGACCCTGGTTATCTTTGTACTCTTTCCTGTTGTTTAGGTAGATCTCCACCTCTAAAAGGTTGCTTACCCCTATTTTACACTATGTCATTGGGGAAAAGTGCTTAAAAATGACCCTGCGTAGGTCATTCAGTAAACTCTGAGGACCTGGCCAGCCGGGCAGGGGTCCAACAATGTCGATCCCGAGCCCTCTGAGTTTCCGGTTTCCTAACACAGGGTGCTTGGGTAAGCATGCAGTAGAAACGGCGGGTGGTGGAGGGGGGCCCAAGTCAACTTTTGCATCGGGCCCGCAAGCTTCAAGCTACACCTCTGCGTGCAACCTTGTGCAGTACTGCGACCAGGTGATTAAAGCAAGTGATAAGGAGGCATTGTATTGCCTCCTCATCACCCGCTTTAACCCCTTGAATCCCACACTAGCATGCTGCAACTGCAAGCATTGCACATGGTTGCAGGGTGTTTGCAGAGCGGCCTTATTCACTTGAATGGGTTGCGATCACCCACCAAAAGCAACAGGGGGTATAATTTCTGCAGCAGCAAGTGTACATCCTCAGCTGCTGCCTCTGCAGCTAAAGGGGGTAGGGATGAACATATGTAGTGTGGGCAGTGTGGCTTGAGTGTGGCAGGGACACAGGGGGGGCCCCATGATCTCCCCGTGAGTTGTTAGGCCACACCTGCCCACGTCCCCGCTGAAAAAAGCCCTGGGAAGATGAGATGCATGGTCACATGATAGAACTTTTTAACCTTCTAAAAAAGGTAAGAAATTTAATTTCTGACACTAAACATAGTTATACTTGTATTAGAAAGTGTCTATAACATTATTTATTCACAACAACTTTAAAGTGGACCTTGCAGTACAATGCTAACTCAATTAGCATGTCTGTTCTTCCAAAAAGTATTGTAGAATATTTGGGTGTTTGATTACCTAAGCTTACATAGTAAGGGAACAAGTTATTGCTGCTGGGATATGTATTATTTTTATGAGGGGGTGCAAAAGTGCAATGAATAAGACAATTGTATAGCTGCTTTATGAAATGGCAACTCCCTCTAGGCAATAAATGCATATGTATGAATTTAGAGTACAGAAATAGAATATCCGCTGTATATCATTAGCTGCCTGTTGTAAAATATTCACTATTTTTTCATAAGGTGGAACTCTGGGGATTCTGCAAAATAAGACCATATGCATTGTACTGGGAGATGTTCAACTTGCCATTGAAACCTAAAGAAATGGACAAAATGCTTTCTGTAAGCTGCCATCTCCTGGCCATTGGACAAGACCAGTACAAGAAGGCAAACAAAATGATAATTGTTGTGGCCAGCTTCAGACAGAGCCACTTTACAATGGAGGACAAAGACAGAAAAGGGGAAGAATATCCAGAAAAATGAGAAAGGCAGAAGGAAGAAAGAGAAAGCAGAAAGAGAAAAAGAAAGAGAAAGCAGGTGCTGCGCTGCCCCTGGGTGTTCTCCCTACCAGTCTCAAGCTAGGATCTCTGCTGGTATGGTTTCCCGCTGGCAGGCTAATGATCAGACAGAAGTGCTCTCTCTCTAACTCCCTCGATGCCAAAAGGAAGAACTTTCCTGGGCAGTTTATTAACCAGTTCCCAACCCTCACGCAGATATACTGCGGCACAATTGCTCCCTTGGGCGAAATCCCGTTCGGGTACGTCCTACCCTTTTTCGAAAACGCCCGCTGCGTGCGGGGGGACCTGATGCGTGCACGAGCACCAGCACGGGGATTACACACACAAATCCCTGTGCTGTCGGGGAAGAGGAAACATATGGTTTATTCCTACTAAGTAGGAAAAACGATAAGTCTCCTCTCCTAGTCACTCCCATCCCCACACAGTTAGAACACACAGTTAACCCCTTGATCGCCCCCTAGTGTTAACCCCTTCCCTGCCAGTGACATTTACACGGTAATCAGTGCATTTTTATGGCACTGATCGCTGTATAATTGTCAATGGTCCCAAAAAAGTGTCAAAAGTGTCCGATCTGTCCGTCGTAATGTCGCAGTACTGCTAAAAATCGCAGATCACCGCCATTACTAGTAAAAAAAAATAAAAATAAAAATGCCATAAATTTTTCCCATAGTTTGTAGATGGTATAACTTTTGTGCAAACCAATCAATATACGCTTATTGCGATTTTTTTAACAAAAATATGTAGAAAAATATATATTGGCCTAAACTAATGAAGAAAATTGTTTTTTAAAAAAGATTTTTGTAGATATTTATTATAGCAAAAAGTAAAAAATATTGTTTTTTTTTTTTCAAAATTGTCGCTCTTCTTTTGTTTATAACGCAAAAAATAAAAACCGCAGAGGTGATCAAATACCACCAAAAGAAAGCTCTATTTGTGGGAAAAAACGGACGCAAATTTTATTTGGGTACAGCATTGCATGATCGTGCAATTGTCAGTTAAAACGACACAGTGCCAAATTGTAAAAAGTGCTCTGGTCAGGAAGGGGGTAAAATCTTCCGGGGCTGAAGTGGTTAAAAATCATCTTTCACTCCTCAGTAATCAAAACAAAACTGCACTCAGTGCTTCTAAAGGTAAGTAAAATCCAAATGAATGCTCACAACGGCGATCAGAAACACAAAATACAAATGCATAATACTACATAAATCTCAATACATGTAATACATGAAACCAAGTGATAACTAATGTTCATGAATTATCACAGTAAATTAATATAAATTACAAGTGTTATGAAAATAGTAAGTAAGTCCACAAAATGATATAAAGTGACCAAGTGAATAAAATAAATTCTCAGTGTGCCTTATTCATGGATGACCTGTTGCTGTTCATCACCTCCCACACACTACTCTGTCAAATTTACTGTCTCTTCTGAACCGCTTTGGGAAAATTTCAGGGCTCCTAGCTAACCATGTTAAATCAGAGGCGCTTAGTGTCAATTTGTCAACTTCGACATTACAGAATATCCACACTCAAAAATCTTTTCAGTGGCAGCAGACATCCCTTTCCTATTGAGGAATCCGACTAAACCCCAATGTTTCCTCTCTCTATAAGGCCAACTATCTGACTTTGTTCGCTAAGCTATTGGAGGACGTGAAGGACTGGTCTGATGTGAGTTTGTCATGGATGGGTAGAATTGCCTTTGTGAAAATTATCATTCTACCTCGGTCACCATATATTTTTTTAAACGTTGCCTATCCAGGTACCTGTTAGCAACACGCGGCAGTTTCAATCAAAACTTTTCCATTTTATCTGGGGCACTAAAGGCCCCAGAAAACCAATGACCACAATATATGCTCCTGAGGATATGGGTGGACTAGATTTGCCTGACTAGGAAATATTACATGGCTTCACAGCTTGCCCAACTAAGCCAACTCCATAGCCGACATTATTGACCAGATTGGGTTTCAATAGAGGCCCAAGCATGCTTTCTATTGACAATGGATCTCATCCTTTGGATTCCCCCGAAACATTGCAAACCCATACTCCCATTCATTACATATGTGGGAATCGAGCTGCAGGAGATGGCCTCTGCGTTCTGCACATATTCCAGCGGCTCCTCTTTTCAGCAACCCCCTCTTTCCACCTGGTGTGCGACCCGATAGATTTAGTTGGTGGATGAATAAAGATTGTACCGCATAGGTGATTATTTTGACCCCAGAGGTATACATCACCCCTCGCATTTTGCGGAAAGTTTGGAGATGCCCCCACTGAGAGCTTCCACTTACAACAAATGTATTTCTTTCTCAAATCTCTACAGAAGGACAGCTCTGACCTGGCAGTTCAAACCGTGTCTCTATGCTATACAAATTGTTTATAAATTCTAATGCTAGATTATCCTACCAGGTGGCATGGGAAAGGGATCTGTTCATAGCCCCCGAGGTGGAGGACTGGTGTAAATGCAGCACGCCAATCCATAAAGGTATTCTTAATGTTGCCTTGATTGAAGCAGGCTATAAAGTTCATGCCACATGGTATCTAGTGCCGGAGCATTTGTCAAAAATATATCTGGGCACCTTGGCACCCTGCTTTAAGGGTAGTGGCCAGATAGGCACATCGATGCATGTGTGGTGGACGTGCCCTAAGGTTAGTCGATTATGGATGAGGGTCCACTCATTTATCTTTTCAGTCACATTGGTTAATATCACTAAATATGCAAGTATCGCCCTACTAAATAAGCCCATTGAAAATATCCCGCAACATACCCAGACCGACGACGGAGACGTCGGCTGAAGTCGCTGGGCTCATGCTCATTGCTGGAACTGACGGGCTCAGGTAAGAAAAAGGGGGGGGGGGGCAGCTGCAGCACAGAAGGTTTTTCACCTTAATGCATAGAATGCATTAAGGTGAAAAAACCTGGAGACTTTGAACCCTTTTAATGTACTTTATGTTCCTAGCAGCCAAAATTGCTTTTGCGACAGTGTGGCAAAGCCCTGTTATAGGCATAGGGTTAATGAAACATAAACTTACGTGGATCGTGTTAAATGAAAAAATTGTGATTGTCCTACGAGATTAACAATCCATCTTTGGCAAAATATGGTCCCCCTGGCTTACTTACTTACAGGTCCCGGATGTACAATCCCCGGACAGATTCACCTCTTTTTTCCTTCTCTTCTCCTCTTGTTCCCCTGATTCCTGCCAACCTTGGCATCATGTTCTTACAGCCTTCTTTCTCTTTTCTTAACTAAGTTACTTATTTTTACATATGGGGGAATGGAGTCCCTCATCTGGGACCGTTATGCTGTTTGGCAATGGGAAGTATTTTGGAAGTTTTAAAAGCAGGTTAACGGCTTTGTCATTTTGAAAGCCTATTTACAATGATTACACTTCAGCAAGGTCTCGACCTCAAGGTCCTTATGTTTTCTTTTTTCATATCCTGTTTAACTGGACAGAAGTCTGGATGGCTACCTCCTAGCGTTCACAATGTTCTTGATACTTAATATTCAGTTAATAGCCAAATGCTGGTTTTCCCTTTTTACATGAGTTTGTGTCTATATGCTTACCCAAGGTCTTATGGAAGACCTAACCCGATGGCCAAGGTCTTCTTTTGTCCCCCCCCCCCCATTTATGTACCAAACTCTGTTACATGTACAGAGCATGCGAGGATTGTTCGCTACTCTGCCAAGTGATCTTTTACTCTTTGCTCTTCTCAAAATATTAATAAATGATTGAAACAGGAAATTAATCCTCAGTGTTCACAAAAAGTGTCCATCATTTCCTTGGCAAGACCCAGTGAAATGTGATAAGTGAACCCAACACATACAGCCTCTTACCAAATCCCTAGACCCCAAATTATAGGAGGTCTAGTATAGTGTGAAGCTGCATGGATACTGCATAATGCACAGTACATATTGGGATTTGTAGTGTAAGGAGTCAACTGGCCCCATTATATGACTGTCATCTCAACCACCAGGATTCTTGGGGCACTGCACAGAAATCTACAGTATGGGCTTGCTTGACTTTAGCACTCCCCCTGCTGGCCGGAAGGAGAATGATGCAGCATAATATCAGTATCTCAGTAGGGTAGGGCGGCACCGTGGTGTAGTGGTAGCGCTCTCGCCTAGCAGTAAGAAGGGTCACTGGTTCGAATCCCAACCACAACACTACCTGCTTGGAGTTTGCATGTTCTCCCTGTGCCTGCGTGGGTTTCCTCCCACACTCCAAAGACATGCTGGTAGGTTAATTAGATCCTGTCTAAATTGTCCCTAGTATGTATGAATGTGAGTTAGGGACCTTAGATTGTAAGCTCCTTGAGGTTAGGGACTGATGTGAATGTACAATGTATATGTAAAGCACTGCGTAAATTGACAGCGCTATATAAGTACCTGAAATAAATAAAATAAATAGAGGGAGAGAAGTTTCAAAGGCAGTAGGGTTGATTTACTAAGACTGGCAAGTGCAAAATCTGTTGCAACAGTTACCCTCCCCCCCAGCCCCCTCTAGCTAACCCTCCCATTTATATTTCATAAACAACTAAAAACTAAACTAAGTACCCCAAATACTTACCTGAATATGTCTTGATAGACCGTGCTTTGTGCACTGATCCCAATCATTTGGTGGAGGGGGGATTATGATGTGAGCTGGTTTTTTCAGGGGTTGAGCTTGGCCCCTTAGTTCCAGTGAAGGGAACTCTTAATGCGTCAGCATACCAAGACATTTTGGACAATTTCATGCTTCCAACTTTGTGGGAACAGTTTGGGGATGGCCCTTCCTGTTCCAACATGACTGTGCACCAGTGCACAAATTAACCACTTGATGACCGCCTCACGCTGATATACGTCAGCAGAATGGCAAGGGCAGGCAAAATCACGTACCTGGTACGTGATTGCCTTCCCGCGGGCGGGGGGTCCGATCGTCGGACCCCCCCCGGTGCCTGAGGCGGTCGCCTTTGGTCTGGCAGCAATCAGAGATGAGGGGGAGGCCATCCAATCGTGGCCCCCCCTCACGATCGCTCCCAGCCAATGAGATTCTTCCCCTGCCTCTGTGTAGTACACAGAGGCAGGGGATGTGATGTCATCTCTCCTCGGCTCGGCAGTTTCCGTTCCGGCGCCGAGGAGAGAAGACTGAAATGTGAGTGCAAAACACACACACATCACAGTAGAACATGCCAGGAACACATAACACCCCCCTTTACCCCCTGATCCCCCCCCCCCGATCACCCCCTAATCACCCCTCCCCCCCGTCACACTGACACCAAGCAGTTTTTTTTTTTCTGATTACTGCATGGTGTCAGTTTGTGACAGTTACTGTGTTAGGGCAGTTAGTATTAGCCCCCTGTAGGTCTAGGGTACCCCCCTAACACCCCCTAACAAAGTTTTTAACCCCTTGATCACCCCCTGTCGCCAGTGTCGCTAAGCGATCATTTTTCTGACCGCTGTATTAGTGTCACTGGTGACGCTAGTTAGGGACGTAAATATTTAGGTTCGCCGTCAGCGTTTTATAGCGACAGGGACCCCCATATACTATCTTATAAATGTTTTAACCCCTTAATTGCCCCCTAGTTAACCCTTTCACCACTGATCACCGTAAAACTGTTACGGGTGACGCTGGATAGTTCATTTATTTTTATAGTGTCAGGGCACCCGCCGTTTATTACCGAATAAAGGTTTAGCCCCCTGATCGCCCGGCGGTGATATGCGTCGCCCCAGGCAGCGTCAGATTAGCGCCAGTACCGCTAACACCCACGCACGCAGCATACGCCTCCCTTAGTGGTATAGTATCTGAACGGATCAATATCTGATCCGATCAGATCTATACTAGCGTCCCCAGCAGTTTAGGGTTCCCAAAAACGCAGTGTTAGCGGGATCAGCCCAGATACCTACTAGCACCTGCGTTTTGCCCCTCCGCCCGGCCCAGCTCACCCAAGTGCAGTATCGATCGATCACTGTCACTTACAAAACACTAAACGCATAACTGCAGCGTTCGCAGAGTCAGGCCCGATCCCTGCGATCGCTAACAGTTTTTTTGGTAGCATTTTGGTGAACTGGTAAGCACCAGCCCCAAGCAGCGTCAGGTTAGCGCCAGTACCGCTAACACCCACGCACGCAGAGTACACCTCCCTTAGTGGTATAGTATCTGAACGGATCAATATCCGATCCGATCAGATCTATACTAGCGTCCCCAGCAGTTTAGGGTTCCCAAAAACGCAGTATTAGCGGGATCAGCCCATATACCTGCTAGCACCTGCGTTTTGCCCCTCCGCCCGGCCCAGCCCACCCAAGTGCAGTATTGATCGATCACTGTCACTTACAAAACACTAAACGCATAACTGCAGCGTTCGCAGAGTCAGGCCTGATACCTGCGATCGCTAACAGTTTTTTTGGTAGCGTTTTGGTGAACTGGCAAGCACCAGCGGCCTAGTACACCCCCCGTCGTAGTCAAACCAGCACTGCAGTAACACTTGATGACGTGGCGAGTCCCATAAGTGCAGTTCAAGCTGGCAAGGTGGCAAGCACAAGTAGTGTCCCGCTGCCACCAAGAAGAAGACAAACACAGGCTCGTCGTGCCCATAGTGCCCTTCCTGCTGCATTCGCCAATCCTAATTGGGAACCCACCACTTCTGCAGCGCCCGTACTTCCCCCATTCACATCCCCAACCAAATGCAGTCGGCTGCATGAGAGGCATTTTCTTTATGTACTCCCGAGTACCCCTACCCAACGAACCCCCCCAAAAAAGATGTCGTGTCTGCAGCAAGCGCGGATATAGGCGTGACACCAACTATTATTGTCCCTCCTGTCCTGATAATCCTGGTCTTTGCATTGGTGAATGTTTTGAATGCTATTAGCGTAGGGTACAGCATTGCACAGACTAGGCACACTTTCACAGGGTCTCCCAAGATGCCATCGCATTTTGAGAGACCCGAACCTGGAACCGGTTACAGTTATGAAAGTTAGTTACAAAAAAAAGTGTAAAAAAAAAAAAAAAAAAATATATAAAATAAAAAAAAATTGTTGTCGTTTTATTGTTCTCTCTCTCTCTATTCTCTCTCTATTGTTCTGCTCTTTTTTACTGTATTCTATTCTGCAATGTTTTATTGTTATTATGTTTTATCATGTTTGCTTTTCAGGTATGCGATTTTTTATACTTTACCGTTTACTGTGTTTTATTGTTAACCATTTTTTTGTTTTCAGGTACGCCATTCACGACTTTGAGTGGTTATACCAGAATGATGCCTGCAGGTTTAGGTATCATCTTGGTATCATTCTTTTCAGCCAGCGGTCGGCTTTCATGTAAAAGCAATCCTAGTGGCTAATTAGCCTCTAGACTGCTTTTACAAGCAGTGGGAGGGAATGCCCCCCCCCCCCCCACCGTCTTCCGTGTTTTTCTCTGGCTCTCCTGTCTCAACAGGGAACCTGAGAATGCAGCAGGTGATTCAGCCAGCTGACCATAGAGCTGATCAGAGACCAGAGTGGCTCCAAACATCTCTATGGCCTAAGAAACCGGAAGCTACGAGTATTTTATGACTTAGATTTCGCCGGATGTAAACAGCGCCATTGGGAAATTGGGAAAGCATTTTATCACACCGATCTTGGTGTGGTCAGATGCTTCGAGGGCAGAGGAGAGATCTAGGGTCTAATAGACCCCAATTTTTTCAAAAAAGAGTACCTGTCACTACCTATTGCTATCATAGGGGATATTTACATTCCCTGAGATAACAATAAAAATGATTAAAAAAAAAATAAAAAAAAAAATGAAAGGAACAGTTTAAAAATAAGATAAAAAAGCAAAAAAATAATAAAGAAAAAAAAAAAAAAAAAAAGCACCCCTGTCCCCCCCTGCTCTCGCATAAAGGCGAACGCAAGCGTCGGTCTGGTGTCAAATGTAAACAGCAATTGCACCATGCATGTGAGGTGTCACCGCGAACGTCAGATCGAGGGCAGCAATTTTAGCAGTAGACCTCCTCTGTAAATCTAAAGTGGTAACCTGTAAAGGCTTTTAAAGGCTTTTAAAAATGTATTTAGTTTGTCGCCACTGCACATTTGTGCGCAATTTTAAAGCATGTCATGTTTGGTATCCATATATTCGGCTTAAGATCATCTTTTTTTTTACATCAAACATTTGGGCAACATAGTGTGTTTTAGTGCATTAAAATTTAAAAAAGTGTGTTTTTTCCCCAAAAAATGCATTTGAAAAATCGCTGCGCACATACTGTGTGAAAAAAAAAAATGAAACACCCACCATTTTAATCTGTAGGGCATTTGCTTTAAAAAAATATATAATGTTTGGGTGTTCAAAGTAATTTTCTTGCAAAAAAAAAATAATTTTTTCATGTAAACAAAAAGTGTCAGAAAGGGCTTTGTCTTCAAGTGGTTAGAAGAGTGGGTGATGTGTGACATAAGCTTCTAAATGTTGTGCATAAAATGCCAGGACAGTTCAAAACCCCCCCAAATGACCCCATTTTGGAAAGTAGACACCCCAAGCTATTTGCTGAGAGGCATGTCGAGTCCATGGAATATTTTATATTGTGACACAAGTTGCGGGAAAGAGACAAATTTTTTTTTTTTTTTTTGCACAAAGTTGTCACTAAATGATATATTGCTCAAACATGCCATGGGAATATGTGAAATTACACCCCAAAATACATTCTGTTGCTTCTCCTGAGTACGGGGATACCACATGTGTGAGACTTTTTGGGAGCCTAACCGCGTACGGGACCCCGAAAACCAAGCACCGCCTTCAGGCTTTCTAAGGGCGTAAATTTTTGATTTCACTCTTCACTGCCTATCACAGTTTCGGAGGCCATGGAATGCCCAGGTGGCACAAAACCCCCCCAAATGACCCCATTTTGGAAAGTAGACACCCCAAGCTATTTGCTGAGAGGTATAGTGAGTATTTTGCAGACCTCACTTTTTGTCACAAAGTTTTGAAAATTGAAAAAAGAAAAAAAAAAAGTTTTTTCTTGTCTTTCTTCATTTTCAAAAACAAATGAGAGCTGCAAAATACTCACCATGCCTCTCAGCAAATAGCTTGGGGTGTCTACTTTCCAAAATGGGGTCATTTGGGGGGGTTTTATGCCACCTGGGCATTCCATGGCCTCCGAAACTGTGATAGGCAGTAAAGAGTGAAATCAAAAATTTACACCCTTAGAAATCCTGAAGGCGGTGATTGGTTTTCGGGGCCACGTACGCAGCTAGGCTCCGAAAAAGTCCCACACATTGGTATCCCCATACTCAGGAGAAGCAGCTAAATGTATTTTGGGGTGCAATTCCACATATGCCCATGGCCTGTGTGAGCAATATATCATTTAGTGACAACTTTGTGCAAAAAAAAAAAAATTTGTCACTTTCCCGCAACTTATGTCAAAATATAAAATATTCCATGGACTCAACATGCCTCTCAGCAAATAGCTTGGGGTGTCTACTTTCCAAAATGGGGTCATTTGGGGGGGGGGGGTTGTGCCATCTGGGCATTTTATGGCCTTCAAAACTGTGATAGGTAGTGAGGAGTGAAATAAAAAATTTACGCCCTTAGAAATCCTGAAGGCGGTGATTGGTTTTCGGGGCCCCGTACGCGGCTAGGCTCCCAAAAAGTCCCACACATGTGGTATTCCCGTACTCAGGAGAAGCAGCTGAATGTATTTTGGGGTGCAATTCCACATAGGCCCATGGTCTGTGTGAGCAATATATAATTTAGTGACAACTTTTTGTAAATATTTTTTTTTTTTTTGTCATTATTCAATCACTTGGGACAAAAAAAATAAATATTCAATGGGTTCAACATGCCTCTCAGCAATTTCCTTGGGGTGTCTACTTTCCAAAATGGGGTCATTTGGGGGGGGGGTTTGTACTGCCCTGCCATTTTAGCACCTCAAAAAATGACATAGGCAGTCATAAACTAAAAGCTGTGTAAATTCCAGAAAATGTACCCTAGTTTGTAGACGCTATAGCTTTTGCGCAAACTAATAAATATACGCTTGTTGACATTTTTTTAACAAAGACATGTGGCCGAATACATTTTGGCCTAAATGTATGACTAAAATTGAGTTTATTGGATTTTTTTATAACAAACAGTAGAAAATATCATTTTTTTTCAAAATTTTCGGTCTTTTTCCGTTTATATCGCAAAAAACAAAAACGGCAGAGGTGATCAAATACCATCAAAAGAAAGCTCTATTTGTGGGAAGAAAAGGACGCAAATTTCGTTTGGGTACAGCATTGCATGACCGCGCAATTAGCAGTTAAAGTGACGCAGTGCCAAATTGGAAAAAGTCCTCTGGTCCTTAAGCAGCATAATGGTCCGGTCCTTAAGTGGTTAAGGTTCATAAAGACATGAATGAGCGAGTTTGGGATGGAGGAACGTGACTGGCCTGCACAGAGTCCTGACCTCAACACCTTTGGGGTGAATTAAAACAAAGACTGTGAGCCGGGCCTTCTCGTCCAACATCAGTGCTTGACATCACAAATGCACTTCTGGAAGAATGGTCAAACATTCCCATAGACACACTCCTAAACCTTGTGGACAGCCTTCCCAGAAGAGTTATAGCTGCAAAGGGTGGGCCAACTCATTATTGAACCCTACGGACTTAGACTGGGATGCCATTAAAGTTCATGTGCATGTAAAGGCAGGCATCCCAATACTTTTGGTAATATAGTGTATATATATTATATATAAATATATATCTATATATATATAGATATCTATATATAGATATCTATATATATCTATATATAGATAGCTATATATAGATATATATTGAAGTAAAGGGAAACACAAGCTCATTTATACCGCCCACCCAACAGCCCCTCCTAAGCTGCAGACGGTGGGTGTTTACACGCTGCGGCTGTGATGCTTTGCTGTCACATTCAATGGGCAGTTCTGCCACCAAACACAGCCCATTGAAGCAAATAGAGCTGATGCATGCATGGTCATGTGGCATTTAACACTAAACTTTTCAATTGGCACTCATCCATAGCAGTACATTGGTTATGTCCAACCATCAATATAAAACGTAATGGTGAAAAACCACCCATGGATGTAATTGATTATATCTTCTGCGTATGTACTGTAAATTACAGGCAGCGGTTCTATCCTAATTTGTTAAAGGTCACAGATGTCCCATTCAGAGCAGTGTGGTACAATGTCATCAGAATTAGCTGGAAGTTTAGTCAGTGCCTACTACCATGTGTTTGATGTTAGAAGGTTTGCGTCATCACATGTCAGATGGCACTGTGATGTTGCTGTCCTTATGTTGGTGACGTGCATCCCCTCGAGATTAGCTAACTTTTTCCTGTTATTGTGAAAAAAAATGTCCACGTCTTATGAAAAGGCTCGGCAGAGTCTGCAACAAACAAGGTGGAAATAGAAGCAGGAAATTAGTCTAGAGTTATCCTGCTATATCACATTATTCAAATTTGGAGAGTCTGTGCATTTGTATCTATGTCTTTGTATCTGTTACAATCCTAGAACACATTCTAGTGGTTCTAGAACAAAGAAAACACATAGCAGCCTCACATAAGCCACTTTTATACTTAAAGCGGAGTTCCGCCGATTTTTTTTTCTTTTAAAAGTCAGCAGCTACAAATATGGACACTTACCTGCCGCGATGTCGGCACCCGAAGCCGATCTATCCCTTGGCTGTCGGGCGCTTCCGCCGCCATCTTCACTTCCTGGTTCCCTACTGCGCATGCACGACTCACTCTGCGCTATCCTACTGGTCCCTACTGTGTTCTGGGACCTGTGTATCTCCCAGAAAACAGCGGGGAGGGGGGGTCGGAGAAGGCGCCCGAAGTGGCATAGATACCCGCGGGTGGCTCGGGTATCTGTGCCTGGAAGTGGGAGCAAAATACCTGGTATCTGCTCCCCCTTCCCCCCTGAAAGGTGCCAAATGTGACACCGGAGGGGGGGAGGAACCAGAAAAGTTCAATCTTTGGGTGAAACTCCGCTTTAAAGCAGAACAGCAGCCAAAAAATAAGATAAAATTGAGTGGCTTATTAAAATATAAAATAACGAACCAGCTTTTTCTGCAGTATTCACCTTCAGTACAGAAATTTCCCTGAAGGACTTTTTTCCCCATAAATGTCCTCAGCCTGATGGCCAGACTCACTGAATCTACTTCCTGTGTACCCAGGTTGTCCTGGACTCGCCCCAGCCTGTGACTGGATTGTGAAAAGAGCAGCAGCACAGTGATGAGTTCATGTCTCTCTCTGCCTTATTTCTCTTCCTATCAGCATGCTTCTTATCAGAATTTAAACTGATTGGCTCCTTGGTCGTTTTCTTCCTCCCATATTTCAGCTATGACATCAGAACAGTAAAGAGGGGAGATCTTCCAACAGGGCACTAGTTCTGGTGACCCTGGTGCCAACCAGGGATTCCCTCACTTTGGAGGGATTTCCTGTCACTTCCTGTTTTGGCTATGGAACAGAAGTGAAGAGAATTATCCCCAGTGGGACACAGATGGCAAAAAAATGAATATAGTTTATAATCCTCCCTTTAAAATTGTGTTTAGTTCTACCTTAAAAGAGAAGTATGGACAAAGCTTTTCTGGCCATACTTCTCCTATGGATCACAGGAGTGCAGTTTGTTCTGCTCTCCTTTGATCTGTTTTTAACTGGCAGTGGACTAAAGCCATCCGTTGGCTGACATCACAGAGCCGGTCAAGACTCTGAAAAGTTCCTGCATATATGCTCGGTATCCCTCCAGAAGCCTGGACCAGCACCTGACTCAGCCTCTCAGTGATCCACTAAGAACTTGAGCCAGTCCCTCCTGCCCCCTCCACAGCTCAGCACTCCAGTGGGCACTGGAGGGGAGAGCAGAGAGCCAGTGACTGACAGTCCCAGCTCTCTGTTTAGAGCAGAGGGGGAGAACTGAGTGATCAGTGGTCTTTGATTGTTCAGTTCCCCCTGTGGAGCTGGCAGGGGAAAGATGCAGCATCGGATCGATGCTGCATCCACCTTGGTGAGCATGGGCGCAGCATAAGGGGTTGCAGGCGTCACAATCACAACCCCGCCCCTAGCTCCAGGGGGCCCCTGTAGCCTCCCTGTCATATTATCATATCCTCCACAAAATCCAGCTCCGATCTGCCCTAGGTCCCCACAGCCACACTCCAGTACTGGGATTCTACTTTTGCCTTCCACAGTCCACACCCCTCTGTTCCCATAGGCTGGGGAGAAGCTGTGAGCCATTTCCTGAATGGAGAGGAGCACGAGGTGAGAACAGCCCAGGATGGGGAAGTGTCTGTACTGTGTGCTGGCAACATGGAATAGTAACCGAGCTCAGCGAGGCAAGAGGAGGAGAGTGCCGTCCTGTAGCCACGATGGGACCCATGTAACTGGTGAGTTATGACACTGATCAGTGTCTCCTAGTCACCTGCTGGGATTCTCTGTACCCCCCCACACCCGGGTATGTCTACTTACCCCACTTCCCTGTCAACTGGGGAAAAGACAAACACCTCCGCGAGGTGACCTCCAACACTGACAGAGAAACTTTCAGAAATTGCTAAAACAAATCCCTAAACACCTCCTGAGGGGCCCCTGAGGGGCTGCAGGCTCCAGATTTTGTGTCACATGGCTTTGCCCCCCAGATCTAAGTTGCCCCCCCCCCAAAGCCCCCTGACCACTTCCTCCACCCTGCATGCTATGCCCAGCTGCTGAGCTCCTTTCCCATTACAGCACTCTATACTGTTCCTCCTCCACAGGGCTGAAGTCGCATTCCTTTACAACACAGCCAGTTAGCCATGATCTGCACAGGGTGTATCTGCCTACTGCAACTACACTGCCGTCCTGACCAGAGAATTTCATAGGTCAGAAGGGCAACATAAAAGCCAGATACACCCTGTGAAGACTGACAGACTGTGTAAAGGAATGTGATTTCAGGCCTGTGTAGTGTGGGGTGGAGCTGTATACAGTGCTGGGATGGGAAAAGAGCTCTGCCAAGTGACCTGCCAGGGGTCCCTGTCCTCTGATTCTCCAGCGGTAATCCCTGTCCTCTGATGTAAAGAGGAACTCTGAGAACTCAAAACTCTTAAGCCACTTTGAGTATCTTTGCATGCGGTGGATGTATCTGCGCCCACATTGGAAGTAGGGGGGGGGGGGGCCAGGTCAACTTTTGCATCGGGGCCCACAAGCTTCAAGCTACGTCTCTGTTGGTGAGTATAATTTTTTGTTTTTCTTTAATCTCAAACTTCCCTTTTAAAGATTACAGAGCTGCAACTGATTTGTGTCTTTTATAACTGCCTAAAGTTCCGTTTTCAGGTTGCTTTGTTCTGTAGGTATGTGGAGATCAGTTGGAGGAATCACTGAGTGTAATAGGGAAAACATTAGATCAACGGTCCTGGAAGGGTCAGTTTTGGAAGACACTTGAGTGAAAGATTACTCTGCAACATAGTGGCATTCAACGGTGAAGGCAGAAGGATAGGTAAGTATTTGCTTTGTTCTTTTACAGTTACAGCTTATTTGAAGAACTTTGGTAAAGCAACAGATTTGCTTTAAACACTGATTAAAGTAATTGTGAAGTCTCCTTTAAAAAAACCAAAAAAACCCAAAAATATTATACTTACTAGCTCTGTGCAGTGGATTTACACAGAGCAGCCTGGATCCTCCTCTTCTCGGGTCCCTCTTAGCTGCTCCTGGCCCCTCCCTCCTATCGGGTGCCTCCACAGCAGCGGGAGCCAATGGCGCCACTTCTGTATCTCAGCCAATCAGGAGGGAGAGTCCCGGATGGCCGAGGGACTCGTGGACATCCCTGGACAGAGAGGGGGCTCAGGTAAGTATTAGGGGGGCTGATGCACACAGAAGTCTTTTTATCTTAATGCATAGAATGTATTAAGATAAAAAACCTTCTGACTTTACAACCCCTTGAAGGGGTTGTTCACTCCTGTATGATTTATTGATTTATTATGTTTAGCATGCTTACTGCATACGAGAGCGCCACAATATTATTCAGCGGTTCAATTCAATCACATGTGTTTGCATGCCGTACGCTATGACGGGACACTCCCAGCTCATTTAGCATATGAATAGAATTCGAATCACCACAGAGTGGTACTGTGGATACGGAAGTTTAGTATATAATGCCACGTCCCGATAAATTGGATTTTAAAGAATGAATTGGTGGATGATGGACTTTACAGGCATAACACAGGTATATACTGAAAAAGAATATTTATCATCAAGTATTCACAAAAAATTGCCTTTCAGCATAAACAACACACCACCTACATACATGTACACTATTTATCGCAAACTGGGGGACCAATTAGATCACTCTCCAATATTTATAAAAAGAATGAAAAGGCAGTGTGTCATGGTCTAGCTCAGCTACACATGTTGCGTCTATTCAAAAGACGCTTCTTCAGGAGCTTATGACGTATTCTATGAATAGAAAATTTGCAATCAAAATCATCACATTTATTCATTTGTTCAACATTATCATACAACATTATTGCCTTGGTGAATTCAACACTGCCACACAACCACCCCCAGCTCAATAGAATCCCTACCAAACCCGGACCAATCATAGCGCATGCCGAGTATGCTAACGAATGTAACATTTAGATGGTTAATCTATGATAGCAATATGGGCCATATGGGGGGGGGGGGGCTTGTCAATATATAAACATAAACAGATTCCCACTTACATTATAGTCAAAAGACGAAAGGGAAGGCTGAGCAGAGAATAGTATACAGCACAGCTGGGAATTCAGGGAAAGAAATCTTCACTTCTAAACCGATCTATATATATAAACATTGAGATATATGTAGAAATACAATATTATATAACTAAAATAATTAAATGAATTCAAAGGCCATGACGGAAAAAAGATTTAGCTTGCTCACCTATAAGGCAGCCTCATAACCGAAGCCCTATAAATTTGAATGCACGCAGGATCATGTTTTTAGACCTATCGATCTTTAAAGATGAGGACAAGATGAGGACATTTGTTTGGCTACTAGTCTCTACTGCAAGGAAACTGCTGGAAATAACTTGCTGCATGCAGCTAGTGCACACCCTTTAGCCTTAATCCGCAGCATTCCATATGCGCAGTATATAAGACTGCGCCGTAACTCTACCAATTTAGCGGCTTTTATATCTGAGTCTCAACAACTTTGTGCACGCTTATTAGCTAGGGGTGATAGCAAATCACTCCTGCGCAAGGCCTATAACAAGGCCTTGATACAGTTAAGGAACTGCTTTATCATAATGATGTTATCCCACATCTGAGTCCAAGCCAGTGGCGGCTGGTGAAGTTTTAGGATGGGGGGTGTATACACCGCTCCTACACCGCTCCTGCCCATTGAAATCAATGGGGCAGTGCGGCTATACCGCCGGCATTGTAGCAGCGCTTTGCAGTGGTTTTTAACCCCTTCTCGGCCGCTAGCGGGGGTTAAAACTGCTCCACTAGTGGGCGAATAGCGCCGCAAAAAAATAGCCCGGCTTTACCGCCAACGCCGCCCCCCTGCCCCAGTGTGAAACGGGGCTTAGTGTTAGCATACTAATGGGCTTGGATCAAACTGTTCACCCAGCTGGAAGAATATACTGTGTGTTTATATACTGTATATGCAGGAAGGCCAGTATGGTGGCCTGAATTTATGGGAGGAGCCCGGGGGGGTACTTAAGCAGCCCGCTCACCTGTGGTGCTTGTCGGTTTCCTGTGCGCGATATACGTCACCAGGCCGACTATTCGATATACCAGCGTCCGCAAGCTCTTGCCTCGCAAGTTCCCGTATTCGATATTCCGTACTCAAAACTTTCGAAGTCCGCGTTTTCGTTCGTAGTTATACCACGCGTCTGGCTTGGCTGTCGCAGGTAAGGTCCCGTCGGACTTTTCGTTTTCATATCATGTCACTAAACCGTGATTTCAAATTTTCGTTTTCACTCGCATTTTACAAACTGCTATGTGTATCGCTCGTACTTTTGATATGTTACCATTTCGACAGCACCGCGACGCAGACGTCGCTTCATTTCTAGCATGTCGGCATTTAAAAAAAAAAAAAAAAAAAAAAATGAAAAAAAAAAAAATACATATGCGTCGGTAGACAGCCATAGCGAGTCGCAATTTGCAATTTATCGAATCAAGTCAGTTCGATACCAACCATTTCTCATTTCTGAAACATTTCTAGACTCATTTCTGACATTTCAAAGCATTTCTCATTTCAGTCACTTACCGCGCTCCGATTCGAATCCAGTCGCACCAAAAGGTGCGCCGATTCGTTCCGGTGTGCCCCAGTTATTGGCCTCATTTCTATACATGCTCCAGAGTTACGTTTTATCAGTCATTTGTACCTCTGTCATGGTTATCATTTCATTTCCACGTATCACGTTCCGACATGAATTCAGTCGCATGGAAATGCACCGATTCGTCTCGGCGTGCCCCAGGATTGGCCTCATTTCTATACATGCTCCAGAGTTACGTTTTATCAGTCATACGTACCTCTGTCATGATTGTCATTTCATTTCCACGTATCACGTTCCGACATGAATTCAGTCGCATGGAAATGCACCGATTCGTCTCGGCGTGCCCCAGGATTGGCCTCATTTCTATACATGCTCCAGAGTTACGTTATTATCAGTCATTCGTACCTCTGTCATGGTTATCATTTCATTCCACGTATCACGTTCCGACATGAATTCAGTCGCATGGAAATGCACCGATTCGTCTCGGCGTGCCCCAGGATTGGCCACATTTCAGTACATGCTCCGGAGTCCGATTCGCAGTCAGTCGCTACAACAGCACGACCGATTCGAGCCTCCGTCATGGTAAACGATATGTTACATCTTCACTTACCGCGCTCCGTTTCGAATCCAGTCGCATCTTCGATGCACCGATTCATTACGGCGTGCCCCAGGTCTCGGCCTCATTTCTGATACATGCTCCAGAGTCCGGATCATAGCTAGTCACAGACATCGGGGGATTGATCCATACCTCTGTCATGCAATCACTCCCACAACGCATCACCGTTCCGAAACCAGTCGCATCTGACATACACCGATTCGTCACGGAATGCTTCGCTGGTTCCGATCCCATTTCATACCTATACCAGAGCTCGGTTGGTTGCCAGTCGCAAACACGGCACAACCAATTCGAGCCTCGGTCAAAATAATCATTTCTCTCATTTCATTTCATACTACGCTCCGATTCGAATCCAGATGCATCAAACAGGCACCGATTCATCCTGGGTGCACCAATGTTTTCAGTTGCCTCATTTCAATACATGCTCCAGAGCCCGGTTCACGGTCGAATAAATCATGACGACCAGGCCGGACCTCTGTCATGGAGTGCATTCATAATCAAGGCAAACATTTCGAATCATTTCATTGTCACAAGATTGCAAGCACCATACAAATCGTTGCTTCAAGTTAGTTAGCAATCCCTTCACGAATTGTCACCCTTTCATTTTCCTCAGGTCAGTCAAAGTTCAGTAGGTCCACCCTGCACCAGGTTGAACGATATCCCCCCAGGTAAAAAAAAAAAAAAAAAAAAAAAGGGGAATGGGAGAATAAGTCGGGTAAGTATGTCTCAGCGGATCAAAGGAAAAACTTGAAATTCATGTCACCCCCAATAGGTTACAGTCAACCAGGAAATAAAGCTCAAGAGATCCTCACCAGAGCAACCATGTCCCAGGCCGGCAGCGAAGACTTCACGGCCCCTCTGTCACCTTCTCCGGTCTCAGAAAGCGGCAGCGTGCAATCCCTCAGGGGATGGACTATCCCCAAACTGACGGCAGAGCTCAGACGCAGAGGTGTCCCCTTCCCCGCCACAGCGAGGAAAGGCGAGCTCTTCAAACTCCTCTTTCCCCCACCAGCAGCAGGACCCAGTACCCAACAGGCATCCCTCCAGTCGATATCATCGGCCATCTCGCAATTACACACGATGGTGTCATCTCTATCCACCTCAGTTGCAGACGTCCAAACCAGGGTTGCACTTCTGGAGGCCCGACAGGCCACGGCTGTCCCCGATCCAACTGCAACTCAAACCTTGACACCTCTTCCTGCAGGTACCTCAGGCTCGAGCCCCATTGTCTACCCCTCCCATCTGGTCCCAACCAGTATCAGGAAGGACATTTTGGACGGCAAGGACGTCAACCTGGCCTCTCTCCTTATTTCCGCGCATGATTTGGCAGAAAATAAGGCCTACTCCTGGGGCGACATATCGGTGGTCCTTAAAGCCAAAGACCCCAGATTGAACCGCAAGCTATCAGTCCCAGAATTTACCCTGGCCTTTGGCATGCTCAGAGATGTCCTGTGCTCAGCCACCCCTAGCAGGCGTGAAGAGCTGGACTTGTATCTCCATACTGTGGTAGACTTGGGCCACAAGTATGGAGGTTTCGCCTTTTACGATTATCATCGTTCCTTTTCAGCCAAGGCCGCCGCCAGACTCGTACAATTCCAGACTACGACAGATTGGAGTCTCATGGACACAGAGCTCTTCTGCCGCCACTTTGCCGGCTTACGCTCACCTCTGTGTGCGATTTGCCAGTCTTCCACCCACACTGCCACCTGGTGCGCCAATACGGCGATCAGACGGCCCTTCGAGTTTCCCTCTACCTCAGGTACAGTACAGGGTCAGTCGATCCCTGAACCAACGCCTCAGGTGGACAAACTCGGACGCCCAGTCCGAACCGTGGGAGGGGCAGCCATCTGTAACAACTTTAACTATGGGTCCTGCAACTTCAGCCAGTGCCGTCTACTTCACATCTGCACCTTATGTCAAAGAGCACACCCTAGGAATTTGTGTGAAGTCAAGCAACACAAGAGGGCATGACTAAGCCGGATCAACCTCTTATGGTTAGGACTGTATCTCACTTCACATCCCACCCCTTCCCTGGCCACCTACCTTATCCAAGGCTTCACAGCAGGCTTTCACACCGGCCTCATTTCACTACCCCACAGTACTCACGAATGTGCCAATCTTCGTTCGGCAGCCATTGACGAACAAGCCATAGATCAGCTCTTACAGGCAGAGGTAGATCGAGACTACGTGATAGGCCCTTTCACTTGCCCCCCTTTCAGCACATGGAGAGTCAGCCCTATTGGGCTTGTCAAGGGCAAGTTCTCAAATAAATTGCGTTTGGTGTACGACCTGTCTGCGCCTCATTCTTCCCACATACCCAGTCTCAATTCCCTGATCCCCTCCGAAGAGTTTTCCCTAAAATATTCCTCCGTGGACATGGCAATACAAGCGATCATCAAAGCAGGCACAGGCGCCTGGCTCTCCAAAGCCGACATCTCGGATGCTTTCAAGCTCCTGCCCATCCACCCATCCCTTTGGTGCTGGCATGGCATCAAATGGAAGGAAGCATATTATTTTGCTACAAAACTCACCTTCGGTTCGAAGAGTAGCCCGTGGCTCTTCAACACGTTCGCCCAGTCCCTCGTTTGGATACTATTACACAAGGGTCAATGCCATGAAGTCATCCATTATCTGGATGACTTCCTTCTGATAGAACCGCCCAGCAAGCCCCCAGGAGATCTCGACAAACTTAGAGTAATTTTTGGAAACCTCAATGTTCCTATCGCCGAGCACAAAGTGGATGGCCCAGCAAACATCATCACCTTTCTCGGGGTCAGCTTGGATACCTGCGCAATGCAAGCCAGTCTCCCCCCCCGACAAACTAACACGCATTAGGGCAGTCCTTCACGAGTTTACACACACCAAGGGCTGTACCAAAAAACAGTTGCAGTCTCTCCTGGGTATGCTCAACTTCGCTATGCGAATTATCCCACAAGGCCGCACATTTGTATCACGCCTGCTTAGATTTCTGTCAGAAACTCAAGACCCTGATCAGATTTTGAATTTAGACTCCGCAGCTATAGCGGACCTATCTATGTGGGAGGAATTCTTGTCCGCCTGGAATGGCATATCTTTATTTATACCTATGGTTTCGGTCCATTCACCCCAGGTGGTGACGGACGCTGCAGCCTCCACAGGTTTCGCGGCAATTTTTGGCCATCATTGGTTTTCAGGACCCTGGCCTCAACAGATACTATTGATACCCGGCTTTTCCCAAACATCTGCCCTCTTTGAGCTTTATCCCATAGTGGCAGCCGCACAACTCTGGGGCCACCACTGGACAGGACAAACCGTAGTCTTCACCACCGACAACCAGGCCACGGCAGACATCATCAACAGAGGCAGGTCCAAGTCCCTAGCAGTCATGTCCTTCCTGCGCAGGTTGGTACAACTGTCTTTACAGCATCAGTTCAATATACACTGTACATTTATTCCCGGCAGATACAACTCAGCAGCTGATGCACTGTCACGTTTCAATTATCCCTCCTTTTTCAAACAGGTTCCCGATGCCGATCCAATGTCGGCCCCTATCCCTGTCTGGTCACAACTGACCCTGGACTAGTTCAACATCTACACGGAGCTACGCAACTCATAAATCATTCCCTCTCCCACAACACACTCAAAGCCTACCAGACAGCTTGGAAGGCCTTTAATAAATTCCTCACGTCCTGCCGTAAAGGACCAACAGATATCAAACAGGTACTGGCCTTCACTGCACACTGCCGCACGCAGCTGGCCTTATCCTACAATACCATCCGGCTATACCTAGCCGGCATTCAACATTTCATGGCGCTTGAAGACCCCACGAAATCGTCACTGTTCTCATCTCACGCTATACGAGCCATTCTAAGGGGAATTCAGAAACAACAACCGGTCATCAGCACTAAGCGCTTGCCCATTACGGGGCCCATCTTTAGGGACATGTCAACTATTCTGGCTACTTCGCCATTCGGTCTGCTCCCCAGCACGGTCTTACAAGCAGCCATATATTTAGCTTACTATGGGTTCTTGCGGCCTGGCGAATTCACCTCTAACAAACCCACAGACCAAGTACTATGCAGACGACACTTGCTTCGATACCAAGACCACTTCATTCTGCACCTCGAGGTCTCTAAAACCCAGCAAACGGGCTCAGGAGTGAACATTCACCTCTATAAAACCAACAACAGCTGGTGTCCAGTCGCCGTACTCAACCGACTCCTGTCACTCCTGCCTGAGCAACCAGACAGCAGTCCCCTTCTACCATTCCCAGTTAAACCCTTAAACGCCTCTCAGTTTGTGGAACACATAAGGATACTTCTCCGCATTCTTCACCTTAACCCTAGTCAGTATTCCGGACACTCTTTCCGCATCGGAGCAGCCTCCTCGGCGTCCCGCCACGGGGTTCCAGACCACATCATCAAAAGACTAGGCAGGTGGAAATCAGCCTGCTTCGCCCGGTATATTCCCAATCCACAAACAGAGATGGCACAGGCATTCTCCAAATTGGCTCAATAAATAACTGAAAACCAATAAAATTATAACCCTACCTGAATGTTTTTGCCCCCTTATTTTGGCATACCGGCCATTAGACCAAGGCACACTTTCAGGTCCATTTCATTTGGTAAGTCCACACTTTCAGGTCTATTTCCGATGTTAAGTCTTATCTTTACTATAAGTGTTATCCATGTACATATCGGACATAGGGCTCCAACCATAAGTAGGAAGGCCAGTATGGTGGCCTGAATTTATGGGAGGAGCCCGGGGGGGTACTTAAGCAGCCCGCTCACCTGTGGTGCTTGTCGGTTTCCTGTGCGCGATACCCACCCTCCCATCCCCATTTCACAGCATTTCTCAAACTATTCATTTCATTCATTTCTCTTACAGAATAATCATTTCTTAAACCAGGGTATGCCCCCTTATTTTGGCATACCGGCCATTAGACCAAGGCACACTTTCAGGTCCATTTCATATGGTAAGTCCACACTTTCAGGTCTATTTCCGATGTTAAGTCTTATCTTTACTATAAGTGTTATCCATGTACATATCGGACATAGGGCTCCAACCATAAATATATATATATATATATATATATATATATATATATATATATATATATACACACATACATACATACATATATATATATATATATATATATATATATATATATATATATATTTTACACACTACTTGTATGTTTTGATGTTTTGTATTACAGAAATGTGTTTTGTGTCTGTCCTTGCTGCTACTTCAGAGCTCACCACAACTTGGTGTGGTGTGATTATCTTCTACTACCGCAGAACATTCATTTAATGAATGTTCTGTGGACCCATCATTGGTGTCACTGTGGGTGTCTGGCACCCTGGCCCTGGTGTGGGTGGGTCACCATGGGTGACTGGCTGGAACCCTGGCCCTGCTGTGGGTGGGTCACCAGCATGGGTGGCTGGCTGACTGTGAACCTGGCCCTGCTGTGGCTGGCTGGTGTGTCCTCTCCTGCTGTTCTGGGTATTGTTTGCTGAGGCAAGGGAGGGACTCGGAGGGAGGTGACGGCCTTTGCCCTATCCGGGACAGTAGAAATAGAAGGTTTTCAGCAGGCCCAGTGCGTGGAGTGCCCATCAATGCTCTCTCACCAGTGCCCATCAGTGCAGCTTTATCAATGCCCTTTAATGCAACCTCACCAGCGCCCATCAGTGCAGCCTGATCAATGCCCATCAATGCAGCCTCACCAGTGCCCATCAATGCAGCCTCACCAGTGCCCATCAATGCAGCCTCACCAGTCCCCATCAATGCAGCCTGATCAGTGCCCATCAATGCAGCCTCACCAGTGCCCATCAATGCAGCCTCACCAGTGCCCATGAATGTAGCCTCACCAGTGCCAATCAGTGTAGCCTGATCAATGCAGCCTCACCAGTGCCCATCAGCGCAGCCTACCAGTGTCTATCAGCGCAGCCTCACCAGTGCCCAACAGCACAGCCTCATCTGTGTCCATGAGCGCAGCCTCGCCTTTGCTCATCAGCGCAGCCTCACCGGTGCCCATCAGTGCAGCCTCACGTGTGCCCATCAGGACAACCTCACCTGTGCCCAGAGAGAGGAGAGGTAGAGGTTGATTCTACCTCAGGCTGACACACAGACCAGACTGGACTACCGCTAAGCGCCTGTGGAAACCATCTGGTGGTGAAGGCCTGGCTCATTGGGACATCTCTTCAGGCTCCAGTTATCAGGATACTTCTCCAACAGGATCTCGGATCCAACAAGCCTTGTATGACCCCCCCTGAATAAGGTCGGTCACTGGCTTTCTTGTAAGCCTCCTCTCTCTCTGTGGTGGTGATCTCACGTGGTCAAGTCTATCTTATGTCCCACTATCTATGAATGATTCACATCACAGCGCACCAGGATTTTGTTTATGAACTCAAGTCACTTATTAACGTTAATAGAATATGGATATTTGTATTTTGTGCGTTATTGATATATTGGACATTTGCTTAATCAGTTGCTGTTGTGCACTGTACTGATTGTTTTTTATTGATTTTCATGATTTATGGTTTACACCTTGGATATTGTTTGCATTTTTGCACTTGTACGCTCTCAGCCCCCCTCACACCTGTACGCTCTCAGCCCCCCTCACATCTGTACACTCTCAGCCCCCCTCACATCTGTACACTCTCAGCCCCCCTCACACCTGTACACTCTCAGCCCCCCTCACACCTGTACACTCTCAGCCCCCCTCACACCTGTACACTCTCAGCCCCCACTCACCTGTACGCATTCAGCCCCCCTAACACCTGTAAACTCTCAGCCCCCTCACACCTGTACGCTCTCAGCCCCCTCACACCTGTACGCTCTCAGCCCCCCTCACACCTGTACACTCTCAGCCCCCCTCACACCTGTACACTCTCAGCCCCCTCACACCTGTACACTCTCAGCCCCCTCACACCTGTACGCTCTCAGCCCCCCTCACACCTGTACACTCTCAGCCCCCCTCACACCTGTACACTCTCAGCCCCCTCACACCTGTACACTCTCAGCCCCCTCACACCTGTACACTCTCAGCCCCCTCACACCTGTACGCTCTCAGCCCCCTCACACCTGTACGCTCTCAGCCCCCCTCACACCTGTACACTCTCAGCCCCCCTCACACCTGTACACTCTCAGCCCCCTCACACCTGTACACTCTCAGCCCCCCTAACACCTGTACACTCTCAGCCCCCCTAACACCTGTACACTCTCAGCCCCCACTCACCTGTACGCATTCAGCCCCCCTCACACCTGTACACTCTCAGCCCCCCTCACACCTGTACACTCTCAGCCCCCCTCACACACACACACACGTACACAGGCACACACATATGTACACAGACACACACACATGTACACATGCACATAGGCACACACACATATGTACACAGACACACACATGCACACACATACACACACACATGTACACCACCCCACCCCACCCCCATTCCTCTTCAGTTGTACATTAGTCCTTACTTGGAAGGTGCTGTTCCTGGTCCCAGCTCTTGTGCAAAACACACGATGCGTGCACATGCTGGAATTTACCAGAGGTGGCAGCAAAGAGCCCAATGTCAGTGACACAGCAGCAGCTGCTGACTCGCACACATTCTGAAAGCCAGCGCAGCCACGGAGCTTTCATGAACCTCTCCCTGCCTTCTCTCATCCCTGCCAGACAGCCGGGCCCTTCTAGACTCTCGGGCCCCTTACAAGTGTGTGGGCTGTACCCCCCTGATGGCGGCCCTGCCCATGGTAACAAAGAGATAAGCTACCTGGGCTGTGAATCTGTGCACGGGGGCTTGACAGGAACTTGCCAAAGGATTGTCCAGGTAAAGCCGTAGTCAGGGATTCCAGAAGTGAGAATAAACGATAAACAAGCCAGGATCAGAAGCAGGTCAGTCTTGGAACACTTTAACTTGAACACAGGAATACAGGAACACTGGAACACAGGAATACTTAGGCAAAAAGAGACACGGGAACCTTTGGCAATGATAGAGACAATGAGCTGACAAAGCCCTCAGAGTGAGGCAGTGTTTTATACCCAGCTGATTAGGTAACCTGCCTCAGCTGATCCAGTGAGTGACAGGTACTGATTGCAAGGAAAGAGCCACTTGGGGCATGACCACGCCTGGCCATCTGCATGGCATGGTAGGGATCGTGACAGTTCCCTCCCCTTAGGAATGCCCTCAGAGCATGGAACAGCCTATTTCCTTTGGGCATTCTTTGTTTTAGAAGTTCCAGCTGGGGAGACTTTTGTCGCTCGCAAGGCTCTTTCGAAAATCTTCAGGTCCTGCTTACGGACTATGGTGCCATTAGAGGCAGACGTACAGTCAGTAGGTAGCGGGGACACAAGCCCAGGAACTTCAAGCGGGGACACTAGCACAGGAACTTCAAGCGGGGACACAGGCACAGGAACTTCAAGCGGGGACACATTCACAGGAACTTCAAGCGGGGACACATTCACAGGAACTTCAAGCGGGGACACAGGCACAGGAACTTCAAGCGGGGACACAGGCACAGGAACTTCTAGCTGGAACATGGGCACAGGGACATCAGACTTAGTAGCAGGCACTGGGACGTCAGACTGGGGCACAGGAACTTCAAGCTGGATAGCAGGCAAAGATTCAGGGGTGGCAGGAAGGATCCTAGTAGTACCCACTTGCTAAAACTTTGGCTGAGGTGGACGAGTTGGGCAGAGAGAAATAAGGTGCCCTCTTACTCCACAATAAAAACAAAGACCACAGTCTCTCCTCCGCTCTCTTTCACCTTTAGTCAGCTTGGACCGGATGGCCCCGATCTCCATGGGTTCCACATCATCCAGGGTAGGTGTGTGTATATCCTCTGGAGCAGCTAGGCTTTGTGGGGATAGTGCTTCATAGCTTGGCACTAGGGATGAGCCGAACACCCCCGGTTCGGTTAGCACCAGAACCTGCGAACGGACCGAAAATTCGCACGAACGTTAGAACCCCATTGACGTCTATGGGACTGGAACGTTCAAAATCAAAAGTGCTCATTTTAAAGGCTAATTTGCATGGTATTGTCCTAAAAAGGGTTTGGGGACCCGGGTCCTGCCCCAGGGGACAATGCAAAAAAAAATGTTAAAAACTGACCTTTTTTCAGGAGCAGTGATTTTAATGATGCTTAAAGTAAAAAAAAAAGTGAAATATTCCTTTAAATATCGTACGGGGGGGGGGGGGGGTGTGTGTCTATAGTATGCCTGTAAAGTGGCGCGTGTTTCCTGTGCTTAGGACAGTACCTGCACAAAATGTCA
Source organism: Aquarana catesbeiana (assembly GCF_042186555.1). Classification (NCBI taxonomy): domain Eukaryota; kingdom Metazoa; phylum Chordata; class Amphibia; order Anura; family Ranidae; genus Aquarana; species Aquarana catesbeiana. Next base: position 263,258,749 of record NC_133330.1, read on the forward strand.
TTTTTAAAGGAAAAAAAGTAATTTAAAACTGCTTGCGGCTTTAATGTAATGTCCGGTCCCAGTAATATGGATGAAAATCAGTGAGACAAACGGCATGGGTACCCCCCAGTCCATTACCAGGCCCTTGTATGGATATTAAGGGGAACCTCGCACCCAAATTAAAAAAGAAACAGCAGTATACAGGCTCTGTACTCTGAACAGCAGTATACAGGCGGTGCAAACAAGACAGGGACTGTAGGTTTGTTGTTAAGTAGAATCTGTAATTTTGAACTGGTACATTTTTTTTTCAAATATAATTTTTATTGAAATTTTTTTTTTACAAAGAGAAGAAGAAACAAAAATAAAAAGGAAAAACATATCATAATAAATATAATACAGTGGTCTTTTTCAACGTTCTGACAAGCATAACTATCATATATCCTTTCCATTAAAATACTCCATTCTATCTGCAGAGAAGCTGGCCTATGACATCACTTATCCTCTTTAAATTCGTGAGTCCGTCTTTATAATCCGTAGGTATATCAACAACCGTGCAATATTACTATACAACATGAATAACATCTTCCACATAGTTGCTTACCTCTGCATAATTCTAACATAACTGGTGTGAATGGAAAGTTGTCTATTACTTAAGTATTAGACCACTGATTGCAAAGAAAAGAGAAATATATATATAAAACATATAGACAGAGTCGAAGGGGGTAAGAGAGGGGGGAGGGGGGGGTTTACAAGTTGACGCAAGCGCGATGGATCAGGCCAGGGTCCTATCCCGCAGCCGCGACCCATTCAAGGGATGCTCAAGAATTTAATAAAGTTTGTCCTTCATCTGAGAAAATGTATATGTTCCAAGATAACCAGTTTTTTGAGTGTTTGTCTTGTTTGTGTTGGGCAGTCAGTATCAGGTCTTCCATCTTTTTAATTTCTTCAACTCTGAGCAGCCACATCCCTACCGTGGGGGGCGCACTCTGTTTCCACATGGCTGGAATGCAGGACTTCGCTGCATTGAGCAGATGTCAGACCACTGACTTCTTATATGATTTAATTGGGGCTGAGGTGGCATGTAGCAGAAAAATTGCGGGATCTCTCTGCGTTATGTGAGTCGTAAATTTTTTAACGATTGTCTCTACTGTTATCCAAAAATTCTGTAATAGTGGGCAAGTCCAAAAAATATGCAGGAGTGTCCCTTTATCAGAACCGCACCTCCAGCATCTATCAGAAGTGTTAGGGAAAAATTTGTGTACTAATTGAGGTGTGTAATACCATCTAGTCAGAATTTTGTAATTTGTCTCCTGAATTTTTGTACAGATGAATGATTTCAATGTAAGTTGAAGTATGTTTTGTGTTTGTGCTGCTGTAAAATTACATTGTAGATCCCGTTCCCATTTTCGTAAAAACAGCAAGTCCGGTTGTTCCGTTGGTGTGTTGAGTAGGGAGTATGTCTTGGAGAGCACCTGAGACAGAGTGCCTTCCCCTCTACAGTATTCTTCTAGTGTCGTCATGTCGCGTTTAAATCGCGTAGGTTCTGGTATTGAGTATAGAAAATGGTGTAACCGAATCGCTTTCCAAAATGACAATTGAAAACCCCCATTATCGTTCGTCAGGGACTGAATTGAGGTCCAGTGGTCGTCTTCTACATAATGTGTTGCACAGTCTTTACTTGCCTCCCAGAGCGTCTCATAGTTTGAGTAGTCTAGTCCTGGTTCGAACGCTGGATTCCCCAAAATAGGAAATAAAGGGGATTGTTTGGAAGTCAATGAAATGTTTTTGAGTATATTTAAGCCCACTGACAGCGTGGCACCAATGATCGGGTGTGAAATCATTTCCCTAGGTAGTCGATCATAGCACCAGATAGCCCCTTTCAAGGGTACATTGACCTGATGGTTCTCTACTTGGACCCATAGTTTGGTTTTGTCATGTCTATTCCAGTCAATGATCCTCCCTAGGTGCACTGCTTGATAATAGTGTTTTGCGTCAGGGAGGGCGAGACCCCCACAGTGTTTCGGCAGAGTCATATAGCGTCTTTTTAGTCTAGGTTTAGAATGTGACCACACAAATTTTATAAACAGAGAATGTATTTGTTTAAAGTAGTTAGCAGGTATCTTTATTGGTAAGGCTTGAAATAGGTATAGAAATTTTGGGAGAATGCACATTTTAATTAAATTGCATCTCCCAAACCATGAGTGTAGACCTTTGCCCCACTCTTCAAGTAGCTCTTTAACTTTACTTAGGATTGGAGGGAAGTTCAGTTCAAATGTGCGTTTCAAATCTCTAGGTATATTTGTGCCTAGATATTTTAAGTGACTATCCGACCATTTAAAATTAAAGTTGGTCTTCAGAAGGGAAAGTTGCTCCATCGGCATATTGATTCCCATTGCTGTTGATTTGTCAAAATTAATCTTTAGGTTAGATATGTTCCCGTATTTCTGGAATTCTTTAATTAGATTTGGGAGAGAAATGATCGGGTTGGTTAAGGAAAATAGGAGATTATCAGCATATGCGGAGATCTTGTATTGCCTGTGACCTATAGTGATCCCAGAGATATCTGGGTTTCTGCGTATCGTGTTTAGAAAGGGTTCGAGTACCAGGGCAAAAAGGAGGGGTGATAGTGGGCATCCTTGTCTGGTACCATTAGAAATGTTAAAGGGAGCAGACAGGATTCCATTAGCTTTGACCCTAGCTGTTGGTAAAGAGTAAACGTTAGAGATCCACTGTAGCATATGGCTACCTAGTCCGATATGTTTAAGGACTGCTGTCATAAATTCCCAACTCACCCGATCGAATGCTTTCTCAGCATCTGTGCTGAGAAAGGTACATGGCGCTTTAGACATATTAGCTCTGTGTATCAGATTAAGGACTTTTGTGGTGTTGTCCCTAGCTTCACGCGTAGGGACAAAACCCACCTGGTCCAAATGTATCAGATCTGTCATATGTTGGGACAATCTATTTGCTAAGACTTTGGTGAGGAGCTTGAGATCTATATTTAAAAGAGATATAGGCCTGTAGCTACCACAGGCAGCGGGATCTTTCCCTTCCTTAGGTATAAGGGAGATATGAGCGCTTAAGGTGTCTCTCTGCAAGTGACCCCCTTCTGTAAGATTGTTAAAGATTTTCAACATATGTGGGCCTAGAATCGGTAGTAGTGTCTGGTAGTATTGCAGAGTCAATCCGTCCGGACCTGGAGCTTTACCTGGTTTCATGTTTTTGAGTGCGCATTGTAGTTCTATCATTGTGATGGGTTCTTCTAGGGCAGCTGCATCTTCTGCCGATATTTTGGGAATATTAGCTAGAGTAAGGTAGTCCCCTATTGCAGTGTCAGTGACTCCTGGCTTCGGGAGGTTATATAAAGAGGAGTAAAAACTTCTGAATTCATCTGCAATTTGTGTGGGCATCGTTTTTTTCTGCCCTGATGGGGAAATGATTTGAGGTATATATGCACGTAGTCTCTGTTGTCTAACTGCTCTTGCAAGAATTTTCCCACATTTATTCCCCGATTCATATGTGAGCTTCCTACATGATTGTAAAGCTGCTTTTGCCTGGTAATGTAGTATATCGACCGTCTGTCTACGTAATGTAAGGAGTTCTGTTTCTATGGATGTGGTCGGGTTTTGTTTATGTATTTTTTCTAAATCGTGAGTTTTCTGTAATAGAAGCAATAACTGTTTTTCCTGTTCCCTTTTGATATGTGTGCCGTGTTTAATCAGAATTCCTCTTATCACAGACTTATGTGCTTCCCAAAGTATCCCAGGGTCACAATTCTCAATGTTATTCGTCTGGAAATAATGTTTGAGTTCTTTTGTGACGTCAGCTAACACTGTGGGATCCTGAAGTAAACTTTCGTTCAGTCGCCAAAATCTCGTTTTAGTCGTCGCTGTTTGTGAGAGGGAGTATCTCAGGGTAATAGGCGCGTGGTCAGACCAAGTGATTGTACCTATGTCAACTCCATCTATTGCCTCTAGTTGATTATGAGGTAAAATAAAAAAATCAATGCGGGAGTATGATTTGTGTGGTGATGAGAAGAATGTATAATCCCTCTCCCCGGCATGTAGAAGTCTCCACACATCTATCAATCTGGCCTCATGTAGTGTCTTAGTGATGCGTTTGTGTACACCCCTGCGAAGAGAGGATGTTCCATTTGATGTGTCAACCAATGGGCACAAAGGAACATTAAAGTCGCCGCCTAGAATCAGCTGTCCTTCCGCAAAAGATAGCAGTTCATTCAATGTTTTGGATATGAAAATATCCTGTCTGTCATTTGGAGCGTAAACTGTCGCTAGTGTCACTAGTATATCACCTATCAGTCCTTTAAGAAACACATATCTCCCTTCTGTGTCAATTCTAGTGTCTTGACAGGTCCAGGGTACTTTCCCCGAGATTAGTATAGACACCCCCTTTGATTTGGCTGAGGGGTTGGTAGCATGATATGTAGTAGGGAAAAATCGTTTTTTCAAGCACATCGGCGCACCCAGTTTAAAGTGGGTTTCCTGAATAAATGCCACGTCTGCTTTAGATCTTTTAAGATCATTCAAGAGCATGCGTCGTTTCTCCGGCACATTCAGCCCTATGGCGTTTAGTGTGCAAATAGTAATTTGATCCATCGCGCTCACGTCAGTAAAAAGATTTTGCACAAAAGGGATGGGAAGGGGGGGGGGACTAGAGATGAAATAGAGAAATTTAGTATCTAATATGAAGACTAGAAGGAATGGGAGGAGAGAAAGGAAAGAGAGCTAAGAGCAGAGAGAGCTCTAGAAACAAAAAGGTGGACAGTCAAACCTATAGACCGTCCTATACGTAATAGTTGCCGTTAGGCAACTATGTGCAATTCCTTGCAATGAAACAGACTCCAGTTATCACCGGGAAGGTGTTTCGGCCTAATGGGGATGAGGTTAGACTACGACCAGGGGAGCTAATCCCGGCCCGCCCTCCCACCCGCCCTTACATATAATATAGGCATGTGAGTATTTTGAGCATAACGAACATTATCAAATGAACAGATAAAGCAAAACAACAAACATATTCTTATTATAGGTAACTTCCTATCTATGTCCCGTGTATCGTCTACCCCATTTCCTGTGTTTCTCTTCTATTGTCAAATAACTGAACATATTCAAACTGGCCCTTCTTACAACAATCTAAGTATTGCTTCCCTCCTCCCTCCAGCCCAACCACTTTTACTCAAAACATGAATGTTCTGTTTTTTTCTAGCTGACCCCCCTCCTGTAATGCAGATACTCAATCGTAGCTTACAGTTTACACTGAATTGTCAAAATCCTGAGAAATAGTTTCCTGAGGCAATACACAGACAGATTTTTAGTATGCATAGCTTTGTGCAAAATAGTTCCATCAAAGTAACATACTGGTGTGAAGCGAGGGCATGCCATTTCCAACACAGAGACTGATAGTAAAATACTGATTCAAACCTGGCACATCCCCCATCACTATGTTAAACTCCGGGTTACAGGTTTCATCCAAGATGTGTCAGCATCAGGCATTTTAGAGATGAGTTCACCAGGATTTTCTCGCCCTCCTTCTACTTCCATAAAGGAAAATGTAGTATACCTGTACTTGAGTTATTTTCGGTTTAGAATCAAACAATTCAAATGCTGTCGAAGACAAGGTAAAGGTAGTCCTGGTGGTACCGAGTGTTGGCTAAAAAGCTGAGTGTTCCATCCTCGTACCCCTATTTTCACTTTTCCTGCTATGGCTCAAGTAGTATCTACAATTGTCCTCTATAAACGATGACGTAGTTTTGCACAATATTCCTTATACTGATTGTCCAGTGTGTAGTGTAGCAAGATGATTTGAGAAATGATAACGCCTGATTGTCCTTATGACACAGACAGTGTCATCACATAAACTCCTTCGCCAATAGAGAGTTCCATATGCCGGTGACTACTAATAGGGGGTGCGATGCTAGTCTGTCTCACTACCGGAATTCCACATCAGACTTCCCTGGCCACAACAGTAGCCATTCCCTATCCCAGGTAGCCATATTAATGGGGGGGGGGGAGTGGTAAATGACTTATATATGCAACTCTGGAGGGAGGACAATCGACCCTTCTGGTAAAATGTCAGGAGAGCTCAACCGGCATAACATTAAGAATAGGGCCGTAATAAGTGCACAGGAAAACGTAAAAATAAAAAGAGCGTGAATTAAAAGGCAAAAGTCAAAAGACAAAACATATGGGGTATCATACATATTCTCACCACAGCGAACGTCTCTAGACTTCTCTGTCTTCTGCTGGAGATGTGATCCGGGATCTGCGTTGACTACGTTGTGGTCTTGGCGAGCCTGGTCTTCTTAGATTTGAACCGCCAAGGCGGTTAGTGAATCTTGGGATCAGTTGAAGCCAGTCTGGAACCGTTACTGGGTCGCTTTCTAGAAAGTCAAACAGTGCAGGAAGTTCCGCGTGGGATCGTAAGGTGAAAAATTGTGATTGTTTCTTGAAAGTCACCGATATGGGGTATCCCCAGCGATACGTGATGCCCGCATGTTGGGCCAGCTCAAGCACTGGCTTCAACATCGCTCTGCGCTGTAAGGTGGCTCTGGAAAGATCAGGCATGATCTGGATGGTTGCTCCGTCGAATTCCACATCTCTCATCTCCCACGCTTTCCGCAAGATGACCTCTTTATGCGTGTATTGGTGTACCCTGCAAATCACGTCTCTTGGGCGATTCGGATCAGTCGCCCTGTGGATCCGATCAAAGGACAGCGTCGCAGGAAAGTCAGACCTCGCTGTGTCCCTGAAAGTGGCTATAGCAGTAGCTGTGAGATCTTCTGTACCCGTGGCTTCAGGCAGGCCCCTTATACGTAGGTTGTTCCTCCTGCTGCGATCTTCAATCTCTTCTAGGTGAAGTTGCTGGGTCAGTATTAATTTTGTTTGATTTGCTTGGGTATCTTCTACTTGCTTTAGGCGCTGTGTAAGCTCCGTTACTGTGGCTTCCCCTGCACCCATGCGTTCTGATAGTGCTGTGATGTCTGTGCGCACCGCTGCTATGTCCCTGCGATGTGAGGCCTCCAGCCTGCTGGCTAGTGATTCAAAGTCTGCTCTGGTCGGTATGGCTCTTAGCAGTGCTCTCAGCTCCTCATCTGCATGCAGAGTAAGGGGTGTATTGTGTGGGTCCTGTGTGTCTTGAATGACATCCCGGAGCAGCAGAGGGGTAGTGATGTCCCTGTCTGATGTACAGGGGGCCATGGACGGTGTTAGTGAACAGTGCTGTGGGGTACTCACAGGCTCGTTCGTCCTCATGGCAGCCGCCATCTTTGGAGCGGGGGATGGGTCTCTGGGATCAGAGAGGTATTGCCTGATGGCTCCGTTCTGCTGTGCGCTCTGCTGTACTTTCGGCGGTGTTCTCTTATATTGTCGGTTGCTCTTTCCTCTGCATCTCCCAGCAAAGTACATGCCACTGTTTAATTGCTGATTCGGCTGAATTAAGGGCAGGAAAGGCCGGGACGGACCGGGAGCCGCTCAGAAGCACGTCTTCACATGGCCATGTCCAGACCACGCCCCCTTGAACTGGTACATTTTTAACGTGTTTAGCGCCAGCCAAAAAAAATCTATTTTAAGCTTTTTGGAACACATAGGGAAGGGTTATCACCCCTGTGACATTTGTTTTGCTGTCTGTGCTCCTCTTCAGAAGATTTCACCTCACTTTTTGTCCCAATGACAAATGTTTTTTGAAAATTTGGGTTTTTTGTGAATCAAGGATTGGTGATAAAGCATCAGTGGAAAGGAGAAATGTTTTTCCCATATTAACTCTTACAGGAGAGAATTTCCCTTCCTAGGGATAGATTTCATCTCACTTCCTGTTGTCTCCTTCCGTTTGCAAGTAGGAGTCATTTGTAAGTTGGATGTTTGAAAGTAGGGGCCTGCCCTATATACTCAGCAGAAATTTGGGCCTTAGGTGTTGTTGTGGCCACAACACTGTAAGCCCTCACAGGGCCCTGCTGTGAAATATTAGATCAAGAATTGTAATTACATGCCTCTGTTGAACAGGGGCAGAAAAATTGGGCCTTTAGTGGTGGTGGTGGTGCTGGTGCCACAACACTGTAAGTCCTCACTCGCTCTTGGTGGGTGCAGAAACAGGCCCTGCTGTGAAATATTAGATCAAGAATTGTAATTACATGCCCCTGTTGAACAGGGGATGAAAAAATGGGCCTTAGGCACTGGTGCTGGTGCCACAACACTGCAACCCCTCACAGATACTCTAGTTGGAATGCAGGAGCGAGCCCTATTGCAAAGTATTGCATCAAAAATTGTAATTACACCCCCCTGTTAAACAGGGGCTGAAAAATTGGGCCTAAGGCACTGGTGGCGGCGCCCAGTACTAAAAATGTTCTTACAAGCTATCAGCATGATCATTAAGGAGGAAGAGGATAATTACTCAGGATAGTCACTCAGCATCAGCATAGGCAGTCTTTGAAGGGATCTGAGATTTAAAAAAAAAATATTCGGTTACATCAGCATCAGGTGCTTGGTAGCTGGTGGTGATCCAAGACTGATTCATTTTTATGAAGGTCAGTCGATCGACCGAGTCGGTGGACAGACGCACCCTGTGATTGGTTACAAAGCCTCCAGCAGCACTGAATGTGCGTTCCGAAAGAACGCTGGATGCAGGACAGGCCAGTAGCTCAATTGCATACTGTGCAAGCTCTGGCCAGTGATCCATCCTCAAGACCCAGTAACCCAGAGGATTTTTGATGGGAAAGGTGTCCAAGTCAAATCCTGCCCCTAGGTATTCCTGCACCATGTAAAACAGACGCTGGCAATGTTTGCTGGAACCGATCATACCTTGGGGTTGCGGACTAAAAAATTGTCTGAACGCATCGGTCAGACGGCCACCTTCTCCACCGCTCCTTCTTTGACTGACCGAAGCTTCAGCAACACGTTATCCAGAAACAGGAGTTTGTAACCTCCCAGTCTCTGGGAACGCGTTGCACAGACCTTTCTGCAAGGCCTCCCGAAGATGTTTCATCCTCTGCTCCCTCTGCGACGGCAAGATAAGGTCCGCAACCTTACCCTTGTAACGTGGATCAAGGAGGGTTGCCAGCCAGTATTGGTCCTTCTCCTTGATACCACGAATACGAGGATCCTTACGCAGGCTTTGCAGGATCAGGGAGGCCATGCAGCGTAGGTTTGCTGAGGCATTCGGTCCGGAGTCCTCTGGGTCACTAAGGACGACATGGTCCGCAGCCACCTCCTCCCAGCCACGTACAAGTCCATGTGTTTCTTGAGACTGATCCCTTAAAGACTGCTGCTGATGCTTAGTGCCAGGCTTCACCTCCATACTGACACAATCCTCCTCCTCCTCGTCCTCTGCCTGTGTGATCGGCGGGCACGCAGGAACACTATCTGGATAAAGGGGGCCTTGAGAGCTAAGGAAGTCCTCCTCTTCCTGCCTCTGTTCTGCCTCAAGTGCCCTGTCCATTATTCCACGCAACGTGTGCTCCAACAGGTGGACAAGGGGGACAGTGTCACTGATGCATGCACTGTCACTGCTCACCATCCTCGTGGCCTCCTCAAATGGTGACAGGACAGTGCATGCATCCCTGATGATGGCCCACTGGTGTGGGGAAAAAAAAACAAGCTCCCCTGACCTGGTGCCATAGTCACACAGGTGCTCATTGATGGCCCTCTGCTGCGTGTGCAGCCACTGCAGCATGGCCAACGTTGAGTTCCACCGGGTGGGCATGTCACAGATTAGGCGGTTCTTGGGCAGGTTAAACTCCTTTTGGAGGTCTGCCAGCCGAGCACTGGCATTATATGACCGGCGGAAATGCACACAGACTTTCCTGGCCTGCCTCAGGACATCCTGTAAGCCCGGGTACCTGCCCAAGAACTGCTGCACCACCTAGTTAAGGATGTGAGCCAAACAGGGCACATGGGTCATTTGTCCCTGTCGGAGGGCAGAGAGGAGGTTGGTGCCATTGTCGCAAACCACCATTCCTGCCTTAAGTTGGCGTGGCGTCAACCACCTCTGAACCTGCCCCTGCAGAACTGACAGAACCTCTGCCCCAATGTGGCTCCTGTCCCCCAAGCACACCAGCTCAAGCACCGCATGGCATCTTTTGGCCTGCATACTTGCGTAGCCCCTTGAACGGCTACGGAGCACCGCTGGTTCTGAGGACAAAGCACAGGAAGAGGCCATGGAGGAAGAAGAAGAGGAGGGGGTGGAGGAGAGAGGTGTGTCACAATAATTAGTAGTGGCATTTTGGAGGCGTAGTGGCGGAACAACCTCCAACACTACTGCACCTTGTCCTGCATCCTTCCCAGCTGCCAGCAGAGTCACCCAATGCGCGGTGAAACTTAGGTAACGTCCCTGTCCATGCCTGCTGGACCATGAGTCAGCGGTAATATGCACCTTACCGCTGACCGCCCTGTCCAGCGAGGCCAAGACATTGCCTTCCACATGCTGGTAGAGAGCCGGAATCGCCTTCCGTGAGAAAAAGTGGCGTTTGGGTACCTGCCACTGTGGAACCGCACATTCCACAAACTCACGGAAGGGGGCAGAGTCAACCAACTGAAAAGGCAGCAGTTGAAGTGCTAGCAATTTTGCCAAGCTAGCATTCAACCGCTGGGCATGTGGATGGCTGGGAGCGAACTTCTTTCGGCGGTGCAGCAGCTGGGGCAGGGAAATTTGCCTGGTACAATCTGACGTCGGTGTACTGAAAGCAGATTGCCCACAAGTACTTGGCTGTGACACACCTAATTCTACACCTTCATTCCTCTCAGTGCAGGTCTCAGAGAGGACTGAAGGTATAGTGAGGTTGGAGATCTCAGCTGATGAGGAGCAAGGAGAGGTCCTCTTTGTTTTTTGGTGTGGGTCTTTTAGATACGCTTGCCAACGAACTGCATGGCAGGTCAACATATGTCTGGTCAAGCATGTGGTGCCCAAGCGGGAGATGTTTTGCCACGCGAGATACGCTTGAGACATATGTTGCAAATAGCAGCGGTGCGATCTGATGCACTTGTCTCAAAAAAAGGCCCACACCAAGGAACTTTTGGAATAACGCGCAGAGACAGCAGCGCCCTGCACATGCGGAGCTTTGGGGTGTGATGCAGTCAGTGTGCTGCCCTTAGGCTGGCCCCTGGAGGGCATCCTGCCTCGTTGGTGATGTGCCTCCTCCTCCTCTCTCCTATCAGGCACCCACATTGAGTCAGTGACCTCATCATCCCCTCCCTCCTCATCACTGGAGCAAACCTGGCAGTATGCTGTAGCAGGGGGAGCATGACTGCCAGATTGCTGTCCTTCTTGGACATTCCCTCTGTCCGTGCTCACATTACTGCCTTCATCTAGCTCAGTATCATCATCAGAGCCTTCTAAACGCTGGGCATCCTCCTGGAGCATGTACCTAACACTGTGGTCAAACAGTTCGAGGGACTCCTCAGGAGGACATGGTGGGGCTAGGGAAGGAGTCACTGATGCCATTGAGCCGAGGGAAGAGACTGCGTTGGCAGCTGCTTTGCCAGACAAAGTATCCTGAGCATGGGTGAGAGAGGATGAGGAGGATGAGGATGGCTTGGTCATCCACTCGACCAAGTCTTCCGCATGTTGCGGCTCAACACGGCCAGCTGCCGAAAAAAAGGCCAAGCGTGTCCCACGGCCACGTGCTGATGAGGATGCACCGTCTCCACGACCAACACTGTTGCCTCTAGACACAGAGCCTGCTTGCCCTCTTTTATTGGCTTGTGACTGTCTGCCTCTCCTTGTTGGCCTTGCAGACATACTAATGGCCTGTAGCTGCTCTAAGCTGGGATATATATATATATATATATATATATATATATATATATATATATATATATATATATATATATATATACACTGATACTGCAGCTAGCAAAATCAACTGCCTGCCTGTAGTATGAGAACACCACCAACCTTCTACAGGTAGCTTTAGCTGAACACTGTGCAGAGCTCGCAAAAAACTAACTTGTAGCTTATTTAGCTGCCTGCGGTAGTGATAGGATCAGGAAAACACCACCAACCTTCTACAGGTAGCTTTAGATGAACACTGTGCAGAGCTCTCAAAAAACTAACTTGTAGCTTATTTAGCTGCCTGCGGTAGTGATAGGATCAGGAAAAAAACACCAACTTTCTACAGGTAGCTTTAGCTGAACACTGTGCAGAGCTCGCAAAAAACAAACTTGTAGCTTATTTAGCTGCCTGCGGTAGAGATAGGATCAGGAAAACACCACCAACCTTCTACAGGTAGCTTTAGCTGAACACTGTGCAGAGCTCGCAAAAAACGAACTTGTAGCTTATTAAGCTGCCTGCGGTAGTGATAGGATCAGGAAAACACCACCAACCTTCTACAGGTAGCTTTAGGTGAACACTGTGCAGAGCTTGCAAAAAACGAACTTGTAGCTTATTTAGCTGCCTGCGGTAGTGACAGGATCAGGAAAACACCACCAACCTTCTACAGGTAGCTTTAGGTGAACACTGTGCAGGGCTCGCAAAAAAATAACTTGTAGCTTATTTAGCTGCCTGCGGTAGCGATAGGATCAGGAAAACACCACTAAACTTCTACAGGTAGCTTTAGGTGAATACTGTGCAGAGCTCGCAAAAAACTAACTTGTAGCTTATTTAGCTGCCTGCGGTAGTGATAGCATCAGGAAAACACAACCAACCTTCTACAGGTAGCTTTAGCTGAACACTGTGCAGAGCTCCCACTACACTAACTTGTAGTTTTAGCTGAACACTGTTCAGAGGACGCACTACACTAACTTGTAGATTTAGCTGAACACTGTTCAGAGGACGCACTACACTAACTTGTAGCTTTAGCTGAACACTGTGCAGAGGCCGCACTACACTAACTTGTAGTTTTAGCTGAACACTGTGAGGCGGATGCACTACACTAACTTGTAGCTTTAGCTGAACACTGTGAGGAGGACGCACTACACTAACTTGTAGCTTTAGCTGAACACTGTAAGGAGGACGCATTACACTAACTTGTAGCTTTAGCTGAACACTGTGCAGAGGTCGCACTACACTAACTTGTAGTTTTAGCTGAACACGGTGAGGAGGACACACTACACTAACTTGTAGCTTTAGCTGAACACTGCGATGCCGCAGTGAATTATGGGCCGTGACGCGCCACACGAATTTGTCACGAACGGCCCATATCGTTCGCAATTCGGCGAACGGGCGAACAGACGATGTTCGAGTCGAACATGGGTTCGACCCGAACACGAAGCTCATCCCTACTTGGCACATACTGGGATGGCTTGGAGTCATATATGTACAGGGTATTCCTGTCCCTGGATACCCATAGGCCACGTGAACAGAGAGCAGACTTGGGAACACTGGTTTTCTTTGAGACAGGAATGTGAGAGTCCAGAGCTAACATTAATGCTTCCCAGCTGTCCAAGACTGGACTCCTCTCCTGTAAAAGCTGATGAGTAGGGATGAGCCGAACACCCCCCTGTTCGGTTCGCACCAGAACATGCGAACAGGAAAAAAATTCGTTCGAACACGCGAACACCGTTAAAGTCTATGGGACACGAACATGAATAATCAAAAGTGCTAATTTTAAAGGCTAATATGCAAGTTATTGTCAATAAAAGTGTTTGGGGACCTGGGTCCTGCCCCAGGGGACATGAATCAATGCAAAAAAAAGTTTTAAAAACGGCCGTTTTTTCAGGAGCAGTGATTTTAATAATGCTTAAAGTCAAACAATAAAAGTGTAATATCCCTTTAAATTTCATACCTGGGGGGTGTCTATAGTATGCCTGTAAAGGGGCGCATGTTTCCCGTGTTTAGAACAGTCTGACAGCAAAATGACATTTTGAAGGAAAAAACACATTTAAAACTACCGCGGCTATTGCATTGCCGACAATACACATAGAAGTTCATTGATAAAAACGGCATGGGAATTCCCCACAGGGCAACCCCGAACCAAAATTAAAAAAAAAAAATGATGTGGGAGTCCCCCTAAATTCCATACAAGGCCCTTCAGGTCTGGTATGGATATTAAGGGGAACCCCAGCCAAAATTTAAAAAAAAAATTGACGTGGGGTTCCCCCTAAATTCCATACCAGACCCTTCAGGTCTGGTATGGATTTTAAGGGGAACCCTGCGCCAAAAAAAAAAAAAAAAAAACGGCGTGGGGTCCCCCTAAAAATCCATACCAGACCCTTATCCGAGCACGCAACCTGGCAGGCCGCAGGAAAAGAGGGGGGGACGAGAGTGCGCCCCCCCCCCTCCTGAACCGTACCAGGCCACATGCCCTCAACATTGGGAGGGTGCTTTGGGGTAGCCCCCCAAAACACCTTGTCCCCATGTTGATGAGGACAAGGGCCTCATCCTCACAACCGTGGCCGGTGGTTGTGGGGGTCTGCGGGCGGGGGGCTTATCGGAATCTGGAAGCCCCCTTTAACAAGGGGACCCCCAGATCCCGGCCCCCCCCCTGTGTGAAATGGTAAGGGGGTACTTACCCCTACCATTTCACTAAAAAACTGTGAAAAATGTTAAAAATGACAAGAGACAGTTTTTGACAATTCCTTTATTTAAATGCTTCTTCTTTCTTCCTTCATCTTCTTCTTCTTCTGGTTCTTCTGGCTCTTCTGGTTCTTCCTCCGGCGTTCTCGTCCAGCATCTTCTCCGCGGCGTCTTCTATCTTCTTCTCCTCGGGCCGCTCCGCACCCATGGCATGAGGGGAGGCTCCCGCTTTTCTCTTCATCTTCTTCTCTTCTTCATCTTCTTCTTCATCTTCTTCTTCTTCTTCTTCTCTTCTTCTTCTTCTTCTCTTCTTCATGTCTTCTCCGGGCCGCTCCGCAGCCATGCTGTGGCATGGAGGGAGGCTCCCGCTGTGTGACGGCGTCTCTTCGTCTGACGGTTCTTAAATAACGGGGGGCGGGGCCACCCGGTGACCCCGCCCCCCTCTGACGCACGGTGACTTGACGGGACTTCCCTGTGACGTCACGGGGAATGCCACAGGGAAGTCCCGTCATGTCACCGTGCGTCAGAGGGGGGGCGGGGTCACCGGGTGGCCCCGCCCCCCGTTATTTAAGAAGAAGAAGAAGAAGAGAAGAAGATGAAGAGAAGAGCGGGAGCCTCCCCTCATGCCATGGGTGCGGAGCGGCCCGAGGAGAAGAAGATAGAAGACGCCGCGGAGAAGATGCTGGACGAGAACGCCGGAGGAAGAACCAGAAGAGCCAGAAGAACCAGAAGAAGAAGAAGATGAAGGAAGAAAGAAGAAGCATTTAAATAAAGGAATTGTCAAAAACTGTCTCTTGTCATTTTTAACATTTTTGACAGTTTTTTAGTGAAATGGTAGGGGTAAGTACCCCCTTACCATTTCACACAGGGGGGGGGGCCGGGATCTGGGGGTCCCCTTGTTAAAGGGGGCTTCCAGATTCCGATAAGCCCCCCGCCCGCAGACCCCCACAACCACCGGCCACGGTTGTGAGGATGAGGCCCTTGTCCTCATCAACATGGGGACAAGGTGTTTTGGGGGGCTACCCCAAAGCACCCTCCCAATGTTGAGGGCATGTGGCCTGGTACGGTTCAGGAGGGGGGGGGGGCCGCACTCTCGTCCCCCCCTCTTTTCCTGCGGCCTGCCAGGTTGCGTGCTCGGATAAGGGTCTGGTATGGATTTTTAGGGGGACCCCACGCCGTTTTTTTTTTTTTTTTTGGCGCGGGGTTCCCCTTAAAATCCATACCAGACCTGAAGGGTCTGGTATGGAATTTAGGGGGAACCCCACGTCAATTTTTTTTTAAAATTTTGGCTGGGGTTCCCCTTAATATCCATACCAGACCTGAAGGGCCTTGTATGGAATTTAGGGGGACCCCCACATCATTTTTTTTTTTTTTATTTTGGTTCGGGGTTCCCCTGTGGGGAATTCCCATGCCGTTTTTATCAATGAACTTCTATGTGTATTGTCGGCAATGCAATAGCCGCGGGTAGTTTTAAATGAGTTTTTTCCTTCCAAATGTCATTTTGCTGTCAGACTGTTCTAAACACAGGAAACATGCGCCCCTTTACAGGCATACTATAGACACCCCCCAGGTACGAAATTTAAAGGGATATTACACTTTTATTGTTTGACTTTAAGCATTAATAAAATCACTGCTCCTGAAAAAACGTCCGTTTTTAAAACTTTTTTTTGCATTGATCCATGTCCCCTGGGGCAGGACCCGGGTCCCCAAACACTTTTTATGACAATAACTTGCATATAAGCCTTTAAAATTAGCACTTTTGATTTCTCCCATAGACTTTTAAAGGGTGTTCCGCGGCATTCGAATTTGCCGCGAACACCCCAAATTGTTCGCTGTTCGGTGAACTTGCGAACAGCCAATGTTCGAGTAGAACATGAGTTCGACTCGAACTCGAAGCTCATCCCTACTGATGAGCCCATGTTTTGATTTGCCCAGTGAGCAGGTTGATGGAAGCGCATACCTTTATATAGTCAGTGGCATAGGTCCTAGGCTTAAGAGCAAACAACAGCTCACAATCCATCTTCAAGCACACGAATGATGCACGGCTAACGTCAAACCTCTCTGGCATCACCACAAAAAGCTCAGGACATGTTGGTTCTGGGGCTGGGCGTACTTTAACTTTAAATAACAGAACTTCTTGCTGCAGCTCCGAAATGGTCTGGCCCAGGCTGGAAAATTGCAGAGCAAGGGAGGAGAGCATCCTGTACATCTCTGCGGACTCCATGTTGGTCAGTTAATTATGTAAGGGCTTACCTAGGTTGGAGTCCATGGCGCAGAGATGTACACTCACCCTCGCAAATGCACACAGCCCACAATAACAAAGAGATAAGCTACCCGGGCTGTGAATCTGTGCACGGGAGCTTGACAGGAATTTGCCAAAGGATTGTCCAGGTAAAGCCATAGTCAGGGATTCCAGAAGTCAGAATATAAAATAAACAAGCCAGGGTCAGAAGCTGGGGTCAGTCTTGGAACCCTGTAACTTGAACACAGGAATACTTAGGCAAAACAAGGAACACAGGAACCTTTGGCAATGATAGAGACAAGAGACAATGAACTGACAAAGCCCTCAGAGTGAGGTAGTGTTTTATACCCAGCTGATTAGGTAACCTGCCTCAGCTGATCCAGTGAATGACAGGTAGTGATTGCAAGGAAAGATCCAGAGAAAAGCCCTCAGTACTTCCTACAGAACTATGCAAAGCTGGAAAGCAGGCTGAAAGGAACTGAGGTGTGGCTCCGAGGCAAAGTAACAGGAGCACTAAACAGGCAATCATAGGTTCAATACCTCTTTGAGCCACTTGGGGCCTGGCTGTCTGCATGGCACGGTAGGGACTGTGACAGAAGGTTATGCCAAACATCTTGGAAAACTAACCACAGATCTTCCATGGATGTAGGCTGCCTAAAATCCTTCTGTCTTTTAATGTAATCCCAGAGAGACAGATGATGTTGAGTTCGGGGCTCTGTGGGGACAAAACTATCACTCCCAGGACTCCTTGTTCTTCTTTATTATTATTATTATTATTATTCACTATTTATATAGCGCCAACAGTTTACGCAGCGCTTTACAATGTATAGGGGGACAACACAATTACAGTACAGTTCAATACAAAAGGTACAGGAGGGCCCTGCTCGTAGAGCTAACATTCTAAAGGGTGGGGGTGGTGGTACAAAAGGTAATAGCTGCAAAGAATGATTTGATGGGGGTGGCTCGGGGACAGTTAGGTGGGTGTGGGATAGGCTTCCCTGAATAAATGAGTTTTCAGGGATCTCCTAAAGGTGGACAGGGTAGGGGCGGATCTGTTTGTATTTGATTTGTATATTTTGCTTATTGTTTGTTGTTTTTCTGATTTTTGTAATAAAATTATATTTTATACTTACATTGTATCATTGATGGTAGTGCCTTAAAAATCCCACTCTAGGGGAATGCTTTGGTCTCTTTAGACTTTTGGGATGTGGCACACCCTCTGCTCATAACTACTCTCTGTCAGAGGCTTCCTTTTTTTTACTGGGGCAGGGAGTTCCAGAAGACGGGAGAGGCTCTGGAGAAGTCCTGAAGGCAAGCATGGGAGGTGGTAACAAGGGAGCTAGAGAGCAGGAGGCCCTGGGAGGAGCGGAGGGGACGATTTGGGCGATATCTGCAGATAAGGTTGGTGATGTAAATGGGGGCGATGTTGTGAATGGCCTTGTAGGTTATGGTTAGCATTTTGAATTTTACGCAGTGGGGTAGGGGAAGCCAGTGAAGGGATTGGCAGAGAGGAGCAGCAGTCATGGATTGGTTAGGTATTAGTCTAACAGCAGAATTCATAATAGACAGAAGGGGGGATAGCCTGCTTAAGGGTAGGCCATTAAGGAGAGAGTTGCAGTAGTCAAGGCGGGAAATAATCAAGGAGTGAAAAAGTTGCTTTGTGGTGTCAGTCAGGAAGGGTCGAATTCTGGAGATGTTGCGGAGGTTAAGGCGGCAGGATTTAGTCAGTGATTGGATATGGGGGCTGAAGGAGAGGTCAGAGTCAAGGATTACACCCAGCACCCTGGCATGTGTGGAGGGACCAATGGTTGTGTTGTTGATATTAATGGTGAAGTCACCGGGGGGGGGACCGTGAAGGAGGAAATATAACAAGCTCAGTTTTAAAAAGATTGAGTTTGAGGAAGTGGTGTGACATCCATATCGATATGTCATTCAGTAAGTTTGAGATCCGTGAGGAGATCGAGGGGGTGAGTTGAGGAGTGGAGAGACAGATCTGGGTGTTGTTGGCATAGAAGTGGTATTGGAAGCCATGGGAGGTTATCAACTGGCCCAGGGAAGAGGTATAGAGTGAGAATAGGAGAGGCCCAAGGACGGAGCCTTGGGGTACCTCAACAGAAAGAGGAAGGGGAGTGGAGGAGATGGAGTTGTAAGTGACACTGAAAGTGCGCTGAGATAGGTAGGAGGAGAACCAGGATAAAGCAGAATCACGGAGGCCAAGGGAGTGCAATTTGCTGAGGAGGAGCAGGTGGTTAACTGTGTCAAAGGCAACAGAGAGGTCTAAAAGTATGAGTATGGAGTAGTGCCCATTGGTTTTAGCAGTTAGTAGGTCATTGGTTAGCTTTAGTAGGGCAGTTTCAGTAGAATGTTGTAGGCGGAAGCCAGCCTGTAGGGGGTCGAGAAGGTTGTTGTCACGAGGTAGTGACTCATTCGATCATGGACAAGGCGTTCGATGAGCTTGGAGGCAAACGGGAGCAGGGTTTAGTAGGTAGGGTCTAGTGAGGGTTTTTTGAGTATGGGGATAACCAGTGCATGTTTGAGCAGGGAAGGAAAGGTGCCGGAGGAGAGGGAGAGGTTGAAGATGTGGGTTAGGGAGTTGAGGAGAGAGTGGGAAGGTGGTCGCAGTAATTGAGAGGGAACAGGGTCCAGGGGACAGGTAGTGAGGTGGGCCATGGAGAGGAGTTTATCAACTTTATTTGTGGTAACTGGGCAAAAGGAGGAGAGTATTGAGTGTGGTGTTGGACCCGATGTGTTGGGTAGGGGAGGAGTTTGACTGCTGGATATCTCCTTGCGAATTGTGTCGATTTTGCTATTAAAATGGTTGGCAATCTGTTGAGCGGTAAGCAAGTTGGTGGGTGGGGGCAGTGGGGGGTGAAGTAAGGAATTAAGGGTAGAAAAGAGTTGACGAGGTTTGGATGAGAGGGTTTTGATGAGAGTGTTGTAATAGGTTTGTTTAGAAGTATGGAGGCAGGAGTTGTATTTGAGAAGGGCAGATTTGTAAAGGGTAAAATCTTGCAGGGATTTAGATTTACGCCATGCTCGCTCAAGAACACGGCTGTGTCTCTTGAGACTTCTGGTGTTATCTGTTTGCCAGGGTTATGGCAGATGGGGCCTGGTTCTGCGTGTAGAAAGTATGTCTAGGGAGGATGACAACGTGGTGTTGTAGATGGAAGTGGTTAGGTCGGGACAGGGGTGCGATTTTGTCATAAAGGCCATCAGTAGCAGAGTGAAGGAGGGAAGGGTTGAGGTTGCGAAGGTTTTTGCGGGTAGTGGTTTGTGGGTTGGCAACATGGGATGTAGGAGACAAGGAGAGTGTGAAATGGATAAGGTTGTGATCAGAGAGAGGAAAGGGTGTGTTAGAGAGACTGCAGGGAGTGCAGCGATGGGAGAATACGAGGTCAAGAGTGTTGCTGTTGGAGTGAGTGGTCTTTTGTGTCCATTGTGTTAGGTTAAAAGAAGAGGTTAGGTTGAGTAGTTTAGAAGTGGTAGCAGTATTAACATTGATTGGAATGTTAAAGTCACCTAGGATGATGGCAGGCACTTCAGATGAGAGAAAATAGGGTAGCCATGCAGAGAAGTCATCCAGAGAGCGTGACACTGGTCCAGGAGGCTGATAAATGACTGCGACCCTCAGACAAGCTGGAGAGAAAAGACGAATGCAGTGCATTTCGAAAGAGCAGGGGGAAAGAGAGGGAGGTGTGGAAAGTACCTGGAAGGTGCATTGTGGGGAGAGGAGAATTCCGACACCACCTCCTTTTCGTCCACTGGGTCTGGTGGAGTGAGTCCAGAGGAGGCCACTGTGGGACAGGGCAGCTGGAGAGGTAGTGTCAAATTCCTGGAGCCAGGTTTCGGTTATAGCAAATAGATTAAGGGATTTGGAGAAGAAAAGGTCATTGACAGAAGCTAGCTTGTTGAAGACCGAGTGGGCATTTCAGAGGGCACATGAAAGAGGGGGGCCGACTTGTGGAATCAGGGGAATTGATAAGAAGGTTGAAGTTATGACTACTGTTGGAGGAGGTAGATGGCCAATTTTGGCGTTGGGAATTGGGTGTGGGAGGGCTGGGGTTTGGTGCAATGTCCCCAGACATTAGGAGTAGTAGGAGGGTGAGGGTGATAAGGCGGGAGTGGGATTTATGGGAGGGCAGATGCTGTGGTGGAATGGAAGAGGTGATACTGTGAGGGCTTAGAAAGAGCAGGAGGTGGTAAGTGGCATAATATTGAGTGGGAAGAAGAGAGGGAGATATGTACAGGTTGGGGGCTGGAGAGGGGGGATAAAGAAATGAGAGTTTGAGGAGAGAGGCGTTATAACAAAGATTAGTGTGATTATGTTGGAGGGTGGGGAGAGAGGAATAGAAGGAAGGCTGAAGAAAGTTAGAGAATGAAGAAGAACTTCCTGCAAAATAGTTGTAACAATAATGTCTGTACTTACTTTTTTGTAGCAGTGCCTTAGTCAAAGTGCCCGTGCACAAGTGCCAAACACTTGTTGCCCGCGTGACACTTTGTGCAAGGAGTGACCAGCCTAAACCCTCACCAGCCGTCCCAAGAAATGAACTACATTTATACTGGGAAGGTGGTAGGAGATTCAAAATTAGTCAATTAGAAGCTGATAAAACCAGGCTTGTGGGGGGTGGGGTTTTACAACTGGTCTGGACACAGTGCAAGAGGGGGCAACAGAATAAGGTTAAATGTTTGATCTTGTTCTTTACACTGAATATTGTTTTAATAATATTGGCTGTAAATTTGGGGTCGTTGTCCTGCTGCAGAATAAATTTGGGGCCAATCACAGGCCTCCCTTATGGTATGGCAAGTTGGATAAGTGTCTGCCTATGTTTCTTAGCATTGAGGACACCACTGATCTTAACCAAATCTCCAACTCCACTTGCAGAAATGCAGCCTCAAAATTTGCATGAAAACTCCACCATGTTTCACTGTTGTCTGCAGACACTCATTGTACTGCTCTCCAGCCCTTTGAACAAACTGCCCCCAGCTACAACCAAATATTTCAAATTTTTATTCAGCACCTGCTGCCATTTTTCTGCACCCCAGTTCCTATGTTTTCGTTCATAGATGGATCACTTTTTTCGTTCATAGATGGATCACTTATGCCGCATACACATGACCGGTTTTGCCGTAGGAATAAACTCCGAAGGTTTCTGTGACGGAACTCTGACGGAATTCCATTCAAGTGGTCTTGCCTACACACGGTCAACCCAAAGTCCAAACAAAGTCGGACCGTCAAGAACGCGGTGACGTACAACACTTATGATGGGACTAGAAAAAGGAAGTTCAATAGCCAGTAGCCAATAGCTTCTGTCTCGTACTTGCTTCAGAGCATGCGTCGTTTTTGGTCCGTCGGAACAGCATACAGACGATTGGTTGTGTCGGAAATATTTAGAACATGTTCCATTTCTAGGTCCATCAGAATTTTCGAAAAAAAAGTCCCATGTGGCCTACACACGATCGGAATAGAGGATGAAAAGCTTCCGTCTGACTTTTTCTGTCGGACATTCCGCTTGTGTGTACGTGGCTTTAGTCTTGTTTCCACATGAGGGGTATGGCTTTTTGGCCGCAATTCTTCCATGAAGACCAATTCTGGCCTGAAGACTTCTCCAAACAGTAGATGGGTGTACCTGAGTCAATGGTTCCCATCAGTTCTGTGCTGATTGGACTGCTGGACATCTTTCAACAGGAAGCAAGCATGATGTGTCTTTCATCTCTTGCCTTAACCAATTTCTGCCCAGCCTATTGTTAAATGGCGGCTGGGAGGGCCCTTTGTCGATCCGGGTGGACGTCATATGACATCCTCTCGGAAAACGCACCTTGCACACGCCCCATGGGCAATACTGCGGCACGATCTGTCACTGGCTGTGTCCAGCGGAAAATTACAACAGATCACATGACAATTGTAAACAATGAATGGCTTTGATTCATGCCATTATTTGTACACAGTTGTAATTCTAGGTGTGATTGCTTACAGTGATCAAATGGTACAGACAGGGGATATCACAGTCCATTTGTACCATGTGGTTAACTGTGGCCAATCACAGCTAATCACAACAATACACACTCATAGTTGCCAACATTGTAAAAAAATTTTCGGGACACTTTTTTGGCTGTAGGCGGAGTCAGCCTATAATTAGGGGGCAGGGCATGCAGCAGTGGGCGTGGCATAAAAAAGGGAAAAAAATGCGGCACGCGGAGCACGTCGTGCAAAAAATGGGCATGGTTTACGTGAAATAGTGGGCGTGGCTTACATGGGCATGGCTAAAATGGGGTGTGGTTAGAGTCTGAGATGAATGAGGGATGGAGAGGGAAAGGGGTAGAGGGAGAGGAATGGAGGGACAGCAGACCCAGATCCTACACCACAATAGCAATGTGTATTCCAGAGTTTAACCATCAGCAGATAAAGATACTCCAAACACCTGGTGTTGGCGCTTCAATCATCCCGGCACCATGGTTGTTATGGTGTCAGGATGATTGAAGCGCATTATTTCTATTATTACATTGTAATATAAAATGAAATCATTCAACTCACCATAATGCAGAATCAGTGAGACCACTGAGCGTGTCACATGCTACGTCGCCTGCCACCAGATGCCATCAGGTTCCCCCAGCAGAGTCTGTCCTTACATCAAGTGCCCCCAGCAGAGTCGGTCCTTGCATCAGGTGCCCCAGCAGAGTGCCTCCTTCCATCAGGCATTCCCAGTAAAGTACCTCTTACGTCAGGTGTCCCCAGGGGAGTGTTGGCTGCAGATGGCGTGTTGGCTACAGTCTAGCTACATCTCCTCAAGAGTGGTGACAAGGGGAGAGAGGTGTGTGGGTGGAGGCATGGTGACTTGGGGTGTTACAGGCTGACTTGGGGAAGGGTGAAGACAGGGTGGTGATTTGGGGGTGCAGGCATGATGGTGACCTGGGGGGTGCAGGCATGGTGGTGACTAGGCTGGAGGGGGTGCAGGCATGGTGGTGACTAGGCCGGAGGGGTTGCAGGCATGGGGGAGGGGGATGCAGGCATGGTGTTGTCATGGGGTCGAGGCGGGTGCAGGTATGGTGGTGATATGGGGAGAGGGGGTGCAGGTATAGTGGCGACATGGGGGTAACAGGTATGGTGATGACATGGGGAAGGGGGGGCATGTATGGTGGTGATATGGGGGAGGGGGCCAGGGCTGGACTGGGACAAAAATGTGGCCCTGGACTTCATCCAGACTGGCCCAGGGCACAACACATCAGGGTACGGTACATCAGGCCACATCAGGGCACAAGGCACATCAGTGCAAAGCATATCAGGGCACAGCACGCCAGGCCACATCAGGGTACAGGGCACAGCACATCAGGGTACAGAGCCCAGCACATCAGCGTATAGGGCACATCAGGGCACAACACATCAGGGTACAGAGCCCAGCACATCAGCGTATAGGGCACAGCACATCAGGACACAGCACATCAGGGCACACGACATTGAGGCACAGGACATCGGGGCACATCAGGGCACGGGGCACCGGGCCACAAGGCACATCAGGTCACGGGGCACATCAGGGCATAGGAGATCGGGGCACAGCACATCAGGGCATATAGCACATCAGGGCACGGAGCACACAGCACATCAGGGCACATCAGGGCATATAGCACATCAGGGCACATCAGGGCATATAGCACATTAGGGCACATAGCACATCAGGGCACATCAGGGCATATAGCACATCAGGGCACGGGGCACATCAGGGCACATTATGGCACATCAGGGCACATGGCACATTATGGGGCACATGGCACATCAGGGCACGGGGCACATCAGGGCACATTATGGAAAAATCAGGGCACATGGCACATTATGGGGAACATCAGGGCACATGGCACATTATGGGGCACATCAGGGCACATGGCACATCAGGGCACAGGGCACATAGCACATCAGGGCACGGGGCACATCAGGGCACATTATGGAAAAATCAGGGCACATGGCACATTATGGGGCACATCAGGGCACATGGCACATTATGGGGCACATCAGGGCACATGGCACATCAGGGCACATGGCACATTATGGGGCACATCAGGGCACATAGCACATCAGGGCACGGGGCACATCAGGGCACATTATGGAAAAATCAGGGCACATGGCACATTATGGGGCACATCAGGGCACATTATGGCACATCAGGGCACATGGCACATTATGGGGCACATCAGGGCACATAGCACATCAGGGCACATAGCATGTCAGGGCATGGGGCACATCAGGGCACATAGCACATCAGGGCACATTATGGCACATGGCACATTATGGGGCTCATCGGGGCACATAGCACATGGCACATTAGGGCACATGGCACATTAGGGCATGGGGCAGCTCAGGGGGTACATTATAGGGCACATCACCAACTAGCCAGTATGCAGAGTAGTGCAGGAAGCGTGTCTGTAGTAAGTTCTCTCTCTCATGTCACAGTGACTCACGAGCGGCTGCTCCCCGGTGGCCCCCCTCTCTTCTCGTCATAGATGAGACACTGTCACAGACGGGGCAGAGCGGAGGGAGGATTTCCTTGTGTTCAGTGGAGAGGGGGGAGGGGTCGCCAATCCCTGTAGCCAATAGGCTTCAGTGTACAATAGAATTTTCTATTTGTACACTGAAGAGAGAAGCCAATTGGCTGCCCCTCTCCCTGCACTGAACACAAGGGGAAACAACTCATTGACTGACTCGTGGGGCGACGGCAGACATTTTTGTGGAGCCGTTGCCATTTTTTTACAAAAACACTCACGATTTTCTCAGGACAAACCCAAAAATTCGGGAAAACACTCGGGACAACATTAAATCGGGACGAGGGTCCCAAAATCGAGATTGTCCTGCAAAAATCGGGACTGTTGGCAACTATGCACACTGAATGAATCAATTTCATTCAATAAAAATAGTTGCTTATACCAGTGAAATTCACTGCACCAGTGACATCACCAGCTGCAGCAACAGTGAATATCTCCCAAACAGTGCACGTTTAGGAGATATTCACTGTATCTACAAGTAAACCTTATTATAGACTTACCTATAGGTACAACTAAAAAAGTGGAGTTTACTATTACTTTAACGCATTCATCGAGCTAAGAGAAAATTACATTTGCAAAGTGAATATCCTATTTAGCTTTAGTCAATTTACCCCAATGCATTAAAATGTAATACAGGGTCTTGTTTTTTTCTCCCTTCTTAGCTGAAGCTGCCATGTACAGAAAGAGTGGTGCAGTGACATAGACACAGGTGATATTATGGATACATGGTTAGGAATGCCTAATGAACAACAGTCATCTCGATAGGTATGACTTTCATGCAACTTTTACGGGTTAACATTTAAGTTTATGGCCCTCAAGTTGCATGAAAGTTGGACCAAAGTAGTGCATGAACTACTTTCAAGTCACTGCAACTTTAGGTTTCACATATATGAATGGTTATCATTGGAAAACATGGGGTATGACTTGCCATCCGACATTGATGTCCAAAGTCGGATGACAGGTGTGAATGTACACTTATAGCCTGTCCAATATACGCCTGAAAAAAAAGTAGCAGCCTCCAATTTTAGCTAATCCAGCACACAACTAAGAATAAAATACTGACCTCCAACCTTTGCTTATAGCCAGCCCAACACACTCCTAAGTAAAAGTACCAGCCCAGTCCAACCTCCCCCTATAGCTGATCCAACACACACCTAAATAAAAAGTACCATCCTCCAACCCCCCCCCCATAGCTTATCAAGCAGATGCCCGAGAAAAGTACCAGCCTCTAATTTTAGATAATCCAACACACACCTAAAAAAATACTGGTCTCAAACCTCCCCCTATGGCCAGCCCAACACACGCCTAAATAAAAGTACCAGTCTCCAACCTTCCTCTATAGTTGATCCAAGACATACGTAAAAAATACTGGCCTCCAACCTCCCTTGTGAACTTGCCAGTTCACCAGAAGGATGAGCGACACTAGTACTGGCTCTCTGCTCCATATGAAAGCCCACCTCAAGAACAGAAGTAGAACAGGGTCGGGTACGCCTGACCTTAGCTTTGATGACAGAGTAGTGATCCCTGCTATCTGTCAGGGTGCCACTGCTGTCTACTGGTGCGTATTCTGAGCCTGCATCTGACAGATGGGTGACTTCCTCTTCACTCTCATCTGTCATGCTCAGAAACGTGTAGGCCTCTTCACTAGTGTACCTCCGATTGGACATTTTGGCCTCTAAATTTACTGGTACAACTGTTAGCATTCTCAGGGATCAGGCCTGACTCTGCGAACACTGCAGTTATGTGTGTTGAGTTTTGTAAGTGACAGTAATCGATTGATACTGCCCTTGGGTGGGCTGGGCTGGGCGGGGGGGGGGCTAAACGCAGGCACTAGCAGATATCTGGGCTGATCCTGCTGACGCTGCATTTTTTGGAACCCTAAACTACTGGGGACGCTAATATAGTTCTGATCAGATCAAAGATATTGATCCATTCAGACACTATACCTCTAAGGGAGGTGTATGGTGCATGCGTTGGTGTTAACGATACCGGCACCAATCTGACGCTGCCTGGGGCTGAGGCTGACCCTAACCCTAACTGACGCTAAAACGTAACTGATGTCACCCACCGGGTGATCAGGGGATTAAACCTTTATTGGGTAATATACGGCGGGTACCCTGACGCTATAAAAAACAAATTAACTAACCAGCGTCACCCGTGACACTAATACGGTGATCACTGGTGACAGGGGTGAAGGAGTTAACTGGGGGCGATCAAGGGGTTAAACGTTTGTTAGGGGGGTACCCTAAAGCTACCTGGGCCTACTACTAACTGCCACTAACTGCCCTAATGCTGATTGGAGTCACAAGTGACACCAATGCAGTGATCAGTGAAAAATCTGAAAACTGCACTTGGTGACACTGACAGGGAGTGAAGGGCTTAACTGGGGAGCGATTGTGGGGGTGAAAAGTATGCCTATGTGTACTGGTGTTAGTGTAGTGTTGGTGCAACTCATAATCAGATGTCCTCTCTCCTCTCTCTGGAACTGAAAAGAATTCCAGGAGAGGAGATGAAATCACTTCCCCTGCCTGTGTTTACACTTACAAGCAGGGGAAGCATTTCATTCGCAAGAACCGATCAGCAGGTCAAGGCCAGAAATCATTGGCCTGGACCTGAAGATTGATCGGTTCTGGAACTAATAAAAAAAAAATACTGGCCTCCAACCTCCCCCTATAGCCAGTCCAATACATGCCTAATAAAAATACGAGCCTTCGAACTCCCCCCTATAGCTGGCGCAACACATGACTGAAAATAAGTACAAGCCTCCAAACTCCCTTTATAGTCAGTCTAACACACACCTGAAAAAAAGTATCAGCACTCCCCTCCCCCTCCCCTCTGCTACCTTATTCATGGAAGACAGGAAACATGACAGGTCCGGACAAAGGGTGGGACTTTTCATGTTAAAGGCAGATGATTACTTGCTGGGACCTCCCCGCTGTCTAGTAACCAATCACCTGCTTCTTAACATGAAAAAGTCCAGCCCTTTGTTCGAACCTGTCATGTTTCCTGTCTTGCGTGAATAAGGTGGCAGAGGGGAGTGCAAGTGCTGCGATCATCTCGAAGGGGCAGTCCGCGGGCCAGGTAAATCACCCTGGCGGGCCGTATTCGACTCGCAGGCCATAATTTGAGGACCCCTGCTATAGTCAGTCCAATATATGCTTAAAAAAATACCATCCTCCAACCTCCCCTTTTGGCTGGTCCAATACACATCTGATTTAAAATACTGGCCTCCAACCTACCCTTATAGCCAGTCCACCACACGCCTAGATAAAAGTTCCAGCCTCCAATCATAGCTGATCCAAAAAATATACCAGCCTTCGATCTCCCCGTATAGCTGGCCCAACACATGACTGAAGATAAGTACAAGCCTCCAACCTTTCCCTATAGTCAGTCCAACACACACCTGAAAAAAGTATCAGGCTGCAAACTCCCGCTTTTAGCTGATACAACCCATGTCCAAAAAAGATATTACTGGCCTCCAACCTCCCCTCATAGCCACTCCAACACACCCTTAAATAAAAGTACCAGCCTCCAACCTCCCCATATAGCTGGTCCAGCACACACCTGAATAAAAATATTGGCCTCCAATCTCCCCTTATAGCCAGTTCAACACTTGCCTAAATAAAAGTACCAGCCTGAAACCTCATGTAGCTGTTCCAACACACCACTGGTGTAGATAAGTGGGGAGTGGGGTGGGGGGGAACAAACCCTAGTCCTGCAACATTTGCAGGAGGAGCTGATGACAGGTGTTGCTTTTTCATTTCTCCCCATCTGCTGCTGGTGAAAGAGAACCCACAAAAAAGCTTCTGGTCCTTTGCTTTAAATTTAGGCTTCTGTTTTAGTTTGGCAGGATCTATGATGTCCTTCATTCGCATCACTGTCGTCAGGTCTGGGGGGCACTGTGAAGAGAAGAAACATTATTATTGAAGACTATGTACAATGATGACCTTTCTTTTAGAAATTGTTATGCACACTCAGGTGCATAACATATGTGTGATTCATATACTTACTGTGCTCATGGTAAATGGCGGGCTTACTTCTCTAGCCTCCAGTTTCACCCAGTCTACGCTCTTAAAAAATGGGTGGCTTCGCAGATCTTTAACAAGAATCTCTCTCATTTTTGGACATTTGCGTAGGAACTGTAAAAACATACAAAAAAATGTTTCCTATGAGGTCCTTGAGATCGATATTGAAATCCTCTGGGAAAGTTGGACAGTGGTAGCAGATGAAGTATGCATACACCTCAGCTGAGTCAGCATCTGAATCATTGTCTGGATCGTCGTCTGAATTATTGCCAGGATCGTCATCTAAATCATTGCCTGGATCATTGTCTGGATCATCATCTGAATTATTGCCAGGATCGTCATCTAAATCATTGCCTGGATCATTGTCTGAATCACTGCCTGGATCATTGTCTGGATCATTGTCTGAATCGCCGTCTGAATCATTGTCTGGATCATCGTCTGAATCATTGCCTGCATCGTTGTCTGAATCATTGTCTGCATCGTCGTCTGAATCATTGCCTCTATCGCCATCTGAATCATTGCCTGGATCGTCGTCTGAATAATTGCCTGGATCAGAATCTGAGTCATTGCCAGGATCGGCATCTGAATCAGTACCTGAGATCATGTCGGAGCCGTTGAATGGATAAGTTCCAATCGCCATCTCATAGACTATAACCCCCAGGGAGAAATAGTCAACAGCAAATCCATATGGCTGAATTAAATAGATCTGTGGAAATATCAAAAAGAGTAGAATGGTCAGTACTGATTGTTTTACTTACCAGAAGACAGGAATACCAAAATGATCCAATACTCACTTCTGGTGCGATGAGTTGTGGAGTTCCAAGGAAGGAAGTCAGGGTTTGGGATCCATGCACCTCTGTTGCTGACAAGCCAAAGTCAGCGATTCTCACATGTCCGACACTATCCAGCAGAATGTTTTCTGGTTTGAGATCCCGGTGTACAATCCCCTGGTTATGAAGGAACTGCAGGCCACAAAGGATCTCGGCAGTGAGAAATCTGATGGAGAGATAGAAAAGATTTTATATAAGATTATTATATTGAATACAAATTTTGTATGGTAATCTAAGCCACAATATAATAAATCAATTATCTCAACACTTCAATTATCAGGCATTGCCATGTATGGTTGTAATAACTAAATCAGGTTGAAATAAATATTACCAGTAACGGTAGAGCATAGCACAATATATACATAGAAGTGTTTTATATGGATATTTGAAATTGTTGATTGATCTGTAGTAAATACACTTTGCGAATTCTTACAAATTGTTTTTTGTGATAGTAACGGTGTCCAAATATGATTGAATGTGATTTTACAGTGTGATTTTACAAAACAGAAAGCAACAAAAAAGCTTCCCCTCTCCTTCCAATACTACAAAAAAAGTTTTACATTTATAGACAAACGTTAGCTAAAATGACAAGGACCCATTAGATACAAATCAAATTGATTCGTTGGCAGACCCCTGTATGATATAATTACTTATAAATTTGAAAGGAGATAGGTTAGAGATTGCCCAATCAGATGAAGGGTTGGAAGCTTCCATTGGATGATGAACTGGCCAATAATGGTTGGATTGGATTATAACAGTATGTATATGGAAATACTGGGATTTATTAACCACATCAATACTGGGCACTTTCGCTCCCTTCCTTCCCAGGCCAATTTTCAGCTTTCAGCGCTCTCGCATTTTCAACGCTGTACCCAAATGAATTTTTTATCATTTTGTTTGCACAAATAGAGCTTTCTTTTGGTGGTATTTATTCACGACTTCGTTTTTTATTTTTTGCGATACAAGCGAAAAAAGAGCGGAAATTTGGAAAAAAAAAACAATATTTTCTTTATTCTATTTTAAAATAAATCCAATAAAATTGAATTTTGTCATAAATTTAAGCCAAAATGTATTCTGCTACATGTCTTTGGTAAAAAAAAAATCTCGTTAAGTGTATAATAATTGGTTCATGTGATCACGGACAGATGTACGCAAATGTACGCAAATAATCATGTACAGACGTGCGCAAGTGATCACGGACATATGTGTGCAGATAATCATTGGGACATTTTTGGGACATTGATTTTACTGGGACATATGTGGGGGACAGGTGTTTTTACTATGTGGGGACATGTGTTTTGGGGACAAGTGTTTTGGGGACATTTGTTTTGGGACATTGTGTTTTACACTGTGTGTTACTATGCTGTGATCAGTGTGTAAAAAGCTGTAAAAAACAGCTCATACACAGTGATCACCAGCCGGCTGGAGCGATCTGCTCTCCTCTCCTCACCGACAACTAATGTGTGAGGAGAGGAGAGCCGATCGCCTAACAACTGGCTCTCTGTTTACATCACATGACGGCTGTGATCGGACACGGCCGTCATGTGATCAGGAAGACCAATCACAGAGCCCTCCTGCCGATCTGTGATGCGTCGTGTCCGGGTGACACGAGCGCATCGGGATCGCACCGATGCGCCGGCTTACACGCACGCTATCTCTCTCCTTCTGAGGGACGTTCCTGAACGTCCACTCGGAAGGAGAGAGCGCCCATCCGGCCGTACATATGCAGTGGCCCGGTGGTAAGTGGTTAAAACTGGTATACATAGAATCTGGTGCAGCTGTGCACAGTAACCAATCAGCGTCTAGGTTTTATTGCCAAAGCTATTATGCACATACGCACCAGATTCTGTGTGCACCAGTTTTAATAAATCTCCCCCACTGCGACATCTGTAGACTCATAGTGATAGATTATTCTCGTGGTAAAATAGATTGTTTGGAATCAGTCTCAGTAGAAGTTTGTTAAGATATGTCCAGTGCCTGAGATGTCTGTCCAGTGTGAGATTGTACATGTATAGGTAGAACCTTGGTAGGACAGATGTACTGAAAGTCAGACTTTCCTGTTGGAATCACGTATCTAGGACAAGCCTACATTTTGATATGATCTATGTACAGTGCTATGTTCTACCTCCATCCTAATTATCATGGTACCCTATTGTATCACCTATCTTATATCTAGGAAAAGCCTATGCGTTGATGTGATCTATGTACAGTACTATAAACAGAAATAGGGGGTGACCAACTAGTTTAGGAAGGAGAGCCGTGCCACGTCCAATAATCTATAGTTACAAGATAAAGGGTTCCCCTAGGTGGACTTTTCCGGCACTTGCAAGGGCAAACAGGTAGGGTGTATAAAGAGTAAAGGGCGTTTGTATATAATAAAAACAGTATAATTTTATTAGTATAAACAAGTACATATGATAAAAACAAGCAGTAGATATCCAAGATAACATAATGAAACTACACAATAGCCATGATGAACACACCAAAAAGGAAAATAGTGAAAAAAGCTCTTCTCAAGCCCGACGCGTTTCGGGGTACTAAGTGTCTGTACGATCCTTCTTCAGGGGCAGAATTGAGAAGGGTTCATCTGTGCTAATTAACAAAAGGATAAGGGGAAGAGAGGGTCAGGAAATAGGTAAACCTTACATAATATTAGAGGGAAGATTGGAATGGTCAGTCTGGTCACCTACCTGAGGTGTGTGATTAATTGCTTGTAAGGATTTCTAAAAACACAGAGGGCCACGGAGTGGTGGCGGAGTATGGCGACAAATATTAATATCGTGGCTGATATAGGTCTAAACACTTAGATGGTGAAAAATGCAGGATGGTGGGCTGCAGTCACCGTGGGGAGGTGTGACAATGCTCCCGTCCCGCCCGACCCAGGCGCGTGCAAGCCAGAGCGGCGTACTGGGGTCACAGGAAGACGTCTCTGGAAAATAGGAAAAATGTAGAGGGGACCTTAGATGAGGGTCCATAGTATATGGGTTCAAAGAGATGGATACATAGGTGTGTAATTTAATAGGGATAAGATTAATAATAGGGGGAGTATATAGAGAATAGTGTGTATATATTTACAAGATGTCAGATAGAAATTAACAGCTGAAAGGGTCCAAATTCACCTAGTCCCTATAGTAGCAAAATACATCTATGTATTTATATGATTTGACAGTTTTAAATTCAATGTAGTATAGAGTATATACGTATTTGTATAACATAGAATAATTGCAGAAAGTAAGCATACTAGGAAAATCCATGGTGGGTGTTGAATAATGGGGAGACACATGGGCGTTTTTCCACCTCACGCCCACTGCCTCCATGTTGCCACTCCGGCGGGCATGCGCAGTCCGCCGGGTTGGCACTTCCGTGCCGGTGGGGCGGGTGTGCGCGACGCTGCTCCAAACGCCGTGACGTTGTGCGCGTGCTGTTGGGGCGGCGCCGCGCACCCCCGCCTCGGGGGGTCAATATAGTACGTCTTTGCCTACGTTACTTGCAACACAGCTGTGTCTCATCTTGACACCAGCTGATTGCTCTTAAACACTATATTACCCAGCCCTCTCCACTCCCTACTATGGCAGTACATTTGCTGGACGCTGGGCGGTGAGGCTGCATTGATACACTTCTGTCTTCTTCTAAGGTATGTTCTTTCAGTTACACTCTTTTTATTTCTTTATTTTCAAGCATATTTATTGTTTAGCTGTATCAGCTACACACCCCCAATTCTTAGCCGGCTTTTACTCTGAGCTCTGTTGGCTAGTAGCAGCATACTGATATGTACTCTGCATCAATACACCTGCCCTATCTATGCTATATATATCATGGTTCTGTTTTCTAACTATACCATTATTCAACACCCACCATGGATTTTCCTAGTATGCTTACTTTCTGCAATTATTCTATGTTATACAAATACGTATATACTCTATACTACATTGAATTTAAAACTGTCAAATCATATAAATACATAGATGTATTTTGCTACTATAGGGACTAGGTGAATTTGGACCCTTTCAGCTGTTAATTTCTATCTGACATCTTGTAAATATATACACACTATTCTCTATATACTCCCCCTATTATTAATCTTATCCCTATTAAATTACACACCTATGTATCCATCTCTTTGAACCCATATACTATGGACCCTCATCTAAGGTCCCCTCTACATTTTTCCTATTTTCCAGAGACGTCTTCCTGTGACCCCAGTACGCCGCTCTGGCTTGCACGCGCCTGGGTCGGGCGGGACGGGAGCATTGTCACACCTCCCCACGGTGACTGCAGCCCACCATCCTGCATTTTTCACCATCTAAGTGTTTAGACCTATATCAGCCACGATATTAATATTTGTCGCCATACTCCGCCACCACTCCGTGGCCCTCTGTGTTTTTAGAAATCCTTACAAGCAATTAATCACACACCTCAGGTAGGTGACCAGACTGACCATTCCAATCTTCCCTCTAATATTATGTAAGGTTTACCTATTTCCTGACCCTCTCTTCCCCTTATCCTTTTGTTAATTAGCACAGATGAACCCTTCTCAATTCTGCCCCTGAAGAAGGATCGTACAGACACTTAGTACCCCGAAACGCGTCGGGCTTGAGAAGAGCTTTTTTCACTATTTTCCTTTTTGGTGTGTTCATCATGGCTATTGTGTAGTTTCATTATGTTATCTTGGATATCTACTGCTTGTTTTTATCATATGTACTTGTTTATACTAATAAAATTATACTGTTTTTATTATATACAAACGCCCTTTACTCTTTATACACCCTACCTGTTTGCCCTTGCAAGTGCCGGAAAAGTCCACCTAGGGGAACCCTTTATCTTGTAACTATGTACAGTACTATATTCTACCCCATCCCTATTATCATGGTACCCCATTGCCTTACCTTGTCGTCACAATATCTACTGGTGCCCTTTTGTATAAGAAGTCCCGCAGGTCTCCACCACTCAGGTATTCCATGATGAAGAATAAGAGTTTCTGTGCAGAGAAAAGAAAGATAAAGGTTATTGAAATGATTCGCTATGTGAATCCCTATGCAGCTTTGGGTACATTGTGAGAAAAGCAGGTGTCACAGCGGTTTTCTGAGAGGATAACCAATTAACACCGACCTCTCCCACAAAAGTAGAAGGTAGAGTCACTTACCTTTGTCTGGAAGGTACCATATGCATGAGTGCAGAATGGACTGGTACGAACTTCCTTCAGTATGTTGCTCTCGATGAGGGTATCTTTGTAGTCTCTCTTGTTCTTGATCATAATTTTGAGAGCCAGCGGTTCATCAGTGGAGGGGTGTGACGCCAAAACCACCTGGAGGGAACAGAGGGAAAGAAGATTATAAATGACAATCAGAGAAGTTCATTCACATTTAATACTTTATTTATGGATTCATGGTCTTTCTACAGAGGTTTGACATTTCCCATTCTGAATCAGAGTCCAGAGCTCTCCAATCAGCTTTGCTGATTGGAGAGCTGTAGCTCTGACTCATCAGGGGTCATCTTGAACCACTGTAGAGAGACCACTGCTTCCCAACAGAGAGCAAGCTCCCCTCTCTATACCATGTTGGCAAGGGACAGGCTTTCCTACTTTGGTATTAACTACTAAAGAAAACATTAATTATGATCACCATTTGTGTTAATGCAACCTAAACAGATTTATCTGAATGAAACGGAAAGATTTGGGCTTTAGGCCGTGTTCACATATGTGCGTCTGTGGTTTACAGTATGGGGTCTGGTGCGTTTCTGTTCACCGGTTCAGGTGCAATTCATGTGCAAAATTTTGCCTGAATTCGCACTTGAACCAGACCTAAAAACGCACAAGACCCTTTTTGAAACCTTGCCACGGCCGCCACGGACATGTGTAAACCGGTTCCATTGAGAGACAGTCACATTCACATGTCATACGAATTGGATGTGGTTTAAAACGTATCCAATTCGCACATATGTGAACCCGGCCTCAATGTGTATGTCCAGCTCTGCAACAGCCACACAGAAATAAAAATACTTTTCTTTAGAAGAGTAGGGTGAGGGCATTGCTGTCCATGTTCTTATTGCAGATTTTCCATCACTTCCTGTCTGGTGAAATTGTTGTCAGCAGGACAGAAGTGGGGGGAAATCTCTCTAATGTAGCCCTGGATAGTGATAAAGCCAGACAAAGGTTCAAATCCCCCCCCCCCCCCCACTTTACCTGAACATATTAAATCAGAGAAAAGATCTGACCACTTACCTTTCCAAAACTTCCCTCTCCGAGAAATTGATGTAATCTGAAGCCATCCAATGTCATTGGAATGATCTCCTTAGTGCTGGGGGACCGATGGTCACATGTTGGGGGAGTCTCCATGTGGATTTCACGTTCGGTCTCGCTCACTGGGGCAGGCCTGCTGTGTGAGCTGTGCCTACTGTAAATACCATATACATCTGCAATAAAAAAAAGAATCAGATTTAGCACTTTCATCTACATTTGATACATTTTTCATTGTTGAACATCAAATTATAGAGTGAAAAATTCAAAACTTCAGTGCCAGGGACAATAAATAAACCCGCTATATCAGGGACACAGGGACAGCCATTGTTGGCCTATATATAAAAATGCTGGTTGCCTGACACTTATCCCGACCCACTGGCTGTAATGCTTTCTACAAGTCAGTGAGTCGGCAACAAGTATTTTCAGAGATGTGATGATGAACGGGTCACAAAGGAAACTGCAACAGGAAGTAGCCGTGTCACCTGCCTGGCTGTGCATTGTGTCAGGGGTTGGGAAATCGTCAGACCAGCTGGGAAAATGGCAAATATATTTATAGGAGAAAAGGAAAGGTTTTGTGAAGTGGCAGTAATGCTCAGAAAGTGTGTGATATGTCATCTCTGAGATCAGACAGGAGATGGATCACCCACTATGGGGGGGTCTTACATCAGCCTGACATTCGGCTGATAGGTTTGTTTTGACTGAAAGAGAAAACAAGAGACTAATGTAGTAGGAATATTTATGTATGTGTTTTCCTATCATTGGTTTATAGATATTCGTAATCTCCCTTTTATTAATATATATGAAAAGAGCTATTTAAGCCAAAAGAAAACATTATATATATTGCAGCTTACTAATTCGTAGATGTGATAGCTGCATTAGTTTTCTTTCTTTGGACTTTCCTTTATTTTCACCTGGTGAACCTGCCAGTAAGTCTGTTGTTTATCGACAGAACAAGTTGTCCTGCAAATGTATCAGTTAGAGCAGGGTTTCTGAAAAGGGGTTCTGTGAGAAATTATTGATTTGCGGGGGAACCCCTGTTAAGAAACCCTGATGTAATGCTATTTCTACAATTATTGTTGGCATATCTACAGCTCGCTGATCACACCCAATGTTCCCTGAGCTGTAGATATGAAAATTGTTTTCAGGAGTTCCACAAAATCTCAAACTTTTTGCAAATAGTCCTCCAAGGTAAAGTGTGAGAAACCAATGAAACAAATTATTTACCACTGACTGGGTGCTTACAAACATCAGCTTTTATAAAGTATAACTAAAGGCAAAGGGGATATCTTCCATTGGGGACACTAGTTCTGGTGGCCTGAGATTCCCAAAGGAATTCCCTTAATTTATAGGGATTTCCTCTCACTTCCTGTTTGGCTATGGGACAGGAAGTGAAGGTAAATCTCCGCAATGGGATACAGATAGCGAAAAAAAAAACTGACAGGGGTAATAACTCTCCCTTGTTCTGTCCAAAATGAAAAAAATGCCTATAGTTCTACTTTAAGTTATGTAAAACCTTTATCTTAAAAGGAACAAAACTTTTGTTGTAACTGTTTGTGTAACTGCAATGTTAGCTGGAGTTCGGCTTTAATTTGTTAGTGTATCTAAATCTGCTAGTCATTCTATCACTCCCTTTCTCCCATACTGACTGTCTGCTGTGCTCCCTGTGCTCCTTCATAGAGTGTAGGCACTCTAATAGAGTAGGTGTGTTACTGGCTAGATCTCCAGGTGAAAACACAGAGGGAAAAGCCTAAAAAAAAGAAAATGAATGCAGCCACCACATCTAATGATTGGCAAGCTGCATTATATTCCATTTTTGGTTTAATATCACTTTAAATATTTTTAAACGTTGCATTGTATATGGGGTATGTATGTCCATGTTGTATGTTAATGTTGGCTGGTTGGCACCGCCATATTGTTGGTTGGCACTGAGGTCTTCAGCCCAGCCTGTAGTAAGGGGCATGCAAAGCTTGTTAAAAAATAGTCGGTTGGCAGAGAGGTGGGGGTGAGTGGAGGGATGAGAATTGGCTCACTGTATACAGCTCTGATCGATGATACCCGGGACTATAATAAACAACCAACATCAGGAATTGAGCGTAATTCTCAGCGCCATATCACACACAGACTGTTATCAGTGAGGATATAGAAATCTTGAAGGACACAAAATTTCCACCAATGAGATTCCAGTTACTGAGCCTCCTAACTGACACTCCCCCTCCCCCACTGACAGTGACAGTTGATGATCTGTAGAAGAGGATTTCATTGTTAGAAATGAACAGAGATATCATCCTACAGTCCAAGAAGACCGGAGAGCTGCTAACAGTTCTAAACCTGTCCAAATGAAAAGGGATTTGTAGAGATCAGACTGCAGGGTTGTGTTTTGAAAGATTTACTATTTGCTTCACTTGATTAAAAAAAAAAAAAAAAAAAAAAAACCTGCAGATTGATGTTTACAAGACACAACCCATCCACTATGTAATTTACTCCCCACACTGCTTGTTCCAATGCATGTCTGTCTATCCAGGAGCATGTGTGCCAGTCACTGTGCCCTGTCCATGGCCATCCCTATACATATGTACATATGGGAATGTCACCCGTCATCAATGGGGAAAAGTAGAAAAGGAATCTATCAATATTCACAGTACTCACCATTGAAATCTTCTGTCTTCTGGGGTGGGCCATAGACTTTACAGCCAACACCAAAGCATCCAGCAGCCGCTTTAAAGCAGCCGCGCAGAAAAGCTCTAGCCCTCTTTATTTTTGTGGGCTTGGTTGGGGTATCTGCAGGCTGTTCAATGATACCTCCTTCCATAGGTGGTCTTCCAGTTGTCTGTGTATCTTTGGTGTTAATGTGATAAACAGCCTTTTTACACTGAAAAAATCTCATTCCGAAGAATAATCTAAGCACGCTTTAAGCGCAGGAGAATGAAATTACAATAGAACTGAATCAAATGAAATCACTAGAGTGAAATCGCAATCAAAATATCGCCAGAGAAAAACAACACATCTGCACTGTTCAGTAAATGCTCTGGGACTGGCAGAATCCTACTGAGAGCTTTCTTTTTTTTTTTTAATTGACAATTTTTTATTAAGCTTCCAAGAACATAATACAATGTATAAAAGTGGCATTATAAGTAATAAAACAACAGCCATTTTATGACAATAAAATAACAAAAAAAAGAAATAATAAGAGCATAATGTTCATACTAAAGTTCTCTTGAAACAGAGGGAAAGTAGACCAAATAGAACTGGAATGACTATTGGAAGTTGCTTGGTCCAGTCCTTTCAAATAAAAAATTATAAACGAGAGGGGAAAAAAGAAAAGGAATAGAGGAATAAAAGAGATAGATAGAGAAAGAGAGAGGTCCATACCTTTAAAGCTCATCTCTCCGGGGCCCCAAGCACGTGCCATTTTCCAGGGTGAGGAAGGTCCCATGGAATTATGGAATTATGGAATTATGGGGGAGGTTCCAGCTTCCTGTGCCATGGTTCCCATGTAGCTGTGTGTCTATCTGTCTTATCTATAAGTCTGGCTGTCATGGATTCCATGACCTCCATGTCCTTAATTCTAGTATATAGATCAGATAGTGATGGAGGACTCCGGCTCTTCCAGTGTAGGGAAATTAGGCATCTGGCTGCTGTAAGTATTTGCATTGCTAGCTTTTTGGCTAGTTTAGGGAGTATGACAGGAGGGAGGCCTAATATGAAAAATTTAGGAGAGAGAGGGATATCTACCTCGAATAGTCGCTGGAGGAGGTCATGAACCGCCTGCCAGTAAGGTTGGAGGAAGGGACAGCTCCAGTATATGTGGTATAATGTGCCCCATGCCCGGCGGCACCTCCAGCAACGATCCGAGGCCGACGGGTATACCATTGGTACCATTAAAAAAGTACCTTATAAGAGTTTTCTTTGTAGAGGGTGCATATAGAGCCCTTGGCTGCCCAGCGCCATATAATAGCCCATTGTTCAAGTGTCAGTTCCTGCCCAAGTTGTTCTTCCCACCTGCGCATGTATTTATGTTTCCCCCTAGTGAGCATGTCATAAGAGTTTATGATTTTATATATGTCTGAAGTCAGTCTCTTCTGCATGGGACTTGACAAGACTAGGCACTCAAAAGGGGATGGCTTAGAAAATTTGAGGGTAGGAGAGATGGTAAGTGCGTAATGCCGTATCTGGAGGTAGCCAAAAAAGGCACTGAGAGGGAGATCATATTTAGCTCTGAGTTTATCAAAGGATAGTAGTGTTCGAGACACTGGGTCCACTAAGTGTCCATAATGGAAGAGTTGTTTTTGCAACCATGGAGAGATCATCTGAGAAGTTAAGCTGTCAGGTAGTTTAGGGTTATAAAGGAAAGCTGTGACTAAAGAGGCCTCAGATTGTAAAGGGGTGCTCTGGTTTAGCCGCCTCCAGATATTGCGTAAAAGATGCATTGTGTGCAATAAGTCCGAGGAAGGGACATTGGCGTTGGCATTCCATAGTAAATTATTCGGGTGGATGGGCGCTAGCCATATCTTCTCCAGCTGGGTCCAGCGATTATAGGCTGGCAAGGTAACCCAGGAAGCTACAGCTCTCAGTTGTGCAGCATAGTAGTAGTGTTTGAAGGTGTGGAAAGGCCAATCCCCCCTCCCCTCTGGAAGCAAACATCACTGACCTAGAGATTCGGTGCTGTTTGTAGTTCCATGTAAAATCTAAAAGGTTATTTTGGAGTTTTGTGAGATGGGGTAGTGGAATGGGTACTGAAAGGGTCATAAAGCAATACAAAAGTTTAGGTAATATGTTCATTTTGATTGACGCAATGCGACCAAACCAAGACATCGGGTAGTGTCTCCATTTGGTCAGAAGGGATCGAATGGATGCAAACAGAGGTCCAAAGTTTGCGTTATATAAAGATTCATACCGCGGTGTAAGATGTATCCCTAGATATTTAATGGATTGGGATTTCCACGCATATGAAAAGTTTGTCGAGAGGTGTTGGACCTTCGCTGGAGATAAATTAACGGGAGGGCCTCCGACTTAGTCGGGTTAATCTTGTAGCCCGACAGGGACCCATAGTCCTGCAAAAGTTTATGGAGGTTAGGGAGAGTAGTGTGTGGTTGTGTCAGGGTCAGGGTCAGGAGGACATCGTCCGCAAATAGTGAAATTTTAAATTCCCGACCTCTAACCTGCACGCCCTTAACATTAGGATCCCGTCGGATCTGGGCTGCCAAGGGTTCGATGCACAAGGCGAAAAGCAGTGGGGAGAGCGGGCAACCTTGCCTCGTGCCTTTTGAAATAGAAAAGGTAGTGGTGGCCGCAAAGGGCGTTTTGATGGAGGCAGTTGGGGTTGCATATAAGTGCTTAATCGCCCTGAGGAATGGCCCCCGAAAGCCCAGGTGTTCAAGGGTGGAGAACATGAATGGCCAGCTGAGCCTATCAAAGGCTTTCTCAGCATCTAAACTAAGCATTAGTGCTTCATTCTTTTGTATATTAATGATATCTATTAAGTTGATGGCTCTCCTAGAATTGTCCCCTGCTTGACGACCCGGGACAAAACCAACCTGATCTTTATGGATCAGGGAGGGAAGGATCTCATTTAATCGAAGGGACAGGATTTTCGTAAATATTTTCAGGTCTGAGTTTAATAAAGCTATGGGCCTATAGTTACCGCACAGCGTGTGGTCCTTATCTGGCTTGGGTATAAGTGTAAGATGAGATGTCTGGATGTCTCTAGGGATTTCTTCCTTGCTCATAAATCCATTGAATAAACGAACCATGTGCGGAAGCAGGGTAGGTAGGAATGATTTGTAATATTCA
Organism: Aquarana catesbeiana; assembly: GCF_042186555.1. NCBI lineage: Eukaryota > Metazoa > Chordata > Amphibia > Anura > Ranidae > Aquarana > Aquarana catesbeiana. The sequence goes on from NC_133330.1 coordinate 263,300,842, forward strand.
TATGGGAGACCATCAGGGCCTGGGGCCTTATTATTTGGGAGGTGTTTCAAAGTGCTCGAAATTTCTTCGTCAGTGATAGGGGAGTTGAGGGAATCTAAGGCTTCTACTGGTAGAGTGGATACCCCGCTGGTGGCAAGGTAGGACTCTACCCGATCCTTAAATGTCCTCTGGATAGGTAAATGTGGTATGGACGGGTTGTTATACAATTCTGAATAATAATTCTTAAGGAGTTGTGCGATGCTTTCCGGATGGAATTGTAAGGTGCCATTTGTGTCTCGGATAGCTTGAGGGGCTGATGTATGTGTACTTTCTCGAAGTTTACGTGCCAATAGGGTATGGGCCTTGTTGCCTTTATCATAATAGAGTTGGCCCAATCTCAATAAAGCCTTCTCTACCCAACCCATGTCTATACTTTTTAGTATAGCTCTAAGCCGGATAATTTCTCTCAATAAGCGATTAGAGGACGAGGATGGGAGCCTAGATTCTAGTTCCTGTAACCGTTGTGTTGTCCGCTGTCTCAACAACTTGGCATTTTTCTTCTGCCGTGGAGATTGCAATACTCTGTCCCCTTATGACCGCTTTATGTGCCTCCCAAAGGGTTCCCACCGAGATCTCTGGAGTGTTGTTGTCATGGAAGACGTCCTGTTAGTTCAGCCGTCGGCGGAAGATCGGTTAACAGAACTATTGTCAGTAGGACCAGAGGACGCGTTCGGAGACGCGTTGACACGAACGGACGCATGCGGGTGCGCGCTAATACGAGCGGGTGTACGCGGGTACACGATGAGACGAACGGGCACGTACGATCGGTACTCGGGCGTGCACGTGTGCACGCGGCGGCGCGCAGACGTGCGGTGTGACAGCCTTTGGCGCCATTAGGCCTATTTAAAGGTACCTGTCAGCATGCTTCCTTGCTGTCCGGTCTACAGCGTTCCCTGTGACCCTAAGCTTCCAGTATACCTGTTTACCTGATTCCTGTTTACCCGGCTCGTTCCTGACTTCTCCTGTTTGCTGCCAGTCTCTGACCTCGGCCTGTCTGACGATTCTCCTGCCTCATCCTCCAGTTATTACCTGCCTGTCTGTTGCCGACCCGGTCCGTGCCCTGACTACTCTCCTGGTTCCGTTTGCACCTGCTCTGCTTACCTGTGTTTTGACCCGGCCTGTCTGACTTCGTTGAGTGCTTTCAGTTGTACTACAGAACACCTCCCAGTTGCCTGTTGTTCCTGAGTTCCTGTCGGTGGATCCAGTGTTCCTGATAGTTCTTCTGCTGCTGCACCAGAGGTCCGGATCAACCCTACACCTGCCACTTACCAAGCACTTGTGGCCCCCTGCGCTCTTGAGTCCCTGTCTTCTCTATCAGGGGCTCTCGAACCAGAGGCACACGAGAGGCTACTCCTTGCATTCTGGGCTCCACCACCAGGTACGTGACAGTACCGGACAGCCATGTCTGAGCCCACGCAGGGAGCCTCTCCTATGGATGAACTCTGCCGCCATCTTGCTGGACTTACCCAGGCAGTAAAGAGTCTACAAGAAGGCTACACCCAACTGGAAGGCCAAGTCCAGGCCCTAGCAGCTTCTACACCTCCAGCATCCGGGACTTCTGCTTCACCATCAGTGGTCATGTTGCCTCCTGAACCCAGGGTCCCCACGCCTGACAGATTTTCGGGTAACCGGAGCAAATTCAGGTCCTTCCGCAACTCATGTGAGCTCTTTTTTGCCCTTCAACCAAGGACTTTCTCCCTGGAAGCCACCAAGGTGGGGTTCGTGATCTCGCTGCTGACCGGCGAGCCCCAGTCCTGGGCCCATCGCTTGTTAGAAAAGAAAGACACCTCACTTGATACTCTGGATACCTTCTTTCGGGCTATGTCATCCCTATATGAAGACCCACAGCTGACTGCCACGGCAGAGACAGCCTTGCACACCCTACAGCAAGGCCGCAGACCTGTTGAGGACTATGCATCAGAATTCAGACGCTGGAGTTCAGATACAAATTGGAACAATGCCGCCCTACGGTATCAGTTCCGTATGGGCCTTTCAGAATCCTTGAAGGATGAACTAGCCCGAGTGGGCCTTCCTGAGACTCTAGAGGACCTCATAGACCTTTCCATCCAAATAGACAGACGTCTAAGAGAACGACGTACAGAGCGATCTTCTGGCCCTGCTCGTCCTGTCTGGATGCTGCCCCGGGTGCCTAGTTCTCCCCACTCCGCTCCTCCAGCTTCTACTACCATGACTTCAGATACACCAGAACCAATGCAGCTGGGACTCTTACGACCATCCCTCACTCCTGAAGAGCGCCAACGCCGTCGGGCTGGTAACCTGTGCCTATATTGCGGGGAACCTGGACACTTTGTACGGACATGCCCGGCCAAGCTTCGTAAGTGCCTCTCTGTTTCTCCTGCTCTTACCCCAGCTTCACTGAATAATATGTCTCACCTGGCTGTCCCGCTTCTTTTACAGCTCCCAGGAGGGAATATACCAACCAGCGCTATCATTGATTCCGGGGCCTGCAGCGGCTTTATAGACTTGTCCTTCGCTTCCAGACATCATATTCCCATCCGGCCCAGGGCGAAAGGACTTTCAGTATATCTGGCCGATGGTTCTACCCTCAGATCAGGACCAGTAACCCAGGAAACAGTACCCATGCTCACCACCATTGCTGGCACTCATCAAGAGCTACTTTGCCTGGACGTCATTGAATCTCCTCTATTCCCCATCATATTGGGCATGCCTTGGCTCAAGGCCCATAATCCACAAGTTGATTGGGCCTCAGGGAAAATTGAATTTCCTTCCTCTTATTGCCACCAACACTGTCTACCAGAAGTTACTCAAGCTCCCTCTGCCCTGTTGTGCATGGAAACTGATGCCGAGACCCGTCAAGTTGTACCGGAAGTCTACCATAGCTTTCTGGACGTTTTCAGTCAAAAAGGGGCCGAGACCCTTCCCCCCCACCGGCCATATGACTGTCCGATTGAGCTTCTCCCAGGGGCAGAGATTCCTTTTGGGAGAATATTTCCTTTATCAGAGTTAGAACTAGGAGTATTAAAGACTTACATTGACGATAATCTTAAGAAAGGCTTCATCCAACCTTCCACATCTCCGGCAGGAGCAGGAATCTTTTTTGTGGAAAAGAAAGACCATTCCTTGCGCCCTTGTGTGGATTATCGGGCACTCAATAAAATTACAATCAAGAACCGCTATCCCTTACCATTAGTGCCAGAACTTTTTCAGAGGCTGGGGTCTGCAGTAGTATTTTCAAAATTGGATCTTCGTGGTGCCTACAACCTTGTCCGCATTCGCAAGGGAGACGAATGGAAGACTGCTTTCCGTACCCGGTTTGGGCACTTCGAATATTTAGTTATGCCTTTCGGACTCTGTAATGCTCCTGCCACATTTCAGCATTTTGTAAATGACATTTTCAGAGACTACCTTGACCTGTTTGTTGTTATTTATCTAGATGACATTTTAATCTTCTCTTCTTCCCTAGTTGAACACCGTGAACATGTCAGAAACGTTTTGACCCGACTTCGCCTGCACGGCCTTTACGCCAAGCCTGAGAAATGTGTCTTCGAGCAGGAGAGTATTCAGTTCCTTGGTCTTATTATCTCTGTGGAAGGCATCAAAATGGACCCTCAGAAGGTCTCCGCCATTCTGGACTGGCCCGCTCCCACTGACAAGAAAGGGATTCAACGTTTCGTGGGATTTGCGAATTTTTATAGAAAATTCATCAAGGGATTCTCCACCATCATTGCTCCCATTACAAGATTGACCCAACAGGGCCTCAAGTTCCACTGGTCTACGGAAGCTCAGACGGCCTTTACTACGCTGAAGGATCTGTTTGTCTCAGCTTCAGTTTTAAAACATCCTGATTCCACGTTACCCTACATCCTGGAGGTGGACGCTTCGGAGATAGCGGTCGGTGCAGTACTCTCCCAAAGACAGGGGCCTAGGGCTCTTCTGCACCCAGTCGCTTTTTTTTCCCGTAAATTATCAGAAGCAGAAAGGAACTATGACGTGGGTGATCGAGAATTGTTAGCGATCAAAGCTGCGTTGGAGGAATGGCGATACCTGTTAGAGGGAGCAGCCCACCCGATTCTTGTTTATACAGATCACAAGAATCTAGAATATTTAAAGACTGCCAAGAGGTTGAAACCACGACAGGCCAGATGGGCACTGTTTTTTACTAGATTTTCTTTTCATATTACCTACCGCCCCGGGTCAAAAAATATCAAGCCTGACGCTCTGTCACGGATGTACAGCGATTCGGAAGCACCTTCCCCACCAGATACCATCTTGTCCGCAGGGAACTTTCTGTTACTCCAAGGGGATCTACTGTCACAGATTAAGCAAGCCTCCAGGAGTGTTTCCGCTCCACCTGATACAACTCTACAGGCCAGAGATGATCTTCTGTGGTTTAAGGATAGGATCTTCGTACCTCAGGAGGTGCGAACGGCAGCTCTTAGTTCTTGCCATGACCATATGTTAGCTGGCCACTTTGGAGTACATAAAACATCTGAACTTCTTCAGCGCACGTTCTGGTGGCCATCATTAAGAAAGGACTGCAAGGACTACGTGGAAGCATGTGTCACCTGTATCCAAAATAAAGGTACCAAGTCTAAGGCCTGGGGCCTGTTAAAACCACTATCTGTCCCGGAGAAACCATGGAGGATGATCTCCATGGATTTTATTGTCGAGTTGCCACCTTCTGAAAGTTACACTACGATCTTCGTAATTGTGGATAGATTATCCAAGATGGCACATTTCTTACCAATGAAAGGTACTCCTACTGCTGTGGAAACTGCCAGGACATTTATTAAGGAGGTGGTGAGGCTTCATGGCATCCCTGCCAATATTACTTCCGATCGGGGGGTACAATTCACCTCGAGGTTTTGGAGAGCTCTCTGTGAATCCCTGAAAATTGATCTTGCCTTCTCTTCTGCCTATCACCCCCAAACAAATGGCCAGACGGAGAGAACGAATCAGACGCTGGAGCAGTATCTGCGCTGCTTTTCCTCGTTCTCCCAGGATGATTGGGCTCCGCTTCTTCCCCTTGCCGAATTTGCATACAATAACTCTGTTCACTCCGCTACAAAACAAACACCATTTTTTGCAAATTATGGTTTCCATCCTCTGTTCTTGTCCACTAACATTCCGGAGTGTCCAGTACCAGCTGTTCAAGAAAACCTAAACTTCTTTGAATCGAATAATAAGCTTCTGCAAGAGACTATGGCAAGGACCCAGAACTACAACAAAGAGGTGTTTGATAAGAAGAGAAGGGGGGAGCTTGATCTTAAACCTGGAGATTTGGTTTGGCTATCTACTTTGAATCTAAGATTGGCCTGTCCTTCCAAAAAATTGGGTCCCAAGTTCGTGGGTCCTTTTCCAGTGACAAGAAAAATTAATAATGTGGCCTACGAACTAAAGCTACCAGAATCATTCCGGATTCATCCGGTCTTTCATGTTGCCCTACTCAAACCCGCAGTTCCTGATCCCTTTGTCAACCGGAGGGTCAATCCCCCTGAACCCGTGATCATTGACGGAGAAACGGAATATGAGGTCGAGTCCATTCTGGATTGTAGGAAGAGACGTAACCAAGTCCAGTTCCTGGTAAAGTGGAAGGGGTATGGGCCTGAGGAAAACTCCTGGGAGCCGGAGTCCAACATCCATGCTAGGAGATTGATACTTGCCTTTAAAAGATCTCATCCAAGTAAGATGGCACATTTGGGCATCCGGAGGCTGCCCCTTGGGAGGGGGCAATGTCATGGAAGACGTCCTGTTAGTTCAGCCGTCGGCGGAAGATCGGTTAACAGAACTATTGTCAGTAGGACCAGAGGACGCGTTCGGAGACGCGTTGACACGAACGGACGCATGCGGGTGCGCGCTAATACGAGCGGGTGTACGCGGGTACACGATGAGACGAACGGGCACGTACGATCGGTACTCGGGCGTGCACGTGTGCACGCGGCGGCGCGCAGACGTGCGGTGTGACAGCCTTTGGCGCCATTAGGCCTATTTAAAGGTACCTGTCAGCATGCTTCCTTGCTGTCCGGTCTACAGCGTTCCCTGTGACCCTAAGCTTCCAGTATACCTGTTTACCTGATTCCTGTTTACCCGGCTCGTTCCTGACTTCTCCTGTTTGCTGCCAGTCTCTGACCTCGGCCTGTCTGACGATTCTCCTGCCTCATCCTCCAGTTATTACCTGCCTGTCTGTTGCCGACCCGGTCCGTGCCCTGACTACTCTCCTGGTTCCGTTTGCACCTGCTCTGCTTACCTGTGTTTTGACCCGGCCTGTCTGACTTCGTTGAGTGCTTTCAGTTGTACTACAGAACACCTCCCAGTTGCCTGTTGTTCCTGAGTTCCTGTCGGTGGATCCAGTGTTCCTGATAGTTCTTCTGCTGCTGCACCAGAGGTCCGGATCAACCCTACACCTGCCACTTACCAAGCACTTGTGGCCCCCTGCGCTCTTGAGTCCCTGTCTTCTCTATCAGGGGCTCTCGAACCAGAGGCACACGAGAGGCTACTCCTTGCATTCTGGGCTCCACCACCAGGTACGTGACAGTTGTTTTCAACAAAGTATAACTTTAAAGTCTTTTCCATGTCCAACCTATATGCAAGATCTTTCAGGAGAAAGTCATTCAGTCGCCAATGGCACTGTCGTTCTGTCGGATGTTCGACGCGCCATGCGTCGAATAAAGCAAATTTTCGGGTGACCTGGCGGAATTGTGTGGATTGTTTAGAGAGGCATGTGGGGGGAGTTTTTGTGATGAGAGATGTTCTATCCGAGGTGGGGGAGAATGGGAGATTAAAATCTTCCCCAATAACCAGGAAAGAGTGCTTGTTGCGGAAGAGGTGATTATATACCTTAGTAACAAAGGACATCTGGTTAACATTTGGTGCATAAATGTTGCAAAAAGTTACGTCAGATTGTTGCCACTTGCCACTAAGGATCAGAAAACGACCCAGCAGATCTGAGTAGGAGGAGGTGGGAGTGAATGGAGATCCTTTTTTAATTAGAATGGCCACCCCTGCTCTCTTTTTAGTATTAGAGGCCAAATAGCCCATAGGGTATAAACGCGACGCAAATGCCAGGGTACCCAGTTTATTGAAGTGTGTTTCCTGTATAAAAATGACCTCTGCTCCAGAGTCTCTAAAGCTTTGTAGCGCTAGTTGACGCTTAAAGTTGAAGTTGAGGCCCTTTGACATTTTGTGAGTATATCTGTATCATTTAGCTATTTGGGGTATTGGCAATAAACAGTAAAGGAGCTTTTGTCTAGTTGAAGTGTACTTATCTGGCATGCAGTTCCAGGATATTGTGTATTTAGACCACGGACGAGTTCCTCCACCCAGGTAACATCTCGGGAGCCTAGGAGAGACAAGGCATAGAGAAAAGAAGAGAAAAAAGAGGGAAAAATTAAGAAACATGTATAGAAAATAAAATAAGCGTGATTCAGGTAGCAATCTTACAAATCTAAAGTCCCTTGTTACCCCCATCGTCTGTCCAGAGCGAGGGGGGTAAGTATCAACCAAGGGGGACTGTTAAATCACTGAGTGAACTAGGGGGGTAGTATTGGAATGAAGTCCAATCAGTACCCATGATCCGGAACCTGCTAAGAAACATATCTATGAATAGTATAACCAGTAGCTAGGGGACAATACTAGCTGTTATAAAGAAATAAACTGTCTGAACTTGTAGGCAAAACCAGGCAGGCAACAAGCCCAATGTTAAGGGTCGTCCAGGTCGAGACCCGACTACAGAGAGGTCAGAACCTCAATCTGGTGGGCAAGACTTTGGAGGACTCAATGTCCATGGAGGACAGTAGTCGACTCCCATTGGAGGGTCGTGGCCGTCCAAAGGCGAAAACCCGGTGATTGCAGTTAAGATACAAACAAAAGCTAACTATAGTAACCTGTGTATAGCTACTACATCACTACAAAAAAGGGTTTGCCTATTCAGGGAGGATCCAAGAGAAAAAACAGGCAAGTCAATAAGGGCCAATGGTGGTGATCAAGTCGGCCGGTGTTTGGGACTCATCCGAGGATTGTCCGGGGGGGTGTTTTCTTCGCTTTGCAGGCACCTTTTGCCATCCGGTTGATGGAGGGGGGGGTGGGGGAGTGATAATGTCCCAGCCTGGGAGATCAGGGATAGAGAGAGTTAGAGTTTCGCAAAAGAAACGGAGGTCCTCAGGGACTCGAAGCGTCGCTGTTTCCCAGCATGTGTGGCTGTGAGGCTGAATGGAAACCCCCATCGGTAGGTGATGTTGCTGTCTTGGAGAGAGTGGAGGAGTGGTTGAAGAAGCCGGCGCTTCTGCAAGGTGATCCACGAGAGATCAGGAAAGAGTTGGATGGGAGTGCCGTCCACAAGGATAGGTTTAATCGCCCGGGCCTTGCGCATATCCTCTTTCAGCGCAAATGAGTGCACTCTGCAAATGATGTCTCTGGGTTTAGATGCTTGGTCTTTGGGCCACAAGGCTCTGTGGGCTCTGTCCATTTCAATGTGGGTGGATATAGGGACAGCAAGTTGTTGAAAATCGTTTGGAGGATCGATTGGAGGTCCTCTGGACCAGAAGATTCCGGGAGCCCTCGGATCCTAATGTTATTGCGGCAATTACGATTGTCTAGATCTTCCAGATGGCGCTGCATGTCACGAAGGATATATCGATCGTCTGATGTGACTGAATTCTATGGACTGTGAGCTTAGTGGCTTGCAAGTCTTCATCTAAGTCTTCCACCTGTGTAGCCAGCTGGCGAAAATCCGCCTGCAGGGTTTTAATTTCACTGCGGCATGCTTCTTTAAACTCAGAAACCAGCATTTTATAGTCTGCTTTCGTAGGCAATGAATGAAGTTGTTCCCTCCACGAGATTAGTTCATCTGCTGTAAGAATGTAGGGTACCTTAGGCGAAGCTTGGTGGGGGATCTGAGGCTGTGAGGAGGGGGCCCAGGGTTCAAACCACTCTCTCTGGTCCTCCGTGTGCAATGGCGAAGCTGGGCTTAGTTGGGGAGCAAAAGATGGGGGTGAGGGGCCTCCATTGAGGCCCATATTGCTGTCCTTTGCGGGATTGGAGAGGCCTCTGTGGTTTTGGGAAGCTCGGGGCTGAGGATGGGGTTAAGGTGGTTGGTGAGGCTGACCTCCGTCGCGGCAGGGATTGCGAATGGCCCTGGTGGGGTGTTTGAGGTAATCCCCAATGTTGGAAGGCTGGAGGGCTTCCCCTCAGGGATTCAGAGTCTTGGTCACAAATGGGGTGGCCTGTAAGCCGGGGAATCAGAGGAGGACTCACCCGTGGGGTTGCTTGCCACCCTCCATGTAGGCCGCAAGATGGCGGTGGGATGTCTCCATGCGGGGATGAAGGAAGGCCTCCCAGTGTCGATGGGGCTGAGGCTCTGGTAGCAGGCCGGCTGCGGGTCATCATCCCTCCGGGGGTCATGGCAGTGGATGTTTCTGCAACTGCCTGAGTCTCTCCCCAAGCTGCTGGGTGCGAAGGAGATGGTGGCTGCGGGGCGCGCTGCTGCGCCATGTTATCTTCCTCCTGCATGGCGGAGTCCGGGCGCGGAGGAAAGTAGGACTGGATCGGGGGACCCTGTGATTTAGAGCGTCCAGAGGTACCCCCTTGCCTTGGTGTCTTGCCTGATCTGTTTTTGCCCATCAGATTGGAGCTGTATCCCCAGAAAGCGCGGTTTCAAAGCAGGTCCGTGAGGAGCGAGGAGATCACGCTTCCATCTCGGTCAACGGCCAGCCACGCCCCCCTGAGAGCTTTCTTATATGACGGCAGTTGGTAACATCACAGTGCATGGTCATGTGACAGGTTACTGGCACTCTGCCAAGAATAACTGACGTTCTATTTTTAGATCTCTGGCACTCAGCCAGCAATAACTGACATTTTTTTTTTTTTTAAAGGAACCTTTCACCTGTTGTGTTAGCTTTGTGATTTCAGCCCCTAGACTCGGTATAGAGATCTCACATCACATGCCATTTTTTTTCTTATTAAAGTGACAGTTATTAGTGGGACTGCTTCAGCATACTTTCAGCTATTTTTTTATATTTGTGATTTTTTGGTTTTGGGTGGAGCAGCACAAAGGATAGAAGATAATCATGGTTTGAATGTGGAGTGTGGTCACTATCAGTGGATATTTATATCTATATACACTGTACCAGCCAAGACAGCAATCAATGGTGCTGCAAGTTTGAAAAATGACTTGCTAATCTATTGCTAGACTTGCCAGGCTTCACAAGTTTGTTGCACAATTGCAGCAAGTCCACATTGCATGACTTCAGATTAACTTTCTTTGCAAACATTCTGCAAGTTCTGGATCAGTAATGTTGTGCAATAGTCATCCCACCAAAGGGGTCACTGTGGCTGAATTTTTTATGCTGTAGACTTGCAGAGCTCTTGCTGTAGACTCACCACTGCAACTTTGCTCTTGCTAGAGACTTGCCATGCAAGTTTGCTTCAAAATTAGAAAAGTGTCAACTAGAACATGTGCTTCAAGTGGTCCGCAAGTGTACAACTTGCCAGTGAAAATGTGCAGCAAATTAACAAGACTTACAATTCAACACTGCCACACATTTGTGGCAAGATATCCTTGCTATCTGGGATATCTGCTAGCAATAATCACTGTCTTCTCCCGGCGGAGATGGCTTCCCTGTCCGTCCCCCTGCCAGTAGCAGACAATTGCTCAGCAGAAGGGATTCCCCTGTCAGCACTGCCTGTGTTAATGGTCAAATCGTGCTAATTTCTGTCTTGCAAACCATGGTTGCGGAAAATACATTTACCTATGGCTGGCCTTAGTTGTACTGATACAGCAGAATAAGATTGTGCCCTTGTATGACACACCCTAGAATGCTCACTTTTATTTTATATTTTAATCCTTATAATGCTGGCAAGGCATGTTTCATTCTGATTGTAAACTCTTTGTACAATCTTCTTTGAATTGATCAAATCAATGTAACATGAGAACCAGTGCCAGGAAGTCATCTGGTGTCCCGAGAGAAGAGGCAACTCCCCCCAGGTGGAAGAGTGGGCAGTGCTTATAACAATGTGTGCAGCGCCAACCTGGAACATACTGTATGTAATAAACAAAAGAGAAGTGCCTCCGGATCAGGATCAGTGAAAAGACTTTAATATACAAAACGAATATGTCCACTTACATAGATAAAAGGCAAGTAGAGCACAGATATTCCGATATTCCTCGAATAGTGATGTCCCAGCGTGGGTGGCCTGTATATCAGATCTTGTCCATGGGAGAGAGGAGAGACAGTCCCATCCAGCAGGATGTGTGTGCTCTGTCCCAGAGATGAAAACGAGGCTTGGCTCGGATGAATTATGGAACGCAGGCCTCTAACGGGGTGACGTCACAAGCAGTGCGCCTTGAGGAAGGCGCGCGCCTGTAACACACAGTGCGCATGCGCCGAAATGTTGTCGCACTGCTTGTGACGTCAACGCATAGAGGCCTGCATTCCACAGCTCATCCGAGCCAAGCCTCATTTTCATCCCTGGGACAGAGCTCACACATCCTGCTGGACGGGACTGTCTCTCCTCTCTCCCATGGACAAGATCTGATATACAGGCCACCCATGCTGGGACATCACTATTCAAGGAATATCTGTGCTCTACTTGCCTTTTATCTATGTAAGTGGACATATTCATTTTGTATATTAAAGTCTTTTAACTGATCCTGATCCAGAGGCGCTTCTCTTTTGTTTATTTCTTTCATGTCTGGAGCCTGCTTCACTCTTCCCCGAAAGGCTTGCCCTGGATCATAGACTGTTTTTAGTCCATACAAAAGGTTTTTGTTCATTTTTTCTTTTAAATCATACTGTGTCATTGTCCACAAGTTCCCCATTCCTCCAGAGGACATTTGTATCATAATTATTCTTAACCAGCAACAGCGCTACTTACCCATTTTTTTTTATACTGTATGTAATGGTGGTGCTACACCACAGTGAACTGAAGAATTTAATAACATTACATATTCTGTCCCTCAGAAAAATATGAGCTAAAGTAATGAAGCAAGAAATGCCCCAGTATTGGTGATGTCACTGGAAAGAAAAAATGTCCCTGCGTTGGTGGAGTCACTGGAAGGAAAAAAATGCCCCTGGGTCAGTTGTGTCACTGGAAGGAAAAAATCCCCCCAGGTTGAGTTGTCACTGGAAGGAAAAAAAATGCCCCTGGGTCAGTGGTGTCACTGGTAATAAAAAATGACCCTGCGTTGAGGTTTTGCTAAAAGGAAAAAATGTCCCTGCATTGAGGTGTCACTGAAGCCAATGGATGGAAAAAATGCCCTTGTATGAATGGTATCACTGGAATGAAAAAATGCACACAGCACAATGCATTGCTCTGGTGTCCGGTGATGTGGTGCCATTCAGCTCACCACACACACACACATTGTACCAGCGGAATCATGAAGAATGATTGTGTTAATGAGTCTTGTCTGTGAGTGCAACCAAAAGCTTACATCGCTTCCCTGCAGCATTTATCAAATGCACTCTGCTACTGGGAATGTTTAACTGGTTGACTGCCTCTTGGCCTTACTTGGAGGCATAGCAGTCTTCTCTCCCAGCCAATTTTAAATACTGCATCAGTGGAGACAGGCCAGTGAAAGAGGTGGGCTGCTACTAGACATGTGCACACTGAAATATTGCGTTTCGGAATTTCGTTTTCGTCCGAAGAATAAATTTATTTAGTTACTCCCGAAATTCATTTTTATTTTGTTTTTCGTTAAAAATTGCATTCGTCCGAAAATCCAAATTAATTAAGGTTGAATCTGTCATTGAAGGCTTATGGTGTCTGTTGAATGTTCAAAGAAGATTCGACGGAGCAGTTAAACTGTACAACGCCATATAGTTTAGCTGCTCCGTCAAATCTTCTTAGAAATTTCAACAGACACCTTAAGCCAAAGGTTTGACGTTTGTATGTTTTTTGCTGCTTTGTCGAATCTTCATCGTTCATGTTGAATGTATATAGTTCAAACAGATAATGGACTGGCGATAGTGATCACTGATCAGAAAGGTAACAAGATAGAGTATATAGAATCTATATAGAATCTCAATCTATAATATAGAATCTATAATAATAATAAATCCCCCCCCCCACAACACGGGCAGCCTCTGAGGCTATCACAACACTAGCAACAAAAGTACCACTGTCAAGTTCACAACACTAACACAATAGCAGCAGATTATTATGAAAACATTAGGTTGAACTGTAGCTTGCTTCACTATTGTTCTGCTGCTGTGCTTATGCTTAATTGCTAAATAATTCAGGTTCTCTGACAAACGGACCAGCTTGGATTGACTGTCTTCTGAAATGATTCAGTGTGTGTCTCTCTGCTAGCAAATCGTAAGTGAAAGTAAGTTGGCTGTACGTGTGTACTTGGTTCTAGCTATTTTACTGCCCCTCCTCTTTGGTTACAATCAGCCAATAACATTTATCATCATTATTTTTATTTTACTTCCCCCACCCAATTCCAGCAGCGATCTTTTCTCCCCTATGTCGAATCTTTTCTCTCTATGTTGAATCTTTTCTCTCTATGTAAAATCTTGGACTAATAGAACTAAGGTTAGGCACATTCGACCACAGGTTTGATGGACACAGATTGTTATTGTCAGCATTATGTCAAATCTCCCATCTATATTGAACTGTTGTCACAACGAAAACGAAAATAAAGCATATGTTTATGTCGGATCTTTCGTTTTTCGGATTCTGAACTTTCGTTATCGTTTGTTAAAACGATAATGAAAATACCTGAAATTCGGACGAAAATGCATTCGGACGAAAACGAATGCACATGTCTAGCTGCTACAGTGTGGCATGGCTGTGTAGGAATGCGGGAGGCAGGGTAGCTGTATCAGCAGGAGAGGTGCCCATACTGAGAAGGAGGTGTATTCTCTGTGTGCTCCCTCCTCTCTTCTGCCCACAGTAGGCTGCTATTCGAGGGAGGAGTGAGGAGAATCTTCCCTCCAGCAGCTATCAAGACCCCTGCTCTGCCTGATGGCCACTAGCTGCCAGTGAGCCCACCACTCAACTTAATATAGCGCTCAGGGCACATGTCCCTTCTGCCCTCACCTTGTCCCAGCCCTGGTGGGAAGCAATCCAACCAGTCCTGCAGTCCCTTGATTCTTCTATACACCTCAGACCTTCAAGAGAAATTAGGGACACCTATTATATCCAAATACGATGGCAAAACACATGTCACACCCCCAGTTACACAAACCATAAAGAGTTAATATTCGAAAAACTAATTGGTTAAACCCAATGTTATTATTTTCACCACTATGTTTCTATTATAGTGGCTTTTTTTTTTTTTTTTTTTAAATTTCATAATCTTTATTGAGTTTTTAACTTTACAACCAAGATAAAAAAAACAACCATGTTAAACAAATTACTTTTTACATATTAATCATTTCAATATTCTTACATTGCAATGTATATCATATAACACAGTCCCTTACCACCCCCCTCCCATCTCTCCTCCCCTCCCTCCCCATCTGAACAAATGTATTTACTACATAGGATATCCCATCTTTTCCAACCAAACAGGGTTTCCACATTTTTTCAGATTCCTTGAGATTCCCTCTTTTGATGTACACTGCCCTTTCTCTCCAAATTATCTTGTTTATGATTTCTAACCACTCCTCCACTGTTGGGGGCTTCACTGACTGCCATCTCTGTGTGAACAGTTTCCTAGCTTGAAATAAACACCTTACTAATACTGTTGTTAAACTTGCTGCTTCCCTTTTATTCTCTCTATTTCCCAATATACAGAGCCTGGCGTCCACCTCCAATGTGGTCCCAAAAATTCTGTTTATAATACCTAATATCTCTGTCCAATATCGAAATAACTTAGGGCATCTCCATACCATGTGGATTAGATCTCCTGTTTCTTGGCATCTAGGGCATTTGGTATCTGATCTTAACCCAAACACAAACAGCTTTTTGGGGGTATAGTATGCTCTATGTATCAACATTAAGTGCGAGATTTTCTGTGAGGGGGAAACCGACACCACATGCCCCAGCTTCAATATTCTTTTCCACTGCACCTCCGTAATTTCCCCTAGGTCCTCTTCCCATTTTTTCCTACTTTTAAGATGTTCCAGCTTTACAATACTTTTGCTACATAACTGAGTATATATATTAACTGTGTATATATTTCTGAGATAAGTCCTTTAGTAATATCTGACTTAATTACTTTTTAGAGAAGAGGTGCTTTACTCCATACTAAGGGTTGTATCTTAAATTGAGCTCCCAACGCATGTCTAATCTGCAGATATCTATAGAATGATTGCTTTGGTATCCCATTTTCTCTTTGCAGAACTAAAAAAGTTTTTAAAGTACTCCCCTCGTATAAATGTGCTAATCTATTTATGCCCTGCATTTCCCATTCTTTAATCTTCCCCATAGCAGCAATTTCCTGTAGATTTCTATTCCAAAGAGGGGCGTATTCTGTAAACCCGTCATACCCCATTAGCGTTTTTACTGCTTTCCTTACTTTTATTGACATCTTAGTTGTAGGATTTCCAAGAAAAAAAAAAAAAAAAGAGTCCGCCTCTAACACCTCTACTACTGTTTTATGCGGTGCTCCTAGTATCATTAATCCCCTGCTGATGTTACCTCCTCCCAAATGCTGCATCTGCGCTGCCAAGAAATAACCCTGTGGGTGTGGAACCGCCATTCCCCCCTCCTTTATTGGTAACTGCAAGGTATGGAGACTAATCCTGGTTTTACCCTTTTTCCATATCAATTCTCTAAACAGCGTATCTATTTTCTTAAACCATCTCTTACTTATCCACACCGGGGAGTTATGTAACATGTACAGCAATTGGGGCATCCATATCATCTTAATCAAGTTACATCTCCCTGCTACTGGCAGGGGTAACCGGCTCCAAATATCAATTTTACGTTTAAATTTAATCAGAAGCGGGGTTATATTGTTAGCTGTATACTGATTTGGGTCTTTCGTCAAATTTCTACCTAGGTATTTCAGTATTGTTACTACTTCCAATTGGGGTATTTCAGACGTTATGGGACTCCTAAGAGGGTCCACCGGTAGAAGTGCTGACTTTCCCCAATTTACTGCTAATCCTGAAAAATTTCCAAACCTCTCCACTATATTTATTACCTACCTAAGGGATTGTTCTGTGTCCCCTAGAAAAAGAAGGACATCATCCGCATATAGTGCAATCCTTTCCTCTCCTATTTCTCTTAGAAATCCTTTCATACCTACGCATGACCTGATACTTATTGCCAATGGTTCCATCGCAAGAGCGAAGAGCAGGGGTGACAACGGACACCCGTCTCGTCCCCCTTTTGAGTTGAATCTTTTCTGAGTACTCATTATTAACTCTAATTTTAGCACTTGGGCCGTTATACAATATTTTTATCCATCTTATAAAAACGGTTCCAAATCCAAATTCCTCCAAAATGTGCCAGAGATAGCCCCATTCCAGACTATCAAAAGCCTTAATTATATCCAGGGCCATAACAGCTCTTGATTCCATATTCTCTGTCGGGGTTTGCAAGTTCAGATATACCCTTCTTATATTCATACTAGTAGACTTATTAGGGATAAACCCTGTTTGGTCTGGGTGTATAAGTTTATGAATAATTTTATTCAACCTAACTGCCAATACCCTTGCTAGTATTTTGGCATCAGAACACAGCAAAGATATTGGTCTGTATGCTGATGTTTCCAATGGATCTTTCCCCTCTTTGTGCAGCAAAATTATGGTGGCTTCCGTCATTGAGTTAGGCAGTTTCCCCTCCACCATTGCCCAATTTAGCATTTTAAGTAGCTCTGGAAGCAGTATTTTCCCGTAGTACTTATAGATCTCCATCGGGAATCCATCTGGCCCTGGAGATTTTTGATTGGCCATCCCGGCCACTGCTTGTTGTAATTCCACTTAAGTTATTGGGGCCTCCATTCCCTCTCTGTCCCCTTCTGTGAGAACCGGTACCCCCATACTAAAAAACAGTAGTGTATTTAGGTTTTGTGATGCCCTAGGCCTGACTAAATGCATGTACCCCCTAATTTAAATATGACCCACCCCTTCCTGTCAAGGCTACACCCCTTGCTGTTTAAGACCCGCCCTGAAATTTTCGAGTGGGGACACTAGTTCTGAGGGCCTGGGGGGTGGGCAATGGATTCTCTTAATTTGCATAGATTTCCTCTCACTTCCTGTTTGGCTATGGGGCAGGAAGTGAAGGAAAATCTCCAAAATTGGACAGGGATGGTAAAAAATAAACTGACAGGGGTTATAACCCTCCCTTACTCTATCCAAAATGAAAAAAAAAAAAAAAAAAAAAAAAAATAGTGTTGCCTATAGTTCTACTTTAGGCACAAATTTCTGATAATTTTATGGAGAGGACTAAGAAGATATAACCATGCCAATGGAGCAGCAGAAAACATAGCACAGTGAGGAAGGTTTGTGGTCCAGGATGAGAGGACAGTCAAAATGATAATCGGTGGCCCCCCCACACACAGTTGCGAAATGCCAGCCGCTCGCATGCCGGAATCAGTGAGGCTGCTTTATGGGGGCGCTAGACTAATTTGCCTCTCAGCCCAGTCCACCCCATAAGACTGGTGCTACAGTGTAGCGCAAGTCGGCGGGGACTCTTTCCAATCTGCCCCCCTGCAAAGTGCTGCCCTAGGCCTGGGCCTTGTTGGCCTAGGCCAGGATACAGCGTTGCTAAAAAACATATTAATTTCCTCCTCCCCGTCCACTCCCCGCGACTTATACAATGCTTTATAGTATTTTCTAAAAGCATCCACCTTTTCAGACATGTTTTTCAACATTTCAAGTAGGCGCTCACTTATGTCAGGTTGTGATAGAGGTGGTCGGCTCCGTGGCACTTTGGCTGGCAGAACAATGTGTGCAGGAGCAGAGGAGGGCCCAGGGATAGCCTCTGCCACTGCAGATTGCTCATCTGGGTTGGTTTCCCACAGATTCGAGGAGCTTTGGATTTGTGACAAATCCTCTGTGCCTTCTTCCAAACTAATCTGGGCTTGTGCCTCCGGTTGGTCATCCATCACATCTTGTTCCTCCCAACTAGCTTCTGTCCTGTTAAGCAAAAAAAGAGTGTAACTTAACTAGGCATAATTAAAGTTAAGAGGTTTGCAGATACATAGATGATATAGATGAAAACTTACTCCCTCATCTCCACAATGGGTTGCAGAAAATCTAAGTCCTTGGCAAACATATAGGGTACCCTAGGCGCTGCCCCCGAGCCACTCCTTGCTTCTTTGAGATGGCGTATATATTTGCGGTAAGCATCACGCATGCTGCGCCACCTTGTCTGTAAGTAATGCACTGAAAAACAAATAAATAAAATTCTTTTTATTTATGTCTGCTTTTAGGTACCTAGCAACAGGAAATTTGTTTGGAAGTTTGCACTTTGAATTTAAGGTTGGGAAATCAACTATTAGTGGCATTGTTAATCAAACCTGCCTAGTCATATGGGAAGAACTGAAGGATTTGGTTATGAAGAAGCCAAACAAACATGAATAGTTGCAGGTAGTGGAGCTATTCTGGCAGCGTTGCAACTTCCCCAACTGTCTGGGAGCCATTGATGGGAAGCACATACGCATCCTCAAGCCTCCAGCTAGTGGTAGCCAATATTTTAATTATAAGAAATATTTTTCGTTGGTATTAATGGCAGTGGCAGACGCAAATTATACATTTCTTTATATTGATGTGGGTTCTTATGGCAGCAGCTCGGATTCTAGTGTATTTTCACATTCCTCATTTGGCCGCATGCTGCGTGAGAATACACTAGACTTGCCCAGTCATTCTCCCCTGCCCGGAACAACAGATCCTTCCCTCCCACATGTATTTGTAGGAGATGAAGCGTTTGCACTTGCAGAGCACATGCTCAGGCCTTTTTCTAGTCGCTCTTTGACAACAGAAAAAAAAAAAAAAAGAGTGTTCAATTATAGGCTCACTAGGGCACGACAAGTAGTTGAATGTGCATTTGGGATACTATGCAATAAGTGGAGATTCATGCATACATCAATAAATCTCAGTATTGACCATGCTATCAGTGCTGTTAAAGCAGCCTGTGCACTGCACAACTATGTGCGTGAACGTGACGCATATCTATTTGAGGATTCCCTGAGCCATAACATGGAGGCGGCACAGTGGAATGTTACTAGTGGTACACATATTCGTGGTGAATTCCAAAACTTCTTTATGTCGCCAGCTGGGGAGGTGCCTTGGCAGATGAATTCTATCTAATCAGAAAAAGTGTGTATTGTTTTGCATTATATTATCAGGGCCTTGACAAAGTTAAAAATGTGCTGTAACAAATAATGCTTTTTTTCATAAATTTTGGTTTAGTTAAATAAAAATAATGTTGTTCACATTTGCATTGTATATTCTTTTGCTAGCCTAAGCGAATCTTAGCTTATTAATTAATTTAGGCACCCCTCCGTCGCTGGCTGATGCCGTTATGTGCACAGTGTTGAGGGCATGTGGCCTGGTATGGATTTGTGGGCAAACACACGCTGTTGTTTTTTTATAGTATTAGAATAAAAATGGCCAACATAACTAAACAATAGGACAGCATCTACAGGTAGTGAAAGGGAATATTAAAAAAAAAAAAAAAAAAAAACTTACATTTGGCAGCCTGAACTTGGGATGAGCACATGCTCCACTCTGGCAAGATGATTCTGGCAATTTCCAGCCATGCATGTTTTTTTAACAACGTTGTTCTTATATTTAGGATGCCGGGTGTCATAAATCATCGGTTTATCCCTCACAAGTCTGATCAGCTCCTCACAATCCACGGATTCCTTCGCCTTTGATGAAACTTTTCTACCCCTTTTTGCCATGCTTTCTCTGGTCACCACACACCAAAACAGACAGGGGAGGAACTGGAAGAGGGGGAGGTGTAGGAGGAGGGGAGAGCATTTCTGTTCACACCGCAACACAGCTGCGAATCAGATGCGTGCCCATAGAAAATAACGGGCTTGTAATTCGCACCGCAATGACCAGAAAACGCACACATTTTTTGTGCAATGCGCAGTGCGAATGCATCTCACATATGTGAACCAGCCTCATTCAAATTAACCTAGTTTAAAATATCCTGCAAATTGGATGCGTTGTAAGCCGCATCTAAGTCGCATAGGTGCGAACCCGGGCTTAATTTCATTATTACCTCCTCTGCTTCTCCCATTAGTTCTAACTAAAATGGGCTTAACTTCCAGGACCTTGGGGGTCTATCCCCTCCTAGGTTCACCGACACCACCAACAATGAGTGGTCCGAGACCCCTCTTGGCAGATATACTATGTCTTTTACCAGTGGTAATGCTTCCCCATTCCCCAGGACCATATTGATCCTGGAGAGTGTGGAATAGGAAGTTGAAAAACAAGAGTATTGCTGCTTATCCGGGTTCCATACAACTGACCCTCAGCTATATTATGCGACTGAACTCCTGGTGGAAACCTATACATACTTTTATTAAGGACCTCATTAAAATCTCCCACTACTATGACCGGGGTATCAACTTTATCCAACATAAATTCCATTAATCTGTACATAATTTTTAGTTTAAATGGTGGGGGAATACAAACATTTGCCAAGACATACATTCTATTCTATATTGAGCAATAAAGGAAAATATAACAACCCATTTCATCTATACTGATCTGCCGGAAGGAGAAAACCACTCCCCTTTTCACCATTATACTCACCCCTCTGGAATAAGAGGAGTACACCGAATGATATTGGCATTGAAACTTCTTACTTCGAAGATGTGTCATGATAACCTTTGTCAAGTGGGTCTCCTGCAGGCAGACCAGCCCCACCCCTTTCATTTCTAGCATAGAGAATACTGCAGTCCTCTTAGCTGGATTACCCAGCCCCCGGACATTCCAGGAGCCTATATTAAGTACCTTAGGCTGCATATGGAAAGAGAGGGAAAAAAATACTGCATCAGTGGAGACAGGCCAATGAAAGAGGTGGGCTGCTACAGTGTGGCATGGCTGTGTAGAAATGTGGGAGGCAGGGAAGCTGTATCAGCAGGAGAGGCGCCCATACTGAGAAGGAGGTGTATTCTCTGTGTGCTCCCTCCTCTCTTCTGCCCACAGTAGGCTGCTATTCGAGGGAGGAGTGAGGAGAATCCTCCTTCCAGCAGCTATCAAGGCCCCTGCTCTGCCTGATGGCCACCAGCTGCCAGTGAGCCCTCCACTCTACTTAATATAGTGCTCAGGGCACATGCCCTTTCTGCCCTCACCTTGTCCCAGCCCTGGTGGGAAGCAATCCAACCAGTCCTGCAGTCCCTTGATTCTTCTATACACCTCAGACCTTCACATTTTAAGAGATGAGAAATAGGGACACCTATTATATCCAAATACGATGTCACACCCCCAGTTACACAAACCATAAAGAGTTAATATTCGAAAAACGAATTGGTTAAACCCAATGTTCTTATTTTCGCCACTATGTTTCTATTATAGTGGCTTTTTAAAATAACAAATGCAATAATTTAGAAGTTGAATGAAATATTTAGTGCTGTATAACAGTTTTGATAGCTAGGTAGTATCTTTTTTTAGATGTCTATACACCAGACCAAAAAGAGGGACAGCTTAGAGAGAAGAAGGAGGGACATGGGAGTTTGGTTCCAAAAAGGAAAAGCCCCTCTAAATCAGGGACAGTTGGGAGCTAGGATAGTTGTTGTTAGCTCTAAAATGAGCTTGTATAATAAGCCTGTTAAAACTTTCATAAATTTCCTTTTTGCTCCCAAAATTACCAGTAATCTTCAGGTGTGGATTTATAACTACAAAAGGGTGCACTGAGATTATTCTTTATCAGAGTAGTCTGTATAGAATAGTATGGTAGATTGTGGCGCTGGTACAGCTATTCTCAGTGCCGAAAACATCAACCCTCGGTTCACCAGGATGGTAAAGATAAACACCCAAAGGGAGCATGTGAATCCCCTATTATAACCAGATGATAGCACTGAGCGATTCCTTTTTATTATTATACTGAAATGGTCTTATTGCATGGATTTAGAATCTTCCCCTTACAGACTAACAGAATCATTGTTGTTAGTGGTCACTTACTTGAGAAACAAGAGAAAAGGCTCTTGACCAACTGACAGACGGGGGGGCGGAGTAGTGCCGCTCCGCTGGCTGGGGGGGGGGGGGGGGGGGGGGGGTGGTAGTTTGCCACCCCAAAGAAAAACCCACCAGCCACCACTGCTAGGCATCAATGAGCCTTGGCTGCCCATGATCCTGTAGCTGGTTTGCCATTTATCCTTCCTTGGCCGATTATGGAAGGTCCAGACCACTACAAACTAGGAACATCCCACGAAAGCTTCAGTTTTGAAATTGTTCTGACCCACTCATCTAGCTATTACAATTTGGCTCTTGTCAAAACTGTAATAAGCAGATGGAGTTAGAGTTTGCTTTAGTGTTAGCATACTAAGCTTGGATCACCCAGCTGGAAGAATATACTGTATGATAGATATATATATATATATATATATATATATATATATATATATATATATATATATACACACACACACATACACACACACACACACATATCAGTATCACAGTGGGGACGGAAAGTATTCAGACCCCCTTAAATCTTTCACTCTTCAAATCAAATCTTCAAATCATTTAAGTTCACTTTTTTTCCTCATTAATGTACACAGAACACCCCATATTGACAGAAAAACACAGAATTGTTGACATTTTTGCAGATTTATTAAAAAAGAAAAACTGAAATATCACATGGTCCTAAGTATTTAGACCCTTTGCTGTGACCCTTTGCTGTGACACTGCTGATCATCCTTGAGATGGTTCTACACCTTCATTTGAGTCCAGCTGTGTTTGATTATACTGATTGGACTTGATTAGGAAAGCCACACACCTGTCTATATAAGACCTTACAGCTCACAGTGCATGTCAGAGCAAATGAAAATCATGAGGTCAAAAGGAACTGCCTGAAGAGCTCAGAGACAGAATTGTGGCAAGGCACAGATCTGGCCAAGGTTACAAAAAAGTTTCTGCTGCACTTAAGGTTCCTAAGAGCACAGTGGCCTCTCCTCTTCCGCTGTTCTGGGCACTGTTAGCTGAGGCGAGGGAGGGACTCGGAGGGCGGCCTTTGACCTGACCAGTGGGCCCATCAGCGCAACCTGACCAGTGGGCCCATCAGCGCAACCTGACCAGTGGGCCCATCAGCGCAGCCTGACCAGTGGGCCCATCAGCGCAGCCTGACCAGTGGGCCCATCAGCGCAGCGAGATCAGAGAGAGGAGTGGAAGAGGAGCCCAGCGGATCATCACACTGCTAGAGCAGCCTTGTTTTTAAATGCCCGGTGTTTCCAGAGCTCGCAGTCACAGAAAGTCCCACAAACTGGTCTATTGGACCAGTGTGCTGTCTATCGAAGGAGCCAATCTAGGAGGCAGGACTGTGTGTGACTGTCTGTGGGCGCCCGGCGATTCTATCAAAGTTGTCACAGCAGGCGGCCCTGCTTCTTCTACCTGGGCTGGGCTCCCCTCCCTTTGATCATCACTAGTGCACGCTGGGGCCTGGTCAGATTCGGGAAAAATCCTGAACACACCATCCCCACCAGGAAACATGCTGGTGGCAGCATGTTGTGTGGATGCTTTTCTCAGCAGCAGCAGCATATTCATGTGTTAGAATGGCCCATTTATAGTCAAGACCTAAATCCAATTGAAAATCTGTGGCAAGACTTGGTTGACTGCTGTTCATAGATGTTCTTCTCCATCCAATCTGACAGAGCTTGAGCTATTTTGCAAAGAAGAATGGGCAAAAATGTCACTCTAGATGTGCAAAGCTGGTAGAGACATCCCCAAAAAGACTTGCAGCTGTAATTGCAGCAAGAGGTGGTTCTACAAAGTATTGGCTCGGGGGGGGGGGGGTGAATACAAATGCACACCACACTTTTTAGATGTTTATTTGTACAAAAAAATAAAAAAAAATTGAAAATCATTCATCATTTTCCATCCACTTCACAATTATGTGCCACTTTGTGTTGGTCTATCACATAAAATCTGAATAAAGCAGACTGACACACAGACCAGACTGGACCATCCGGGCGTGAAGGCCCGGCACATTGGGACATCTCTTCAGGCTCCAGTTATCAGGATACTTCAACAGGATTTCGGATCCAACAAGCCTTGTATGACCCCCCTGAATAAGGGCGGTCACTGGCTTTCTGGTAAGTCTCCTGTCTCTCTGTGGTGGTGGTCTCACGTGGTCAAGCCTATCTCATGTCCCACTATCTATGAATGATTCACTTTACAGCACACCAGGATTTTGTTTATGAACTCAAGTCATTTATTAACGTTAATAGAATACGGATATTTGTATTTTGTGCGCTATTGATATATTGGACATTTGCGTAATCAATTGCTGTTGTACACTGTACTGATTGTTTTTTTTATGATTTATGGTTTACACCATGGATATTGTTTGCATTTTTGCACTTTAATATTTTGTGGCACACGCATATTTATCAATTTATAGCGCTGCCCTTTTCTGCTATATATCTGCTTATGTGCCTACTATCTGGGTTATAGTGCTTAGCTGCTGTACGTTATTGTTGTCCATGATAGCACAGATTTCTTTTATTTTTATGCTTTTGGTTGTAACATGACAAAATATGGAAAATTTCAAGGGGTATGAATACTTTTTCAAGAATACATACACACATTATATATATATATATATATATATATATATATATATATATATATATATATATATATTACACATACACACACACACACACACACACACTACTGTGCAAAAGTTTTGGACAGGTGTGAAAAAATGCTGTAAATTAAGGATGCTCTCAGAAATAGAAGTGTTAATTGATAAAAAATAAACTATTAACAAAATAGAAAGTAAATAAACAAGAGAAATCCCAATCAAATAGGTATTTGGTATGATCACTCTTTGCATTAAAAACAGCATCAAATCTTCTAGGTACACTTGCAAAATAGTTTTTGAAGGAACTTGGCAGATAGGTGTAACGGCTTACCTAGGTTGGAGTCCATGGCGCAGAGATGTATGCTCACCCTTGCAAATACACACAGCCCATGGTAACAAAGAGATACGCTACCTGGGCTGTGAATCTGTGCATGGGGGCTTGACAGGAATTTGCCAAAAGATCTCCCAGGTAAAGCCGTAGTCAGGGATTCCAGAAGTCAGAATAAACGATAAACAAGCCAGGATCAGAAGCCGGGGTCAGTCTTGGAACACCGTAACTTGAACACAGGAATACTTAGGCAAAACAAGAGACATGGTAACCTTTGGCAATGATAGAGACAAGAGAAAATTAACTGACAAAGCCCTCAGAGTGAGGCAGTGTTTTATACCCAGCTGATTAAGTAACCTGCTTCAGCTGATCCAGTGAGTGACAGGTACTGATTGCAAGGAAAGATCCAGAGAAAAGTCCTCAGTACTTCCTACAGAACTATACAAAGCTGGAAAGCAGGCTGAAAGGAACTGAGGTGTGGCTCAGAGGCAAAGTAACAGGAGCACTAAACAGGCAGTCATAGGTTCAATACCTCTTTGAGCCACTTGGGGTGTGACCATGCCTGGCTGTCTGCATGGCATGGTAGGGACCGTGACAGTTCCCTCTCCTTAGGAATGCCCTCAGAGCATGAAATCGCCTATTTCCTGTGGGCTTTCTTTGTTTTAGAAGTTCTAGCTGGGGAGACTTTCGTCGCTCGCAAGGCTCTTTCGAAAATCTTCAGGTCCTGCTTACGGACTATGGTGCCATTCGAGTCATACGTACAGTCAGGAGGTAGCGGGGACACCGGCACAGGGACATCAGACTAAGTAGCAGGCACTGGGACGTCAGACTGGGGCACAGGAACTTCAAGCTGAATAGCAGGTGTGTGTATATCCTCTGGAGCATCTAGGCTTTGTGGGGATAGTGCTTCATAGCTTGGCACATACTGGGATGGCTTGGAGTCGTATCTGTACAGGGTATTCCTGTCCCTGGATACCCGTAGGCCACGTGAACAGAGAGCAGACTTGGGAACACTGGTTTTCTTTGAGACAGGAATGTGAGAGTCCAGAGCTAACATGAATGCTTACCAGCTGTCCAAGACTGGACTCTCCTGTAAAATCTGATGAGCCCATGTTTTGATTTGCCCAGTGAGCAGGTTTATGGAAGCGCGTACCTTTATATAGTCAGTGGCATAGGTCCTAGGCTTAAGAGCAAACAACAGCTCACAATCCATCTTACAGCACACAAATGATGCACGGCTACCGTCAAACCTCTCTGGCATCACCACAAAAGGCTCAGGACATGCTGGTTCCGGGGCTGGGCGTACTGTAACTTTAAATAACAGAACTTCTTGCTGCAGCTCAGAAACAGTCTGGCCCAGGCTGGAGACTTGCAGAGCAAGGGAGGAGAGCATCCTGTACATCTCCGGGGACTCCATGTTGGTCAGTTCATTATGTAAGGGCTTACCTAGGTTGAAGTCCATGGCGCAGAGATGTACCCTCACCCTTGCAAATACACACAGCCCGCGGTAACAAAGAGATAAGTTACCTGGGCTGTGAATCTGTGCACGGGGGCTTGACAGGAATTTGCCAAAGGATTGTCCAGGTAAAGCCATAGTCAGGGATTCCGGAATTCAGAATAAACGATAAACAAGCCGGGGTCAGTCTTGGAACCAGTGTTGCCAACCTACCAGATTGAAATTTACTGACACAACACCCAAAATTTACTGGCACAGACAAGTTTTTACTGGCATTTACAAAAGTTACAAAATAATACTTTTAAGTGCAAATTAGAGTATTTAGGCTACAAACAAATACAATATGTAATTATCAATATGATTTAAGGTAGATAATAAGGCAAAAAACATATTTCTTATTTTGTTTTTGATATAGTAAGTTAGTAGCTCAGGGACCAGCTTCAGGAGGGCAAGAAATTAAAAAGGGCGCACACACACACATAAAACTGACTCTCACAGTGACACTGACAGCAGTGTGCAGTAGCACAGATGATGATGACACCTCACTGACACAACATGTCCCCTCCTGAGTCACAGTGACAGTCTCTCCAAGCCAAGTGGTCCCTCCACTCCACTCCAGTCTAAACAGCACTGACGGTCCTGGCCCCAGCCTGCCTTGCTCCCATACCGCAGACCCCACACACAAGGCTCTGGCCACTCTGCTTGGCTCCATTGCACTATGACGTCACATGACATGCTCAGGCACTGCCTCTGCCAGAGCCACTTGATCACACTATAGCAAGCACTCGGATGGTCACAGCCAGCTCCGGACCAAGCCAAGCGTCACAGCCATATTTTTTAATGGCAACCGTTTACTTTTACTGGCATTTACTGGCAGGAGAAAATTGCCAGTTTTTTACTGGCTGCCAGTAAAAATACTGACGGTTGGCAACACTGCTTGGAACACTGTAACTTGAACACAGGAACACAGGAATACTTAGGCAAAACAAGAGACACGGGAACCTTTGGCAATGATAGAGACAAGAGACAATGAACTGACAAAGCCCTCAGAGTGAGGCAGTGTTTTATACCCAGCTGATTAAGTAACCTGCCTCAGCTGATCCAGTGAGTGACAGGTACTAATTGCAAGGAAAGATCCAGAGAAAAGCCCTCAGTACTTTCTACAGAATTATGCAAAGCTGGAAAGCAGGCTGAAAGGAACTTAGGTGTGGCTCAGAGGCAAAGTAACAGGAGCTCTAAACAGGCAGTTATAGGTTTGATACCTCTTTGAGCCACTTGGGGGTGTGACCATGCCTGGCCATCTGCATAGCACAGTAGGGACCGTGACAATAGGTTATGCCAAACATCTTGGAGAACTAACCACAGATCTTCCGTGCCTGTAGGCTGCCTCAAATCCTTCTGTCTTTTAATGTAATCTCAGAGAGACAAAGATAATGTTGAGTTCGGGTCTCTGTGGGGACCAAACTATCACTACCAGGACTCCTTGCTCTTCTTTACACTGAATATTGTTTTAATAATATTGGCTGTATGTTTGGGGTTGTTGTACTGCTGCAGAATAAATTTGGGGCCAATCACACACCTCCCTTATGGTATGGCAAGTTGGATAAGTGTCTGCCTATATTTCCTAACATTGAGGACACCATTGATCTTAACCAAATCTCCAACTCCACTTGCAAAAATGCAGCCTCAAAATTAGCAAGAAACCTCCACTATGTCACTGTTGTCTGCAGACACTCATTGTACTGCTCTCCAGCCCTTTGCTGAACAAACTGCCCCCAGCTACAACCAAATATTTCACATTTTTATTCAGCACCTGCTGCCATTTTTCTGCACCACAGTTCCTATGTTTTCGTTCATAGATGAATCACTTAGTCTTGTTTCCACATGAGGGGTATGGCTTTTTGGCCGCAATTCTTCCATGAAGACCACTTCTGGCCTGAAGACTTCTCCAAACAGTAGATGGGTGTACCTGAGTCAATGGTTTACATCAGTTCTGTGCTGATTGGACTGCTGGACATCTTCCAATAGGAAGCAACCATAATGTGTCTTTCATGTGTTACCTTAACCAATTCCCGCCCAGCCTATTGTTAAATGACGGCTGGGAAGTGGCCGCTGGTGCTCAAAATTTTTTGGGGGGGCGCAAACAAACTGAAAAGTTCTGAAAAAAAACCCCCATCAATCACAGCCACTGTGCCCATCAAACGCAGCCACTGTGCCCATCAAACGCAGCCACTGTGCCCATCAATTGCCGCCACTGTGCCATCAAACGTAGCCACTGTGCCCATCAAACATAGCCACTGTGCCCATCAAACGCAGCCACTGTGCCATATCAAGTGCTCCCACTGTGCCATCAAATGCTGCCACTGTGCCCCATCAAATACAGCTACTGTGCCCATCTTATGCAGCCACTGTGCCCATCTTATGCAGCCACTGTGCCCATCTTATGCAGCCACTGTGCCCATCAAATGCAGCCTCACTGTCCCATCAAATGCAGCCTCACTGTGTCCCATCAAATGCAGCCTCACTGTGTTCCATCAAATGCAGCCTCACTGTGTCCCATCAAATGCAGCCTCAATGTGTCCCATCAAATGCAGCCTCACTGTTCCATCAAATGCAGCCTGTGTCCCATCAAATGCAGCCTCACTGTTCCATCAAATGCAGCCTGTGTCCCATCAAATGCAGCCTCACTGTCCCATCAAATGCAGCCTCACTGTTCCATCAAATGCAGCCTGTGTCCCATCAAATGCAGCCTCACTGTCCCATCAAATGCAGCCTCACTGTCCCATCAAATGCAGCCTGTGTCCCATCAAATGCAGCCTGTGTCCCAACAAAAGCCCACAATGATTGCATAGACGTGGTGCTTCCCATAGTGCACTGTGTCCGGCGCCCGAACACAGTGCACTTAAGGACCTTTATTCTATTTTTTTTTTTTTTTTTAAAGGGCCATTTTAAAATTTTTTTTGTGACTGCCTGGAGGGGGGGAGGGTCGGCTACTCTAAGAATGGAAAAAAGCCGACTCCGGTCAGCAAACATCTAGATCTCCACCATAGGTTTGATGCGACATGCATCTCGTTTATTGCTCTATCGATAATCCCTAAGGATCCACAAGGAGGCAATTGGGATAAAATAATTTTGCAAAAAAGAAACATCATGGATTGAACGTCTAGATGCTATTCATGCCCCAGGCATTAACGAGACGCAGTCATACAAACCTTTTTTGTAGACGCATGCCTTAATTTTTTGATAGGTCCTAATGTTTTCAATCTATAAGGTATATTACATGTCTCCACCTTTATTGACACTCAATCTCAATTTTATAGGCCCTAACTTGTCTGTCTCCTTGGCCTGCCCTTTTGATTCTAAATAATTCACATTAATTGTTCAAAACATTCTCAATAAAACTGTCTTTATCAATTTTAGTACATATTTTCCCCTTTAAGTCCCCTTTTTCCCCCCTTTCCCCTTTTTTCCCTTCGGTAATATTCCCCCTTCTCCACTTGCCCACCCCCCTGGCCATCTCCTTTCCTCCTTTGCTTATATTAATATGGTTCTCTAGAATTATAGATATATGCGCGTCTAATTTTATTTAGATGGCTATGTACCTATTAATTTTAATGGGTATTATTTTTAACAAAAATATGTTCTTAGGAATGTATTTGATATATATGTTTTTTAATATTTTTTTGTTGCCTTGGTGTGTTCTGTATTGTTGCACAGCTTCCTCCAGGGTCTCTATACCCTCTCTCCTCTTCTTTCCCTTTTCTCTTTTTTCTTCTCTTCATTCCTATGTCTTTTTCTTACTCTTCTCCTTTTCTCCTTTTCCACTCCTTGCATCCTTTCTCTGCCTGGATGTTGGTCTTGGTGGCATGCTGTATTATGCAGCCGTAGAGCGCCGAATGACATAGTTTGCAATAAATAGTGTATATGTATGTAGGTGGTGTGTTGTTTATGCTGAAAGGCAATTTCTTGTGAATACTTGATGAAATTCTATGCAATTGTCCTATTTCTATTTTCGTAATAAATATTCTTTTTTTAATATATACCTGTGTTATGCCTATCCAATTCATTCTTTAAAATCTAGCATTTGACATTTTGGGTGTGCATTTCATGCAATGCTCTGAAGGGATACCCCTGTGATATAGCGGCCGATTGGTAGAACCACAGTGACAGTTCCAGGCATCCTACACACGTTATGAACACAATGAGCGGAAATAAAAAAGAGATGTGCAAGCAAAAGCTTGCACAACTCTTCTTAATTAAGAACATGGAGCACATGTTGCTCCTAATTAACAAAATGGTTACAAGCCCCTTTGTTAATTAGAGGCGATCAGTTCTATGTTCTATGGCTGTGAAAGGCACAGCACACAGGACATAGAGTGGGGAGATGGAGCTGCATGCTCTGATCTCACAGCTGTCTCCACCATCTGCTCAGCCCAGAGTGGAGGGAGGAGAAGGGGTGTTAACTTTGTGCAGTCTCTGCTTGTGCTGTGTAGCCACTGCACAGGCAGAGAGAGGGATGTGAGCTGTCTGCTGACAGCTTGCATTTCCTACAACAAGGTCAAACCTGACAGAAATCTGCTTCAGTTTTCTGTATCAAAAACTGCTTCATTCCCTCTTTTAATTGGGAGCAGAGCTGCACTAATCTCTATTTCACTCTAAACCAGGCCTATTTGCTCTATTAATATGTACGCCACTTCTGAGAATTTCCTGCACCATTACAGTATATTGGCGCATAAAGCTTACTTAAATTCTCCAGAATATATCATGAAACCATTAAAGTGGTGCATGAGGCTTAGTCGGTTCTCCAGAATATAACATGGAACTATGTCATGTACATACCTCCCAACTTTTTGAGATGGGAATGAGGGACACCTATCAGCAAAAGTATGCAGGCATACGACACACCCCATGCCACGCCCCCTTAAAGGAGAATTGTACAAAAATCAAGATTGGTTAAACCCACAGGTGCTTTTTTTACCACTACTATTCCTTTATAATGGCTTTTGGAATTTAAAAATGCAGCAATTTAGAAATTAGATAAAAGGTTTAGCGCTTGAAATCACTTTTTGATAGATAAAAAGTGCATTTTATATACATCTATATAGATCAGACCAAAATCAGGGACAAATCAGGAGGAATGAGGGACAGAGGGACATTGCTCCAAATCAGGGACAGTCCCTCCAAATCAGGGACAGTTGGGAGCTATGCATGTATGTTTGAGGACACAGAATAGTCATTTAAAATATAAGGGACCTTGCATAACAGACAAAAAAAAAAAAAAACAGACTGTAGGATGAATTTACTAAATGCAAATACACTGTGCACTTGCAAGTGCAGTTGCACTAATTTTCCCTAGAGCTTACTAAATGTGGCTTCACTTTGTGAAGAATACCCAATCATGTGCAAGGAAACTAAAAAAAAGAAAAAACTACATTGCACATGATTGGATGATGGAAATGAGCAGATCTTCACCACATTTACTTAGCCCTGGGGAAAATGAGTGCAACTGCACTTGCACAGAGCACAGTCCATTTATCTTTAGTAAATCAACCCCTGTGTGTTACTGGACGCCTTTCTCCTCAGTGTACAGATGGGTAAGTCTGCACATTTATAGTTAATCTCTTCTGAAAACCAGAGATAAATTATTGTAATAAAATAAGTGCAGGTCAAAAAGGATGCTATATCTTCTGTCTAATGCATTTATTATCTTAGTGACATTCTTTTCTTGTATTATATCCTTCAACAAATTAATATTGTAATGTTTCATTTCCTGTGTTTGCATAATACATATTTTATGACTTGGCCTGGCTATTTCCTGACTCAATGACTGGTATTGTTACCAATGCTCTCTTGAGTTTATTTTGGTGCAGACATTCAGATAAGATGTGACATCTATAAACTGTAGAAATATTTTGAGCATTTATTTGCTTACATATGTGTTTGTACATAACAGTAGCGGTATCTTTTCTACTTTCTACTCTACTGTTAGGTGTACTGATATTCATTGTGACTATTTGACATAGTACAATGTGCAGACCAGAAAGCACAGAAAGATCACTTCATGAAAGAGACAGAGAGGGTCTATTTCTGTAGACCTGTACCATACCTCCCAACTTTTTGAGATGGGAATGAGGAACACCTATGAGCAAAAGTATGTGGGCATAGGGCACACCCTCTGCCACGCCCCCTTAACCATTTCAGCCCCAGACCATTTGGCTGGCCAAAGACCAGAGCACTTTTTGCAATTCGGCACTGCGTCGCTTTAACTGACAATTGCGCTGTCGTGGGACGTGGCTCCCAAACAAATTTGACTTCCTTTTTTCCCCCACAAATAGAGCTTTCTTTTGGTGGTATTTGATCACCTCTGCGGTTTTTATTTTTTGCGCTATAAAAAAAAAGCGACAATTTAAAAAAAAAAAGCAATATTTTTTACTTTTTGCTGTAATATATATCACCAAACATTTATATAAAAAAAAATTTTCCTTAGTTTAGGCTGATACGTAAAATAAGAAATAAGCATTTATTGATTGGTTTGCGCAAAAGTTATAGCGTCTACAAAATAGGGGATAGTTTTATGGCATTTTTATTATTAATTTTTTTTATGGTGGCGATCAGCAATTTTTATCGTGACTGCGACATTATGGCAGACACATCGGACACTTTTGGCGCTATTTTGGGACCATTCACATTTATACAGCGATCAGTGCTATAATAATGCTATAAAATGCATTGATTACTGTGTAAATGTGACTGGCAGTGAAGGGGTTAACCAGGAGGGGGCGCTGAAGGGGTTAAGCGTACATGTGTAGCATCCCTCAGTAGGCACTAGTATATGTTAGTGTCTGTTCTAGGCTCTGCTGGTGCAGGCTCAGCTACTTTCCCCTGAATCCCACTGAACTCTGGGATATAGCGGGCAGAAGAGCTTTGACCCTGGCCTGCATATTCATGCCTCTAAAGCCAATCCCTTTTGGAAGGGTCTGTTTCTGAAGGAATTTTAGTCTGGGGATTCTAAAAATTGACCTGAATTCAGTTGCACGAGTGGTAGGAGGAATATTGCTTTATTCTTTTCATGGATAGCTTTTATTGGCAAATTCAGTTTGGTGACACAGTCACTTCCAAAGAGAATTTTACCCTCTTTCTTCCTGGACTGGACAAGAAGGGTCTATAAGGACAGTTGCTGTGGCTGACCATGGATATATACCCATAAAGTAGGTTGTACTGGACTATCTCGGTACTGATACACAAATTCTTAATATAAAAATGTAATTTTAATACATAATGAAAAAAAAAATACACAGGGAACAAGAGATAAAATTTAACCACAGACAACTACTAACGGAGTCACACGAAAGATGACTGTTGATGTGGGATATAGACAAATTGATCCTGATTGATTGAAACCGCTTCTTCAGGAGGAACTGTCTATAAAACAGAAAATACAATAAAATATACAATAATTAAAACATCGAAAATATTAAACACACAGCGATACGTAACCAGGCTGCTGAGAGCATTCCCCCCGCAGTGGACGAGGGGGATTGTACAAGGCCAAGGGGAGGGGGAAAGGGGGTGGGAAAAGGGGAGGGGGAGGGGAAAGAAAAGGAAGGGGAAGGGATGGGGAAGAAGAATAGTGGGGGGGGAGTGAAGGGAAGAAAAAAAAGGGGGGGGGGGGAACCAATGTCCACCAGATTGTACAGAAAGATTAAATGGGTGTAAAACTCACCAGCAAATATTACAAAGGTAACACATTGCCAGGGGTGGTAGTAAGCAAGGCTGAACGGAGGAGGCACTCAGGAAGGGACACAGCCAAACAGTAGAAAGGAAGCTGTAATTCCTATAACAGACAGTGCCGATGGCTATCCAGCCAGGAGGCACTGAAAAGTAATGAAACCTGTGAGGAAAGTAACCAGACTGTCAGGTAAGACAGTGCAATCGAGGACAATAATAGGCTGCAAATAGAGGAGGCTGGATCCTATCTGGGACTCCACACTGACCAGCACATCACCCTTGGATCAGGACCGTACTGCACACCCAGCGGGTCTGAAAGACCCGCTAAATATGCCCCCCAAGCCGTGCAAGTCAAGGCAGGCCGCCGGCGTCTGATGTCACTGGGTCAGTTTCTTTTCAATCTTAGTTTATTTTCAAAAGTAAGAACACAAAGAATATAACAGAAAAATACCGTTCTTTACAGTATAACATCACATATAGTATACATAGATTAGTGAGGTGTACTTTACCCACGTATAAACAGGAGTGATCATTTTAACATACAGCTTTCGGTGAACTAGTGGTATATCATATTGTATATTGAAATCTTTATTATAAGAGAAGAAAAATATGCGGGTGGAAGCCAACATATAATGAGTCTTGTAGTTTTGCGGGTTGGTGTTATCTGAGGGTTCCTTCTCAACGAATTAGAATGCTGTAGAAATCTTTTATTCACCGATTATAGATAATTAAATCATTTAACTATTCCAAAGATATGGTCTTTAACTATATATGTGAGTGGTCGGTTCAGTACTTAACAAAGGGGAAACAGAAAAAGTCAGAAATAAGATCGTGAGTAAAAGTGACGAATGGTACCTGAGGCACTAGGCACTCCAACATGGCTAATCGGCGGGTAAGGGTGGGATATCTCTGACCCATAGGGAAAACTCATCAGAATAGCGAAACATGGACCATGAGGCCCAGGTGGCGGTAAACTGCTCCTCTTTTCCCGCTTCCTCCGCCAACAGGCGCTCCAGATCTCTTATCTGGTCCACTTCAACCGCCCATTCTCCCAAGGAAGGCACATCTGTCATTTTCCAATGTCGGGGGATCACTGTCCTAACTGCTGCCAGAAAGTGGCGCAGTACATCTTTTTTAATCGACTTGAGGGGGCCTGGGAGTATAGATAATAGGGCTATCTCTGGCGTGGGTTTGATTGATGTCGCCATCAGCCTGCTGTAAAGATCAAAGACCTTTTGCCATAGTTTCCAGATTGGAGGGCAAGCCCACTAGATGTGAAGCATTGTCCCGCTAGAGGACAGGCATCTCCAACACACGTCTGTCAAAGAGGGGTTAAACCTTTTAATATCTACTGGGCATCTGTACCACCTCGTTAATAATTTAAACCCTTTTTCTTGGTTCTTGGTTGCCAGGGAAATCCTATGCGTTAGGATAAAGCTTTTTTGCCAATCAGTGGGGGAGATGGAGTGTTGCAGCTCCGCTTCCCATTTCTGTGTACATGTTGGAAGGTCAGGGGCGTATTCGTTCAGTAGTAGGGAATACAGCAGTGATACTACATGTATTGGTGGGTCTGGTTGTAAAAGCAGTTCGTCAAAGTCTGATGGGTCGGCCAGTATCTCTGAGATGGAGGAGAAAGTGCGTATGTATGACATTATTTGACCCCTTTGTAACCACATTGTTGAGGTCCCTAATTCCGTCCGAGAGGGTATGTCCGTTCTCAAAGATGGGTCAGCGCGTAAGACCTGTGCTAAACGTCTATGGCTATCCCTACCCCAGGGTCCAAATCTTAACTTATTCGCTGCTGGGGGGAAAGCCGGAGTCCCAAAGAGAGGGGTCATTGGGCCCTGGATTTTAGACAATTTACTCGCTGAGATCATGTGGTCCCAAATCTGGAGAGTTTGACGAGTAAGAGCAGTGGAGAATAAGCCGTCCCCACGCCGAGCCGTAGGGGTCCACGGCAGGGCGCAAAGATCAACCTCATTAAGATATTTCTCTAGTTGAACCCAAAGTTTGGAGGAAGAGTGGTGGAACCAATCCACTATACGCACGAGTACCGCTGCCTTATGGTATATAGAGGCATCTGGGACCCCCGCACCCTCCCTGACCTTCGGGAGAATCATTGTGTCATGTTTTATCCTGGGGCGACGTCCCTGCCATATAAATTTAGAAAAGATCTGACGGAGCCTTTTGAAGAACGAGGTGGGGATATAGATAGGAATGGTCTGGAAAAGGTATAGGAATCGAGGGAGAACATCCATCTTCAAGACATTCACCCTACCCAGCCAGGAGAGCTGTTTAGAGGCATATGTGGTCAGATCCGCTTGAGTTCTAGTAAGTAAAGGGGTGAAGTTGCTGGAGAATAGTTGGGATGCGACTGTTGGAATATGGATTCCTAGATAGCGGATAGATGTGGAGCTTGTCTTAAAAGGGAAGGAAGTCGTGAGCTGTTGTAGAGCCGCTGTTGGGAGTGAAATGTTGAGGATTTCTGACTTATTTAGATTAACTTTAAAATTACTAACCTCTCCATACCTCTGAAACTCCTGCATAATGGAGGGTAGAGAAACTTGTGGTTGGGTTACAAATATGAGTAGATCATCAGCAAATAGGGCAATTTTAGTGTGTAGTGGGCCTATTCTAACACCATGTATGGCCGGATTGTTTCTAAGGGCAATGGCTAGGTGTTCCATGACAATCACATAAAGAATGGGGGACAAGGGGCACCCCTGCCGCGTTCCATTGTGTATAGTAAATTTAGGGGATAGGGAGCCGTTTAGTCTAATCCTAGCGGAAGGAGATGTGTAGAGGGACATTATTCTGGAGATCATGTTTTGGCCTAGACCTAGTTGTTGTAATGATAAGCGGAGAAATTGCCAGTCGACACGGTCGAAGGCTTTTTCCGCATCGACTGTGAGAAGGCACAATGGGATATTGTTGGCCCGAGCATAATCCGCAATGAGGAGTGTTTTTAGGGTGTTGTCACGCGCCTCCCTTCCACTCACAAAGCCAACCTGATCTAGGTGTATTAAGCGGGGTAACAACGGTTGCCACCTATTAGCTAAAATTTTTTGCGTACACCTTTAGATCTACTCCTATTAGCGAAATAGGTCGGTAATTAGCACAAACATTCAGGTCTTTGTCTGGTTTCGGGATGAGGGTAATATGTGCCTCTAAGGTTTGTGGCGGGAACACTGATCGTTCAGAGATGGAGTTAAATACTTTTGTCAAGAAGGGAGTAAGAAGGGTAGCAAATTGTTTGTAGAATTTTGGAGTAAAGCCATCAGGACCCGGGCTTTTACCAGATGGGGTAGAAGCAATGGCGCGGGCAACCTCGTCCTCCGAAATCGGGGCCTCACGGTCCTCTATCGTCTCGCCATCTAGAGTGGGTAATGCAGTTTGCTTGATGTATAAGGCTTGTGTTTCTGCTGTAGTAAAGGGAGGTTCAGTGGAGCTCGCTGCAGGTATATTATATAGGGATTGATAAAAGTCTCGGAACACCTGTCCCATCTCGGAAGGTGATGAAACAGTTTTCCCAGAGCTGTCCCGTATATGAGGTATAAAGGTGTTAGGTTGTTTGGTGTGAAGGGTGCGAGCCAGGGATCTACCACATTTATCTCGAAATTTGTATTGATGAAAGGCTAGTTTGTTCGCAAACGTGCGGGCTGATGCCTCATATAACTCTCTAAGCTGAGTGCGAGCGGAAGAAACCTCCGTAAGCAGTTCAACCGTCGGGGAACGTTTATGAGTAGTTTCTAGTGTCCTTAGCTTGTGTACTGCCGTAACTATCGCAGCTGAACGTTCTTTTTTCATGCGAGCACCCATCTGAATAAACCTACCCCGTAATACCGCCTTCAATGCTTCCCATTTAATGGGTGGTGAGGTGTCATCAGATGTGTGGTCTGTGAAAAAGTTTGATATCGTCTCTGCTATCTGTGTTTCAAACCCTGGTTCAGTCAAGAGAGAGTCATTTAACCTCCATGTCCATTCTTTTATTGGAGTAGAGGGGATTGTAAGCGTCAGGAATATGGGTGAGTGGTCGGACCAAACCATAGGGTCTATTTCACAATTGGGGGACCAATCTAAGCAGCCGCGCTCGACTAAAAAATAATCTAAATGACTGTATGATTGGTGAACGTTGGAGAAGTGTGTGTAGTTTCGTGAGTCCGGATACAGTATTTGCCATACGTCAATGAGATGCATATTGTAGATGGCACGTTTTAAGGCCCGTATTTTTGGAAAGGATATAGATGAACGGGATGTCGATGAATCCAAAAGTGGATCCAGGGGAGTATTGAAGTCCCCTCCGAGTATGAGCTTGCCCTCTGTGAAACCCGCCAAGATCTTTAGGTATTGCAATGCTGATGGGACTTGGTGTGTGTTAGGCAGGTATACGTTGGCTATTGTAAATTTAGTCCCCCATAATGAGATTTTCACAAAGACATACCTGCCTTGGGGGTCCGTCACCTGATCAAGCAGCTCAATAGGGAGTGTTTTATGAAACGCAATAGATACTCCTTTAGATTTTTGTGTCGGGTTGGTACTGTGAATCCATCTATTGAAATATCTATTGGAGCAGGAAGGAGTGGAGTCAGAATGGAAGTGGGTCTCCTGCAGCAAGAGTATGCTGACCTGTCTTTTGTGCATCTGATATAGAATTTGCCCACGTTTCGACGCTACAATAAGTCCGTTCACATTATACGAACAAAGTTTCAGGTGTGGGCGCAAACTCACCGTGTGAGCCATGCTGGAGTGCCAAAAGCTGTAAAGGGGAGAAGGTATTAAGATATGGAGGAAAGGTATAGGGAGCAGAAAAGGAAAGAAAAAGAAAGAAGAGATGAAGAAAAAGATAAACAAACAAAGGGAGGGAAGAGAGGGAAGGGAGGAAGAAAAATGAAAGGAGCGTGAGGATAATGGAAGAAATAAGATATAAATGAGAAGACACCTAAAAAGATGTGTCTGGAAAACTAATGTGTCCGCGAATGCAGAACTCTGCGCGAAAATTCACGTTTTAGGCACAAACCGTGCCTGTCCTATCGCGGGGGAAAAGTCGAGATGAATGGGTCTGAGCCGTGATCCCGACAGCATGCCAGGCATGCAAGTAGTATGTATGGCACACTTGATATTTATAACGAGTGTGGGGCATAAGGCAGCTTAACCACAACAAGTGATAACAATCAACCGAGTGTGTGCATTGGATTTAAATAATTAACCCTGAGGTGTATATAAAACTATTACATTGTCTCATGTATATAAAGAAAGTTACTGCGCCAAAACAATAGGGTGGGTATATGGAGGGTAGGGAGAGTGGGGGACCCCCCCCCCCCCCCCCATAGGGGCAATCCTCTGCTCCATGAATCCTCTGCTCCATGTGTAGCGTCATTTAAACCCTGTATTCTCTGTAGCAGAGACTGAGTAAAACCGGGTGCCAAACCCCCCCCCCCCCAGGAAGGTATCCCCCCACTCCCGCCACACATCCC
This sequence comes from Aquarana catesbeiana, assembly GCF_042186555.1. Taxonomy (NCBI): domain Eukaryota; kingdom Metazoa; phylum Chordata; class Amphibia; order Anura; family Ranidae; genus Aquarana; species Aquarana catesbeiana. The sequence continues at coordinate 263,340,503 of NC_133330.1, forward strand.
CCACTGCATATATCATCATGGGAAGGTGAGAGGAATCAATCTGAGACAATGCAAAACATCTTTAGAAAAACAACAGATAAAAAGGAAAAAAGAAAAACACAAAAACATAGCATTGGTATACATTCGTATTACCTGACGCTCTTCATAATGAGAGGCATAAGATTAACTTCAATCTATGTTCTCACCCGAACCCCAGCCAAATAGTAAATTGGCAAAGAGCAGGGAAAGAACCAGTGGAGACAAAACAAGCCATCAGTCTCTAATTAACTGTTGAGTTAATCTTCTGGGGAAGTAGGTCTTCTTATCCCTGGGCCAGAAGAAACTGATCTAGACCTAGGACGTCTGCAGCACTGTGGAAGTGGACCAAGTCCCACCTGTCCTGATCTATCCTCTGGAGGGTCTAACCAGTTCAAAACTTCTTGTTCGATAAAGAGGAAAAAGTCGGGCAGTTGGTCTGGATCAGAGAGCGTAAACCTGTTGCCGCCCCGTATCACCTTGATGCTGAAGGGGTGACCCCATGTATAGGTAGCTCCAGCTTGCCGTATAAGGTCAAGTAGAGGGCGCACCACTCTACGCATATACAGCGTATTGCGAGATAAGTCAGGGTATAGGTGAATAGGGGCACCAAAGAAGTCAACAGGACCCAAGTTCCATGCCTTTCGCATGATCTCTTCTTTTAAAGTGTAATAGTGGACCCGACATAGAACATCGCGGGGGCGACCATCTCGGGCCCCCCCTGGCCCTCCTACCCTGTGAACATGATCCAGTTCAATTGGTGATGTTGCCTCTCTTCCCAGTGCTTTATTGAGGATAGTTATGACAGTGGGTTTCAATTCTGCTCCAGATGTTGCCTCCGGTATGCCTTGCAGTCTAATGTTATTTCTGCAGGAAAAATGGAATGATTCGCGCTATATAAATTGGTAAATGTGTGGCTGTTTAGTCACACCAAAAAACACTATATACAACCTGTGTAAATAAATACGTGACCATACGTGCAATAGTGTATCTTAATCAATACAAACAAATGTGGAAAATAAAGTCCGAACAAAAATAAACGTATTAAAAAGTCATTTGTGAATGGAAAAAAAATATATCTATAAAAAATAGTCCATGAGAAGAACCCAAAGAAAGTGAAAATAGCAATCACGGGTTTTTCAACCACATGGAGCCTCAGATATGTGGGACCACCACCGACAGTAAGAGCCTGGCCGCTTACCAGAACCCCATGACCCCCCGTTACAGAGGGTCTAAAGGGCTTTTGAGATCCTAGTAATCCAAACTGTCCAGGAACAGGGATGGAGATGGAAACTGGGATGGAGATGGAGTAATCCAAACTGTCCAGGAACAGGGATGGAGATGGAAACTGGAAGGAGCATCAGGTGCTGGAGTGAAGATGGATGGATCCACAGGAAGGGGGCTCAGCCCTCAGCAAGGCATTATTATCATAGGAAAGAAGAAAGGGAGGGCTCCCATAGTGTAAAATCCGGTTGTAATTTATTATAAAAAATAATATAAACACTCACATGTAAAATGAGATAATCAGTATCATCAGACAATCAGCATCATCAGACGGAAGAACAGACTGTGGCACCGGCCGGATGACCACAGATAGCTCGTCCTGTTAGATGTACAACAGCAATGGGAGGTGGTGCGATGATACCGCTCAGCCCTACGCTGCGTTTCGCAAAAAAATGCGTCTTCCAGGGGCACGAGCTGCTCATCGCATCACCTCCCTTAAATAACAAATGATAAATGGTAAGCCTCACCTTGGATTCCCCATGCCGAACTTCCGCATTAGCCTCGAGCGCAGATATTACTAGTGGGCATGCGCGTAACGGGGTCTGCACTTCCCTGTGAGCCTAAAACGTTCATGGCCTCAGCGCTACCGCGCATGTGCGACCTCGGGCTACGTGGGCGTCATTCTGTCCCCCAGAGAGACGAGATCCGCCCACTCAAAGGAAGAATTTGTCAAGTTCACAATGCGTGCGCACCCTCTAGTGTCAATCAGCAAGTGTAATAGGCGAACAGGCAGCCTCAGGCTACCGCGCATGTGCGACCTCGGATTACACAGGCGTCATTCAATCTCGCTCCAGGAGATGAGAACCGCCCTCTCAAGAGAAAGATATGTCAGGTCTACAATGCGTGCGCACCCCTCTGATGTCGATCAACAGATGTAATAGACAAACAGGCAGCCTTACGTAGGGCATGGGTAAAAATTAAGTGAGAAAAGAAAAAAATTGTTTAAAAATTATAAAAAATAAGTAAGTAAACATGCCGACTAATAAAATGTATATGAGGCATCTAAAGCCAAATCCTCAGGTTACTGCCCGATCGGATCACTACCCAACAGATCACACACAGCTATCTGTAATATTGGCGTGTAGTTTGACTGGGAAAATGTGAATATACAAACCAAAAAAACTTATTTGTTTTTTTTGAGTGTGTCAAGGCTATATAAATACCCCTACTTGGTGCTAATAGCAAATGTTTAAACAAGTTTAGGCGTTGATGGTGACACACGCCAACAAAAATCAAGAAATGTGTCCCAAGGGGACATAAATAAAATACAAAATACAAAAGATGACCCCTAGTGGTCAAAGTAAAAAAGGACACCATCAAAGCCAGTTTCCTAGTGTATTGAACGGTCAGACCGCTATGTGGGTGAACACGAAATTTATATGGATGCAGAAAAAATGCATAACAATGTAAATAGATTATATTTAAATTAATGCAAGCTGTAAAACAACACCCATGTCTCGTGCAGGTTGTCAAAGGTGGCCGTGTCCAAAATGGTCACCCGTGACAACCCACAATACTGATACATGGTATATGTTCACATTGAGGGATGCATATCTCAAAAATTCGCATAGTAACCAATTGGGTATAACAGATGAAGCAGGCACCCCAACTGTGAATTTAATTATTAAAAATTAAAAATGAGGGGCCTGAATGGTGACACATACGGGCCCGGCCTAAATAGGTCATAAGGGGACATAAAAATGTAAAAACATGACATACCGACCCCTAGTGGTCATCATGAAATCTCATATGTCTATGATTTAAATACCTATATCAGTATGTAAAAGGTTTAAGGTAAACTCAATGGATGCTGCAATGATAGTCTAAACACTAATCGCAGGGCATATCCGGTAATCCGGACATGGGGATCCAAATCAAAAGTGACCTCCAAAACATTATAAGCATTGAAATACAACAAGAAAGAAGAAAGCTATATTTCACCACATTCCGTATTTCAGGCATTATTGATAAAAGCATTAATATCAGTGTCCACATTCATACCATGTGGTACATAACTTTTAACCTTATATATCCAGGACATCTCTGACTTGGAAATCTCCCTAATAAGTGAGCTGCCCTGCCAATGGGGTTTGTATTTGTCTATGCCCACGAATAAAGTTTTGGAGGGGTCCCTAGCATGAAATTGGTCATAATGCCTGGAAACGGGGTGTTTGTCATACCCTCTTCTAATATTTCCTATGTGCTCGTTTAAGCGAACCCGTAGGGCCCTTTTGGTCCTCCCTATATATTGGAGACCACACGGGCATTGTAACAGATAAACCACCCCTTCAGAACTACAGGTAATGAATGGTTCGATGTCATGTGAGACTCCAGTGCTGGTGGATACAAATGACGTGATACGTCTTGATCTATTAGTGTTTAAAGAACACACTTGGCATCTCCCACACCTATAGAACCCTGTTAGGTTTTGCAGGAACGATCTATTTTCCCGTGGGGGGTCCTGAACTGTGGGCGCAATCTTATTTGCCAAAGAGGCTGCGCCCTTAAAAATCCCCATGACCCCCCTCTGTAACGGGGGGTCATGGGGTTCTGGTAAGCGGCCAGGCTCTTACTGTCGGTGGTGGTCCCACATATCTGAGGCTCCATGTGGTTGAAAAACCCGTGATTGCTATTTTCACTTTCTTTGGGTTCTTCTCATGGACTATTTTTTATAGATATATTTTTTTTCCATTCACAAATGACTTTTTAATACGTTTATTTTTGTTCGGACTTTATTTTCCACATTTGTTTGTATTGATTAAGATACACTATTGCACGTATGGTCACGTATTTATTTACACAGGTTGTATTTAGTGTTTTTTGGTGTGACTAAACAGCCACACATTTACCAATTTATATAGCGCGAATCATTCCATTTTTCCTACTTATGTTATGTGTTTGTGTCACATTTAGATTTCGCTGCTCTTCACATTTTAGATATTTTGAAGCGCAATTATTTTTTCCTTTTTTTTTCTGCTAATGTTATTTCTGCGACTGCGATTTTCGCTGTCTTCTATGCGGACTTGCTGGTGGCGTATGCGCCTAAGATGTGTCGCGGATGAGGATTCAAGGGCTGTTATACGTGCCTCGTGGTCATCCTGAGCCGTGGTTAAGACCGATACTGCTTCCTCGTTAGCTGTGACTTGTTGCCTCAGGGCGTTCAGCTCCACGTGGAGGGAATTTTCCATTTTGCTTGCCCAGGATTCGAAATCCATTCTGAAGGCAGAGAGGAGGGCAGCAGCTTCCATTCTAATGGGTTCTCCTGATAGGGGATGCGTAGCAGACTGGGATTCCCCGGTGCCTGTGTCGGACGATGAGACTGACCTCGTGGAGGAGGCTGATGGCTCTCCCTTAGAATTCTGAAGTCTCTCATTATTGTCCTCTGCCGTGTGAGCTGCTGCTGAAGTGGAGGTGGGAGGCTTGGTCTTCCCCAGGTTGCGGCCGGGCGCCATCTTGTCTTTGGGAGTTCGGGGATCAATCGGCGCCGTTCTAAGTAGATACCTCTGTATGGTGCCTTGTTGAGGGTCGGTAAGCTGTGTGGAGTGTGAGCTAGCTGCCGCCATGTATTATGTGGGTGTGCTATGCTATGTAGATAGCCTGTAGCTGTCGGGATAGCACGGGACTCAGGGGTGCGGGTCTTCAGCCATCCATAGTCAGTCTCTCTCCATCAAAACCTATCTTTCACGGAGATGAGGGGGACTGGGGAGGAAAAACAGGCCTGCGGGAGCAGCGGTGTCACCCTATTAACATGGGCGCAAGGCTGGAACACCGTATGGGTTCAATGGGGAGAGCACCGTCCAGCCAGGGCACAGTCTTGTAAGCTAGGCCGCAAGATGGTAAGATGGCGGCCGTCACTGGAAGTCTCTAGTGTTACCGGGGTCAGCGATGGGTCTGAGCTGGCTATAAACTTGTCAGATATGCCCAGGGGGTGGCCACTATATGTGAAGGTGAATTATATGACCCCCTTACCTCCGGTCGCGGCGCCAAGATGCGGTGATGCTGGGGGCCTCACAGGCCTCGGGCCTGCCGCAAGCATCCAGGGCCTGTTTTCTCTGCCTTGTCTGGTGTCCCCTCACAGTCCGGTCCGCTCCGGATACAGCGCTCCCGGCCCCAGGGCCGCCGATCACCCTCCGCGCCGCCGATCGCGGCACTCGAGACCGGGGATTTTGTGTGTCTCGTAGGCCGCAAGATGGCGGCCGGCGACTGTGGAGTGAGGCCGGCTGCGGCCCGAAAACAAGGCAATCCGTCAGCCAATCTGCTCAAATGCCCTCAGTAAAGGACTCCTCCAGTGCCCAGTGGCTACCAGGTAGGCTTTGGGGCAGCCCTTGTTGTCTGTGGAGGCCGGATGGCAGTAGATTGCAGAGGGCCAAGCGTAGCTCCCCTGCAGTGCATCCAGGGCCTGTTTTCTCTGCCCTGTCTGGTGTCCCCTCACAGTCCGGTCCGCTCCGGATACAGCGCTCCCGGCCTCAGGGCCGCCGATTGCCCTCCGCGACGCCAATCGCGGCACTCGAGACCGGGGATTCTGTGTGTCTCGTAGGCCTCAAGATGGCGGCCGGCGTCTGTGAAGTGAGGCCGGCCGCGGCCTGAAAACAAAGCAATTCGCTGGCTAATCTGCTCCAATGTCCTCAGTAAAAGGCTCCCCTAGTGTCCAGTAGCTATTAGGTAGGTTTTGGGGCAGTTTTTGACGTTTATGGAGGCCGGATGGCAGTAGATTGCAGAGGGCTAGATGGAGCTCCTCTGCAGTGCGTCCATTCACCTCGCCGTTCGGACACGCCCCCCCCACTGGGTCAGTTTCCCCGCACTGCGCAGGTACGCGATCCTGCATTACTGCGCAAGCGTGCTACGATCGGTCTAAGGGCGGATCGCCCAGACAAGATCGAGGCAAGAGGAGGAGACCAAAAGAGGCCTATCCGCCAGGCAAACACACGTCCGCCACTGTGGGGGAGAAACAAAGCAGCCTGGGATCATGCCGATCATTGGGGCAGCAAATCTGTACAAGAAAAGAAAAATAAACAAAATAATACATTCTAAATAAAAAACATAATATGGCAATTATATAGGGGATGGTAACTGTGGAACATCACTGTCCCATAACATCACTAAGTTTAAACACCCAAGTGTTTTGCAATATGTTAGGCTACAGGATATAGCTGTCACCCAGGCTAATTATATTGGTTAAAATTCAATGCGGCCATAGAGGTAACAAACAAACCCAAATATAAGGTAAAGAGAAAGGGGGGAGGGAGAAGGGGGATCAAGGGTAAAGGGGGGGTGATAGAAAAATGGGGGGGAGGAAAAAGGGGGATCAAAGGTAAAGGTGGGGAGGAGGGGGGTGATAGAAAAGGGGGGGAGGGAGAAATTGAAGGAAAAAACCCTACAGAAATGGTTTGTAGGATACCATCTCATTAAGTCCTGGGGGGGACAGTGGCGTTCAAACGTTCAATCCACAGAGTCTCTTTCTGTAGGATTGCCTTGTCCCAGTCACCTCCCCTGGGATTTTTTTTGAACCACTTCAAGGATGAAAAATTGGACCACTGACACATCGTAACGGTGATGTAAACCAATATGTCTACCCACTGTAGTGAGTTTGCCACTGCCGGGACAGTATAGATTTCGCTGGCGAAATTCTCTGATGGTATATAAAAGGCTTTACATCTACAGAGCATCAAATACACTACCCCCATAGTACCGCAGTTGGAGAAGGTTCGTGGGAGAAAATTCTCCCCACTGGGTAAAATTAATCTTTTATCTTCCAAGATCCAGGGGCAGCGGGGACAGTCACCACATTTAAAGGTACCATTGGGTCCTAAATTGGGTGTATTAAAAGGTACATATTGGCTACGGGTCAAATGGTCTCGTAAAGAACAGGCTCGACAGAACACTATCTCCGGGGCCGGACGTACATGCCAGTTCAGAATATGGTGCTCACCGAGTAGATGCCAATGGTGTCCAAGAATTGTTCTCAGTTGCTTGTGATGGGAAGAGAATGTGGTAATGAATCTGACAGTCACTGGTTGGGAGTTTAGGTCATTTATACAATAGGGAATTTCTAGGGCGGGATAAGGACCTATTGAAGGTGTTTCTTAAATTGGTGCTCGAGTACCCCCTGAGCAACAAGCGATCACGCAAGGCATTGGCCTGGATCCTGAAGTCGGATTCATCCGTGGCACCCTCATCATTCAAGAGTGCAATAGGGGGAAATGTATATACATGGTTGTATATACATAGATTTATTGTCTATATGCGATTATTTTATGTCTAATGTATGCAATGCGTTTTTATGCCATGTTGCTCATTGGTCCTTAATAAACATACATATGTTTGCACCTCTGTGAGTGTGATTGGGCTGCATCATGCGCACCTCATTTAAAGTCCCAACCTCCCCCCTCTTTTTCATGATATTAAGGATGGGGGCGCAAACTTTCCCTTGCGTCCCATTTAAAGTCCTAAGTTCGTTTTTCCCCCTATTGCTTGCATTGATTAGGGATGGAGGTGCTCATGATTGTAGCCCATTGCTCTCTTATGGCGGATTCCTACCGGGTCCGGCCGTAATTAAGCATGCTTTATATGGAACGTTTATTGCACTGACAGTTCACATACTTTGATCTTTTACTACTTTATACATTTCTTACTCCCTGTGGCCAGACTGGGTCTGTGTGACTCATTGTCAGTGGGTGGGCAGATGTCCTGTTTCCCGGGAGCTGCGATGCATGCTGGTGTCCGCCCTCCTACCTCCCCTCCACAGGGTTGGAGGTGGGTGGCTGGGCGGATCTTTCCACCGTGCATCGGCGCCACGCCCCCTACACTGTGCATGTGACTTCCTTGGTTGGGCGTCACACACACAGACGTCCGGTATATCAGCTGGGCTGACATGCGGTGAGCTTCTCTGGCGTTTGCCGAGGTTTTGCTTAACTGTTTCGTGCCTGCGTGACGCTGAGGGGGAGCTGGCGTTCCATGCTGGGGCTGCATCTCACTCCCTGCTGCATGGTACTCAGAGATGGTGCTGATACAACCTATGCACACCCTGATCCTCTCTTATTTATGTGGCTTCAAACATCATATGCATTCTTCAAGGTAAACTTCCGGGTGTTTTTTTCAATCACCTTGGTGATATCTGCAGCTTATATCATCTCTTTTTCATCATTCAAGAGTATGAGGTCGCGGAGCGTCCCAAACTCTTCCATGCTAAAGTGCTTAGTTCGCTCCGCAAGCTCACGCTCCAGGTTCAGTTGTGTTCGAACTTTATCAAAAATAAATTTAAAAGTGAGGTTGCGAGCAAACAAATATAAATCTTTGATGGTTTCAGTGACTTTGAGTGCATCCGAAGGACAAAACCCTAAACCTAACGGCAGTACAGAGGATTCATCCTCGGTCAGCTGATAGGATGTCAGGTTTATAATATTCAAGTGAGTATTGTGTTGGGTGGTGGTTGGGATAGTTTGAGGACATATGCGTCCAAACTCCCTTGTTGTTTCTTGAGATCTAAAAAAATTTGATCTTCACTAACTTTAGTGTACTTATTGGTCAAAAGTGCTGAATTCAAAATTTTGGGTATTGTGCCGTGTAAAGCAGAATTACCTACAGCCCTTTCAGTAGCGGCTGTAGTATCCATTGTGGAGTGAGTAGAAGGTGTACGTGCAGTTTTAGAAGATTTGGGGCCTTTTTTGATCTTTTTTTGGGTTGGCAATAGGAATAACTCCGGCGTATTGTAATGTTTTACATGAGGAATTAGTTGCGGGGGTAGTCATAGTGCGAATGTTACTTTGTTGGGAAAACGCTGATGAGTCCGATTCAACTTCATTAGTGGGGTTTTGGGTACGATTACCTCTAGGGAAACCCCTTCTACCGTTATTCCTTGAGACCATCTATAGGCGTAACCTTCGGTAAAGGCAAATTTGTCCTTACTGAATTTACTTTGTTTTTTCACAATGATATCTTTATTCATTGTTTCAAGGCGATCTTTGAGTTACTTCCACTTAGCTGTGAATGTAGTATTCCCAAAAAGGTGGGAAAAGTCTAAATTCAACCATGCAATCTAACTATCCAGTGTGGTCATATCACTAGTATATTTGTGAGATAAGTGATCTCATCAATTCAAGACTACAGGAGGTAAGGGTGTTTTCCAAAGATTTTTTAAATTCAATAGAAGGATCTTTAATGGTGGGGAAAATTTGAACTCTCAGGCCTATAGGGCAGATGTTTTCAGTCAAATATAATTTAAAGTACTCAATATGCCAATGTAGGTGGGACTTCCGCTTTAGTAGGCTAGACATCCTATTAAAAAAAATTTTTAAGGTCTTCCTCAGTTTTATGATTACTTAGACAAGATGTCTGTATATTGGTCATGAAACCAGCCCAGTCAGTACCAAGTACGTCCATTATATCTCTTTCTTCCTAATTAAAACCAAACAGAAAAGACTCAGGATAGTATCCGCCAGCCATGTAGGAGGTACTGAATGGAAGATTTGTACAAGAAGCAACAGTCTGCAGGTGATAGAATACAAAACATTACACATAACTAATGTGTTTGGTGCCCCCCCCCAAGAAACAAAGCTACAGCTTTAACTGCTTGCTGACTGCCGGCTGTCAATTGACGGGCAGGTGGCGCAGCTTTCGTTGCGGGCGGGCGTCATATGAAGGCCTCGCTTTCCCGGCCCATGCCTGCCGTGTCACTGGGCACCCGGTGCACGTGCCCGGCGGCCGCGATGTCCGCCGGGCACCCGCGATTGCCGGCAACACAGCAGGACCGTGGATCTGTGTGTGTAAACACACAGATCCACTGTCCTGTCAGAGGAGAGGAGACCGATGGTATGTTGGAAGTACAGAGGAACACCGATCGGTCTCCTCCCCTAGTGAGTCCCCTCCCCCTACAGTTAGAAACACTCCCTAGCAAACACAGTTAACCCCTCGATCACCACCTAGTGCTAACCCCTTCCCTGCCAGTCACATTTATACAGTAATCAGTGCATTTTTATAGCACGGATCGTTGTATAAATGTGAAAGGTCCCAAAAATGTGTCAAAAGTGTCCGATATGTCCGCCGCAATATCGCAGTCACGATAAAAATTGCAGATCGCCGCCATTACTAGTAAAAATAAATAAATAAATAAATAAAAATGTTATAAATCTATCCCCTATTTTGTAGGCGCTATAACTTTTGCACAAACCAATCAATATACACTTATTGCAATTTTTTTTACCAAAAATATGTAGAAGAATACATATTGGCCTAAACTGAGGAAAAAATTTGTTTTAAAGAAAAAAAAATTGGATATTTATTATTGCAAAAATTAAAAAATATTGTTTTTTTTTTTGCAAACTTATCGCTCTTCTTTTGTTTATAGTGCAAAAAATAAAAACCGCAGAGGTGATCAAATACCACCAAAAGAAAGCTCTATTTGTGGGGAAAAAAATGATATCAATTTAATCTGGGTACAGTGTTGTATGACTGTGCAATTGTCATTCAAAGTGCGACAGCGCTGAAAGCTGAAAAATGGCTTGGGCAAGAAGGGGGTGAACATGCCCTGTATTGAAGTGGTTAAAGTACCTAAAAAACAATGATTTATATAATGCCAAATATAAAAAATAAACTGCTCACAGGCTGCATTTAAATAAACATGTACAGTAAATTGGCTGCTATGAGAAACACAGTGAGAGAAGGAAAAATACTAACTTATTGCTATGGGGAGTACAGGGAGAAAAAAAGAAAATGCTGATTACTCTCTATGAACAACACTGTAAGAAAATGATTGATTTTTATAGAGACGAAAATCTTTTCTCAAACACTTTTTATACACAGAGCTCAGTGTGAATTCACACATTTGATTTTTAGAGAAAACCCAGATAAATTAATCAGTGCAGTTCTAATCTTTTATACCTGAACAATGCATCAGCTGCTGAGTTAATAGAATCACAATGCAACTTCATACAGTGCTAAAAATAGCTAATAATTAAAGCTAATTCACTGCCGAAAAACATGATTCTTATTAAAAATAAAAAGCAATTAATAAATAAAATGCTCTGTGCCAAAAAATGTAAAAACAGGTAAAAATTATGTCTACGTAATGCTGCATCCAGTGATGCACCCAATGTGTTTAAATGCTTTTCTTTCCAAAAGGATGGAGCTAGCTTTGTTCAGAATCAGACTCAAGGAAGAAGCGAGTAAATGTACTGTACAGCAATGAGCAAAACCAGATAGAAGGCACTCTAAAGAGGTCAGGGCTAGCGACTAGCAGCAGATGTAAATAGTACACATAGGGGGTTATTTACGAAAGGTAACTCCACTTTGCACTGCAAATGCACTTGGAAGTAAAGTCACTGTAGATCCGAGGGGGACATACAAGGAAAATAACAGCATTTTAGCTTGCACATGATTGGATGATAAAATCAGCAGAACTTCCACTCATTTCAGATCTACCCCTTATGCCGCGTACACACGGTCGGACTTTTCGTCTACAAAAGTCCAACGGACGCCGACGGACTAAAGCTGGCTGGTAATCCGATCGTGTGTGGGCTTCTCCAGACTTTCAGCAGACTTTTTCAGCCTCAAATCCGACGGACTTTAGATTTGAAACATGCTTCAAATCTTTACGTCGTAACTACGACGGACCCCGAAATCCGCTCGTCTGTGTGCTAGTCTGACGGACAAAAACCCATGCTAGGGCAGCTATTGGCTACTGGCTATGAACTTCCTTATTTTAGTCCGGTGTACGTCATCACGTACGAATCCGTCGGACTTTTGTGTGGTCGTGTGTAGGCAAGTCCGTTTGTTAGAAAGTCTGCTGCAAGTCCGCCGAAAGTCCGCCGGAAGTCTGTCGGACAGGCTGTCGGACTTTTGTAGACGAAAAGTCCGACCGTGTGTACGCGGCATTAGATTTAGGTGCACTTGCAGTGCAAAGTGGATTTGCCTTTCGTAAATAACCCCCATAATGTAGCACCTCCCTGATCCCCGGAGGCATGTTTGTAACACATCGTAAACACATCCAGGCCTAGCACCCTCCCCAGGCCAGAACCCTGGGGGAGAAAGTTTGCCTTAGCTCAACCCAAATATTTACGCTCTATCCCATGATGCATCACTGGCACAGAAACTCTCAGTGGTTGGCTGGAAATGGATATGAATTTTGTAGACAGGTGCTTGGCTAAGAGTGAGAGAGACACTGTCTGCAGCTGCTCTGTGTGCCTGCTGCCCTGCTGTGCTGAACTGGTCAACAGCTATATCAACAAGAGGAGGGAGCTGCTGAGCGGGATGTGTTCAATAGACTAAGTCGTGCAGCACTGCACTCTGGGGACTGAAGTCCAAAGGAGAGAGAGACTCTACTGTATTCAAGAGCTTTTGAAATGCATTTCCCAGGGGGAGATCGCCAGGTGGAGGTAAAAGAGCTGCATTTTCTCAGGCTGTACAGGACACAGCTTTCTTTGTCATGAGGGAGACCAGAGAGTGCACATCGCTGTCCGGTTTGCACCATCACTGCTGCATGTCAGCAGCCTGAGCGGGATCCAGAGTGCTGATTTTGGGAGTGTCGACAGCCGGAGTTACATGAGATGACTGAGATGATTCTCATGTGCACCAACAGTACAACTGGGTCACAACACTAGCCAGGTCCAGAGTTAGGACTAAAGACGGTCCCTTTACAGTGAACTTCTATTGTTTATGCTAAGAGGTACCTCTCAGTTGACACTGCACTGTATCGTAGCCATTCTCCTAGAGTGCACTCGAGATCAGTTATAGTATTATTTATATTGCAGTTAATGCTTATATGCACTGTTTATTGCTGATTTTTTTTATGAGCTGATTCTAGTGTGGTGGTGCAAAACTCTAACCTAAGTCACTTCTAAAGACCACATTGTTTAGGAGACTGTGTCTGAATCTTTCACTTGTGTGCTCCTTTATGCTCAAACCATCATTTACTCAAACCCATACCAATAGATCGAGCCCTGTTGGTGCCACTGCGTTCTACAAGCTGTCATATGAAAGATTATCTGTTAAGCACTTTTTTATCCATGGAAATGTGAGTTTTCCGAAAATGTTTAATCAATACATTTTATATCTTATGGTTTTACACTATGTGGAGCAATTTTGTCTTTTTTTGGATACACAGATTGAGTGGTTTAACCTCCCTGGCGGTCTGATTATGTCAGCATTTTTGAATGTCAAAGAGGTACATTGTTTTGCACTAGGGATGAGCTTCGAGTTCGAGTCGAACTCATGTTCGACTCGAACATTGGCTGTTCGCAAGTTCGCCAAACAGCGAACAATTTGGGGTGTTCGCAGCAAATTCAAATGCTGCGGAACACCCTTTAAAAGTCTATGGGAGAAATCAAAAGTGCTAATTTTAAAGGCTTATATGCAAGTTATTGTCATAAAAAGTGTTTGGGGACCTGGGTCCTGTCCCAGGGGACATGGATCAATGCAAAAAAAAGTTTTAAAAACGGACGTTTTTTCAGGAGCAGTGATTTTAATAATGCTTAAAGTCAAACAATAAAAGTGTAATATCCCTTTAAATTTCGTAGCTGGGGGGTGTCTATAGTATGCCTGTAAAGGGGCGCATGTTTCCTGTGTTTAGAACAGTCTGACAGCAAAATGACATTTCGAAGGAAAAAACCCATTTAAAACTACTCGCGGCTATTGCATTGCCGGTCCGACAATACACATAGAAGTTCATTGATAAAAACGGCATGGGAATTCCCCACAGGGGAACCCCGAACCAAAATTAAAAAAAAAAAATGACGTGGGGGTCCCCCTAAATTCCATACCAGGCCCTTCAGGTCTGGTATGGATATTAAGGGGAACCCCGGCCAAAATTAAAAAAAAAATGACGTGGGGGTCCCCCTAAATTCCATACCAGACCCTTCAGGTCTGGTATGGATTTTAAGGGGAACCCCGCGCCAAAAAAAAAAAAAACGGCGTGGGGTCCCCCCAAAAATCCATAGCAGACCCTTATCCGAGCACGCAACCTGGCAGGCCGCAGGAAAAGAGAGGGGGAAGAGAGTGCGGCCCCCCCCTCCTGAACCGTACCAGGCCACATGCCCTCAACATTGGGAGGGTGCTTGGGGTAGCCCCCCAAAACACCTTCTCCGGCCTCATCCCCACAACCCTGGCCGGTGGTTGTGGGGGTCTGCGGGCGGGGGGCTTATTGGAATCTGGAAGCCCCCTTTAACAAGGGGACCCCCAGATCCCGACCCCCCCGTGTGAAATGGTAAGGGGATACTTACCCCTACCATTTCACTAAAAAACTGTCAAAAATGTTGAAAATGACAAGAGACAGTTTTTGACAATTGCTTTATTTAAATGCTTCTTCTTTCTTCTATCTTCCTTCATCTTCTTCTTCTGGTTCTTCTGGCTCTTCTGGTTCTTCCTCCGGCGTTCTCGTCCAGCATCTCCTCCGCGGCGTCTTCTATCTTCTTCTCCTCGGGCCGCTCCGCATCCATGGCATGGGGGAGAGGCTCCCGCTCTTCTCTTCATCTTCTTCTCTTCTTCTTTTCTTCTCTTCTCTTCTTCTCTTCTTCATTTTCTTCTCCGGGCCGCTCCGCACCCATGCTGGCATGGAGGGAGGCTCCCGCTGTGTGACGCCGTCTCCTTGTCTGACGGTTCTTAAATAACGGGGGGCGGGGCCTCCCGTTGACCCCGCCCCCCTCTGACGCACGGGACATGACGGGACTTCCCTGTGGCATTCCCCGTTTCAAAGTGTAAATATTTCATGATCAGGAAAAATCTGTAGCCTGACAGAAAAAATGGAGGGGCAAGTAATTATTTAGTTGTCCAATACCACTTCTGCAGGGGTTTCCTCACCACTCCCTGAAGTATTATTAGGCCCAGAAATTTCCAAATGTCATCTTTGGTCACTGTTTCCCACTTTCTGCTTCTTGGAAACTTCCTATGCGTAGTAGCTAATTGCTAATCGGTTTGTCTCAGTAACTATTTTTTCAATAACCTCATTGGTCAGAAATAATTGCAAGTATGCCAAGGGGTTATCGTGTTCAATGTCTACTTTCATACCAGATGCTCCAGTAAATTGAAATCTTGGGGGTGCTGCCTGATCCGTACCACAGTGAATAGGGCACCAAGTTCACACATCACCGAGCTCAGTCACAGAATCGTCGCTGTCGTCACTTTCAGTGCTTGATGATGAATTTCCCCACGATCACTCAATTCTGCAAGTGATTCTAACTCATGATCGCTGTTTTCTAGCAGGTCTAAAACCACTTTTGAACTAAAAGGATGCTTTTTTGATGCTATGGACGTTCTCAAGTTTCCAGGCAGAAAGAACAGGAAAAGTGCAGACAGGGCAGCGGACAAAGCACTAGGGACAAAACTGAGATGAAATGGTTTGATACAGTAAAGTAATCCTAACAGATTACAATGTATTGTGTGTATGTTATGTTTTGAACTTTTTTGAATTTCTCGCCCGGCTCCTCCCCCCTGCATCACGGAGCTCGCAGGGAAGGGAACCCAGAAGATGGATGCATCGGCCAGGGGGCACAGTGGGAGGACATCAGGGGATCGTAGTGACGAGGTAAGTAACAGTACAGGGATATTTCGGTGTAACCCCAAGTGTGGCTCGGGGTTACCGCTTTTGGTACTGAAAATTAACCCCCAGCTACACTTGGGATTACTGCCAGGGAGGTTAAAGAAGACACTACCCACCCTTTGCTTTGAGGTTGCCAGCCCCATATAGTTGCCTTATGATTGAGCCGTGGAAGGGACGGGGGAATCAACCCCTATATTAGCAGGAAGAAGTAGTGTGGAAGCTCCATCCTACTGGTGTATATACACCCCCCCCCCCCCGCTTGTGTAGACCCACTAGGCATAAGCCTTATCAAGTCCACACGTTCCGGTAAGCCCCCTAAGAATCGGTGGTGGTTGTATCCTCTACAGTGGTGATTCTTACTGTTGGCATTGGGACTCATCTACCCTTTTTGGATCACCATTCTGAACATTTGTTTTTCACTTTTTATTTGGACATTGTTTGGACTCTTTCTTTATTGCACTATTGTTTTTACTAGTTGTTTCAATTCTCACCTAATATATCATTGATTGAAGGGTATTTATTTAACCCCAGAGATCACATATGGTTTTAAATGTATGGAATATGAGGTTCTATACCATTCATGATGTTGTTTATATATGTGGGCATCCATCACACGGACACATTTTTTGTACACGGTTAAACTGATTTTATATTGTTTTGTTTGCACTTAATTTCGAGGCTACCTTGTAGTAATACAGGTACTTTCAAATTAGATTAGCACTGCACATATTTTTCCACTAATCTAAAACACAATTTTGTCTTTTGTTGTGCTGGCTGCTTTAGTATTTACTTTGGACATTAGCGTGGTATTTTTTCTTCATATCAATACATTGAGTTAATTTGCCACTAAACCGTCTTGTGTCTATTTCCTGATACTAATTCACAGTTGAGTTAAAGGTATTCATACTTGTGTTTCTATAAGTGTGTGCAGTAATTTTCACTCAAATGGGTGTGCCAGAGGAGCTGAGGTTGTTCTTCGGTGGTAGCGCTACAATATATAATCCAGACCCACTATGTGATCTCACACTAGTGTCAAAGGTGACAGTGCTACTACTGACAGATAGGCTGAGTTTAGGCAAAGCTGAACAAGACAGATTATGATTGGCATTGGTTAATTGCAGGCATGCTGACCAAGTTTAGAGACCCACCTTATTACGGCTGGGTGGCTACACTAGCAAACATCAGGCCAGGCAGCAGACAGAGAGGAATCCGAGAAGGTAGCAGAGATCTGCAAAAGTAACATACTTACAAGCAAGTTTGAATACAGCTTTTGATAGGTGTAGCTAAAGATGCCTGTGCATATGGGGTCTGTAGTACATTAGTTAGTAGTGATAAGGAGGGTAAACAGAAGTAGGTAGCATAGGGATAATTTTGTAAAAGTGCAATTATCCTTTTAAGCAAACCAGTGCTTTGCCATGCATGACAAAGAAATATATTTACTTTTATGCCCACTCCACAAGCCTCACATACTAACCTTTCCATCGCTCCCCTGCTACTGCATCTTGCTTCAGTGAAGGAAAATACCTGATACTCTTTAATAGGGAAGCAAACATGTTCCTTTCACATGGCTGTGCTTGGTGATTGGTGACATGGAGGTAACCTGGGTCAGATCACCATTTTTATTTTACTAAGTGACCCTTTGATTTATAAAGCATTTGCAGGCTCTAAATGATTTCAGAAAAAAATAGTTTAACTGCTTTTTTTCTTCCCTGTGCTTTGGCGTCTTATTTTGTAATAGATAAGATCAAAGACAAAGGGCACAGCAACCTCATGTGTTACCATAAAGAGGAGTGGAGGATGAAAAATGCTAATAATGCACTTGCTATATCTTAGAAGAATAAATGACATAACAATATAGTACTAAGGAGGAAAAACTTGCTTGCCCACAGGAAATTTGGACACACAAGATGATCTTCTTGACACAGATTGGAAGATCCCATATGAGGACTACAAGGAAAGCACACTGCCTAATATACTAAAACCATTCACATTTTATTTATTCAAACATTTACCGACAAATACTCCAGGTACGTTCCATATATCGAACCAAAAAGTCCCAAGATGGTGTGTAAATGCAGTCCGATACCTCATCTGTGACCTTTGTAGCTGGGAACAGTGTAGCTCTGGACTGAGCAAGCAAGAATCTGCTCCTGAATGAAATGGCAGTGTCCTTGTTGCTTGGTTTTGACCTCTCTGAGCGACAAAAGTGTCCAGTAGTGGGTTTGCAATTTCAACACATCTTCTGCTTTCTAATTCCGCGTACACACGAGCGGACTTTACGGCAGACTTGGTCCGGCGTGCTTTTCGACGGACTTTCCGAATGAACGGACGTGCCTACACACGATCAATCAGAGTCCGACGGATTCGTACGTGATGATGTACGACCGGACTAAAACAAGAAAGTTCATAGCCAGTAGCCAATAGCTGCCCTAGCATAGTTTTTTTGTCCATTGGACTAGCATACAGACGAGCGGACTTTTCGACCGGACTCGAGTCCGTCGGAAAGATTTGAAACATGTTTCATTTCTAGGTCCATTGAACTTTTGGGAAAAAAGTCTGCTGCAGCCCACACACGATCGAATTGTCCGACGGACTCCGGTCCGCCGGACCAAGTCTGCCGTAAAGTCCGCTCGTGTGTACGCGGCATTAGGCTAATCTAAGGATGTGGTGGAACTGGCTTAAAATAGTGGTGGTAGTGGTAGAAGCGGTGGCCATAGCTAATATATATACAAGGTAGCAGACATTGCTCTTAAAGTATAACTAAAGGCAAAACTTTTTTTTCAGTTTTGGATAGCATGTAGATGGATTAGAACACACGCCAGTTTTTATTACTGTCTGTGCCCCCGTTAAGGAGATTCATCCTATCTTTTTGTCCTGTTTACCATAATTATTGAAAATAAAAGTTAAAGAAAATCCGACATTTTGAGTTGTCCCCAGAAAAGTAGTAGAGAGGAAATCTTCCAATAGGGACACTAGTTCTGGTGACCTGGGGGTACCCAAGAAACTCCCTAAAATTAGAGGGATTTTCTTTCACTTCCTGTTTGGTCTATGGGACAGTAAGTGAAACGTCACAATGCGACACAGATGGCGAAAAAAAAAATCTGACAGGGGTTATAACCCTCCCTTGCTCTATCCAAAAAGAAAAAAGAAAGTGCCTATAATTCTACTTTAAATGTATGTACTATGTATGTTAATTCTGTGTATTGTGGCTTTGGGGATTGTTCAGCTCAAGTGGATAGATGCGTTTTGGTGCAATGAGTACACATCACAAAGGCATTTATAGCTAAGGGCCTGGTAGCCCATGTTTATTAAAGGGAAAAACAAAACAAAAGTCCATCCAGGAATCCCATGCAGGGGTCCAAGCTTCAATTAAATACACAAAATCCAAATGAAAATGCTAGCCCACCTAGCTACTCTTCAGCAGTACTGCTGCTATAGGTACAGGCCCCTCAAATTAGCTGCTTGGATGCACACAGTCTTAGGCTCCTTGGCTGCACACAGCTTCAAGCCCTTCAACGCACACAGCTTTGGGCTTATTGGATGCACACAGCTTTGAAGCCCTTCAACACACACAGCTTCTGGCTCCCTGGACACACACAGCTTTGGGCTCCTCTATCCTCACACAGAGACACTTACTAGCAGCCACTGCTCCAACTCCACCTTCCTTCTCCTTCTGCTCTCATCAGCCCTTCGTTATATGGGCTGTGTGCACCTGGGCACACACCCTGCTGGCTGTCCACAAGACCCGGATACAGGGTTGGAGATCCCGTCCCACCCAAGGCTCTGAAGGATCTCCAAACTACAGAGCCCCATAAGGAACTAGCAAAACCTGGAGAAAACTGCCAGAGCAGTTTTCCCTGTTTCAAATTTACGCTCTGTAGCTCTGCACTCAGCCGATATGCAGACTCTGTGTCCACTTTAACCCCATTTTCATAGGGACAGAGCCTTGCTCTACCACAGTATGTATTCATTTAAATAAATATGAAAAATACATATAAAACTATATATAATATATGTTTAGCCTGCTCTAGTGTCCTCTTAAACAGTTCGGAATACCCTGGGAAAGGATCGGCTATCATGTCCGCTGTGACAGTGGTCACATGATCAGATGCCAGTCCTGCTGGCTGCTGATCTTCAGCCTGGACCAAGACCAAGACCAAGAACGGTCTTTGACCGCTCGATCTTTGTGCTAAGATCGCACAGTGACCGAGCTCTCTGGACACAAATATTGGCCACCTAAGCAATGCATATGTGTGGTGTGTGAGCGTTAAAGCCCACCCTTTTGTCATTGCATATTTATGCTGGCCGGACATAAAGGGGTTAAAATTTTTTTAGCTAATAATAAGTGTATTACTCAAAAATAATTCATTCTAAATTTTGAAAATAAATAAAGATTAATAAGTTTTAACAAATATAATTAGCCCACATGTCGACTTAAAGTGGTTGTAAACCTCAGGCATAATATGTGAAGAAAGCATATCCCTCTTTAGTATGTACTTGTCTCTATCCAGAGCACTAAGTGTAATTTCTGTCTGCTGCCTCGTCCCTCAGCTATTAGCATGAGTCACTTCTGACAAATTTTCCTGACTCCAAGAGAAAAAAGGTGACAGGGGAGGGTCCTCAAGCTGATTGACAGCCTAGGCTCTGTTGCTGTGTGCTGTTTGGGAGAGGTGTGTCCCTTCCCTCCAATCAGCTCTCAGAGCTCTACATACTGAGCTCTGCAGAGTGTAGCTTCAACTCTCTGCCCCATTTTATTCTAACAGCTTAGAGAAGCTTTATCAATTCTGGACTTTGAATGGATGTAGAGAAGAGAAGACTGCAGATAAACAGCTACAACTTATGTAGGAGGATTTGATTAATCTCTGTGTATCACCTTAGGATAGTCACTTCACTGGGTATATGTAAGGGTTTACAACCACTTTAATCGTACAATCTTTTAGTCACCAGTCTTCTACTGTTTAACATTTGCTTTCCATTTATACCTGATCCTGGTCCTGCCCTCCAACCGTTCTAATCATTCTTTCACAGTTTGGGCATATTTGATTCCTGCTTTATTCCATCAGTACACTGAATACGATATGGGGCCAAGATTAAACAATTACCGGATCTCATAGTATACATTAAATATGTATTATGTATATTTATATCACAATAATTGAATGCACATGTGCTGTTCCTCTAGTTTTTTATTTTTTTAGAGACTGGAGCTTTTTTAAATATACCCTGCAAACCAATTTAATGCATGACTTCCTGGGATTAATAATTAGGTAGACAATTGATATTCAATGTGGCATCCTTTGTATATGTCTGTTCTTTTACTCACTATTTATGCTATCCTGAAGAGGGAGTGATGTACGCTTTAAAGCACGTGAGTTTTTAAATGTTCTTTCTAATAAATTGGAGTTTTAATTGAATTTCTCTGGGCTGGATTGAGTTCTTCTGGTACATCTTACAAAGCACTGTTGTTGTTGCTTATTTACTAGGCATTTTGAGCAAATGACCCGTCCATGTGACTTTGTTTTCAGAGTTATAATTGCTGCACTTAGAAGATATTGTGACATCCAAACAGCAATCCGATGCTTCATTGTTTGAAGATCATTTTGAAAGAAAATGATCAATGTCTCCCAAGGTTCACAATACTGTGTTTTCCCAGACAGTTTTAGAGGTGAGCACCTTCCATTATTGTGATATCAACTTATGACCCACTGATACTCTTAGAGGTGCCCCGTCTCTTTTGTGCTATTCCAGTGTCACATGGAGGTGGGAAGGAGTTTTCAGCCTTGTTGAAGCTCCAAAATGTGACTTATGCCTCGTACACACAATTGCACATGCCGACAACAAAATCCATGTTTTTTTTCCGACGGATGTTGGCTCAAACTTGTCTTGCATACACACGTCTTGCCGAGAAAAATGAAGTTCAATAGCCAGTGCGACTCTTCTGCTTGATTCTGAGCATGCGTGGCACTTTGTGAGTCGGAATTGTCTACACACGATCGGAATTTACGCAAACGGATTTTGTTGTCGGAACCAGATCTCAAATTTTGTGTGACGGAAATTCCGATGGAAACTGTCCGATGGAGCCTACACACAGTCGGAATTTCCGACAAAAGGCTCCCATCGAACATTTTCTGTCGGAAAATCCGACCGTGTGTATGAGGCATAAGAGTTTGCCAAAGGCTTAATCTCTTCACTACCTAAATAGAGCAGCAGGAGCACAATTTCAAGGTAAATGTGGGGATAGGTGGTCATTAAAATTAACCTGTTGCTTTGCCCTTTGTAGGCAAAGCCCAGGTTCCTTTAGAGATTGTTCACACCATTTGGGATGCTATAACGCATGGGTGCTGGTACACAATGTTTGAAGATCATTAAAATGTCACAGATTAACAATTGATTTAACTCCATTGACTGTTGTGACATGTTGTGGTGCAGTGACAAGAAGTGTGGTTAGTTATGCTGTAAATAAATGCATACAAGCTGCATTTTTTAGCAATGCACAGCACCACACATGTATAGTATGAATACGGCACATAGAAAATAGTTGTTCTCTATGTGACCTCTCATTGAACCGGCGGTAATCTATCCAGATCAGCGCAACACAATGGATCTGGTGTGAACGAGCACACATTTAAGTCCACATTTAAGTAAGCAAGAAAAAGAAGTTTATGGAGAGAGTCTCTTCCTTGCCAGCTAAGGTGGGTTGCCTAAACCTGGGGAAACTTGTTTGGAACATGGCTTGGTGGTAGGCGGTGGTGCCTTGGTGAAGTTGGGTCAGCCAGCATGTTGGCAGAGATGAGTCCCCCATCCAATACCAAGCTGGCAACCACAGGAGATGAGACCCTCCCAGATAGCAAGCAATTGTGCTGCAAGTTTGAAAATGACTTGCTAAGCTTTGCTAAACTTGCCAGGCTTCACAAGTTTGTTGCACAATCACAGCAAGTCGGCATTGCATGACTCCAGTTCAACTTTCTGTGCAAACATTCTGCAAGTCTGCTGCAAGTTCTGGTTAAGTTATGTTGTGCAATAGTCATCCCGCCACAGGGGTCACTGTAGCTGAATTTTCATGCTGTGGACTTGCAGAGCTCTTGCTGTAGACTCACCACTGGAACTTTACTCCTGTAAGAGACTTGCCATGCAAATTTGCTACAAATTAGAAAAGTGTCAACTAGAACTTGTGCTTCAAGTGCTCTGCAAGTGCACTACTTGCCAGTGAAAATATGCAGCAAGTTAACAGACTTACAATTCAACACTGCCACACATCTGTGACAAGTTATCCTTGCTATCTTGGCTGGTAACTATGTACAGTATCTTATAAAAGTGAGTACACCCCTCACATTTTTTGTAAATATTTTATTATATCTTTTCATGTGACAACACTGAAGAAATTACACTTTGCTACAATGTAAAGAAGAGAGTGTGCAGCTTGTATAATAATGTAAATTTGCTGTTCCTTCAAAATAACTCAACACACAGCTATTAATGTCTAAGCTGCTGGCAACAAAAGTAAGTACAAATAATAAAAATTAAGTACAGCGCTACGTTTAGAAAGAAAGTGAAAAGCAGCCAACACAACTATAGACTCAAGGCAGAAAAAAAAACAAAAGAAACAAAAGTGTGGTGCTATATATCACATCCACAGCCGTGTGTATTACAATAAAGACATAAAAAAATGGTGAATACTACCAAAAAAAGTATGCCATAAAATGGATAATGTCAAATAATTAATCAGTGTTGATCACATATAAAGTAAATACACAATAATACTTAATCATCAAATGTGCCAGTGATTAATAGAAACCCGTGCTGGTTCCATGAGCCAGACACCAAACATAAAAAACATGAAACTTTAGAAGTCCATAAAAAATGTGTAGAAAAATAGTGAAGAAAACATCAACAGAGTTCAAAGGGGGTGATGCATGGCCAGATGGTATTCACAGAATTTTAGTCGCACCAAATCTGGCGAGTGGGCAGAAGGGAGACCACAAGTGTGCATAGATTGTACATCAGTGCCGGGGCCAACACCAGGAGTAGAGGAGGCTTACCGGAAAGAATTGACCTGAAATGGCGTACGCCAGACAAGTCAAAAAAGCATATAAACCACTGGTTCTGGGAAATGCGTCTTGTCAGATGTCATCAACAGATGGTGGAAAGAAAAGGGGGGGGGTCCGCACGGCTTCCTCTCCCATAGGTAATCCAGCATAAGCCAAACGTGTAGTTTCATATGCCATGCAAGGAGCAAACAAAACTCACATAGCGTAATAACGTTTTAAAACACTAGTTTATTAAAATAATAAAAAACAGACTCACATTTTGCAAGCACGAAACAGAGCTCAAATATCAAATAGCGGCGATCGTGAGGGGTCCACCCGACATGTTTCAGCTAAGGAGCCCTCATCTGGGGTATGGACCACCCTCACCTCACCGCTCTATAAACAGAAGATGACCCCCACTGGGAGTGTCTACACACGGGAATTGCAACAAGTAATTTTTGTTTCTTAACAAAAGTAAGTACACCCCAAGTAAAAATGTCCACATTGGGCCCAATTAGCCATCCCCCCCCATGTCATGTGACTCATTAGTGTTACAAAGTCTCAGGTGTGAATGGGGAGCAGGTGTGTTAGATTTGGTGTTATCGCTCTCACTCTCTTATACTGGTCACTGGAAGTTCAACATGGCACCCCATGGCAAAGAACTCTCTGAGGATCTGAAAAAAAGAATTGTTGCACTACATAAAGATGGCCTAGGCTATAAGAAGATTGGCAAGACCCTGAAACTGAGCTGCAGCACGGTTGCCAAGACCATACAGCCCTTTAACAGGACAGGTTCCACTCAGAACAGGCCTCACCATGGTTGACCAAAGAAGTTGAGTGCACGTGCTCAGCTTCATATATAGAGGTTGTCTTTGGGAAATAGATGTATGAGTGCTGCCAGCATTGCTGCAGAGGTTGAAGGGGTGGGGGGTCAGCCTGTGAGTGCTCAGACCATACACCACACACTGTATCAAATTGGTCTGCATGGCTGTCATCCCAGAAGGAAGCCTTTTCTAAAGATGATGCACAAGAAAGCCAGCAAACAGTTTGCTGAAGACAAGCAGACTAAGGAGATGTCAAGCGTGTGTGGTGGCAACCAGGTAAAGAGTACAAAGACAAGTGTGTTTTGCCTACAGTCAAGCATGGTGGTGGGAGTGTCATGGTCTGGGGTTGCATGAGTGCTGCTGACACTGGGGAGCTACAGTTTATTGAGGGAACCCTGAATGCCAACATGTACTGTACAGATCTACTGAACATACTGAAGCAGAGCATGATCCCCTCCCTTCGGAGACTAGGCCGCAGGGCAGTATTTCAACATGATAACGACCCCAAACACACCTCCAAGACGACCACTGCCTTGCTAAAGAAGCTGAGGGTAAAGGTTAAGGCCTGGCCAAGCATGTCTCCAGACCTAAACCCTATTGAGCATCTGTGGGGCATTCATTAAACGGAAGGTGGAGGAGCGCAAGGTCTCTAACATCCACCAGCTCTGTGATGTCGTCATGGAGGAGTGGAAGAGGAATCCAGTGGCAACCTGTGAATTTCTGGTGAACTCCATGCCCAAGAGGGTTAAGGCAGTGCTCCAAAATAATGGTGGCCCCACTAAATATTGACACTTTGGGCCCAATTTGGACATTTTCACTTAGGGGTGTACTCACTGTTGTAGCGGTTTAGACAATAATGGCTTTGTGTTGTGTTACTTTAAGGGGACAGCAAATTTACACTGTTATACAAGCTGTACACTCACTACTTTACATTGTAGCAAAGTGTCATTTCTTCATTGTTGTCACTTGAAAAGTTATAATAAAATATTTGCAAAAATGTCAGGGATGTACTCACTTTTGTGAGATACTGCATATCTAGTGGACTGGGGGTTCCCTGGTAGACCAGTAGGTCGTAAAAAGTGACCCAATGCCCAATGTCAGAATAGCAGAATAGTTCCTGATATAGGTCTTAGCGCAGGAAGTGGTCTATCAACTGTAACTAAGGTTTGCTACATTTTACTACCATATAGAAGAATAGAAATAAGAGAAACAATGGTGTAAAAAGCAAGTGATACAAAAGAAGATTGACAAGGGGAGAGCGTGCAGAGGAAAATATACAGTACTTAAAAAAGTAGGATGGCTTTAGAGAAGTCCAGCACTTTCTGGAAAACAAAGACTTTGTGTTGGATGAATGGGGGGGGGGGTTGTTGGATGATGATGAGTATGGTGGCTCATAAATAAAGCTTATCAATACTTTTATTTCTTTTGTATGGGGGGGGTAGAACTCCTGTCATACTTTACTGGTCTCAAGGCTCAACTGGAGAGATTCGTAATGTGGAGATTTGCCAGAGACTGAAAGCAATAGAAGGTATTTTTTGAAGTTTAGAATATAAAAAATAGGATTATTTGTTAACTATTAAAAGTATGTATGTTTGTTAAACAGGACTAAATTCCCAAATTAGAAAAAAATAATCTAGTGCTGCTATTAAAGTGACACTAAACTCTGGTTTAAGCTACCTGTCCTTTTTTTACCGGTATCCAAGTTGTAAAAAATGTATTTGTAAACTACTTATTATTTTCCTGGGATCATTATTGGTTCTGGTTTGGTCTTATTCATAAAGTTTAATAGGCACAGCTAACTATTTTAAGCCTTACTTGTCGTCCGAACACTGATTTCATCCAGTACTCTTATTGTGTCCATGTGTTATCTGTCATTTTTCTTAATAAAACACTATTTTTATGTATTACATCATATTGTTCTTTGAAGTCTTTGTGAGAAAGATTATTCAAGAAAACTATGAGATTAATGCCAGATATCACTAATTATTTAGAGCTTCCAATTGAGGCTGTGACCTGTAATTTTGAACAAAGCGAAGTTTGTTCCATGATAACATTTTTCCTCCACTTTTTGGGTTTCAAGATATGAACTACTTAACCCCTAAGCGATCAATCTAAAGAGATTTTTAATAGTGACTTTAAAACACTAATAAATTGGACAACCTCTGTGGGGGTGAATAAAGCATTATTGTAGATTCTCTGTTCTAATAGCACTGATCCTAATAATACTAATTGAACATTCACTACTTGTGTCAGTTTTGACAAACCTTTGGGAAGTTATAATATATCGTTTGATGATTGCCGGGGTTTATTAAAACATAAATAAAATAAATTCTCATAAAAGCATTAAGGTTTATAAATGAGTATGGTCACAGTAGACTCAATATTATTACATCAAAACTACCCCACATACATACTGTATGTTACATGATAACTGTTATGCCCCGTACACACGGTCGGATCGGAGCGTGTTGTCGGAAATTCCGACCGTGTGTGGGCTCCATCAGACATTTTCCATCGGATTTTCCGACACACAAAGTTGGAGAGCAGGAGATAAAATTTTCCGACAACAAAATCCGGTCGCGTCAATTCCGACCGTGTGTGGCCTGTTCCGACGCACAAAGTGCCACGCATGCTCAGAAGAAATTTCGACACGGAACAGCTCGGTCAGGTAAAATTAGCGTTCGCAATGGATACAGCACTTTCGTCACGCTGCAATGTTGAAAATGGTTTAATACAGCGCACTCTCTTCTTCTTTATAATGTGACAAGAATTAAGTAGTTTTGCTGCTCATATTCACACACACTTCTCACAAACTTATTTTTTTGTTTTTTTGTTGGGATTCCCTGAATATATTGTTATTTGTCACATCTAACATATTTTTTTTTTTTTTTATTTAAAGCCATTTTTGGTTTAGATTTTATGTTTGTATTTTTTCCAAGGCTGATCTTTGTTTAATGTTATTTTTAGTTTTACTCCAGACTATTTTTGTGTGTGTTTTGTGTGTCAAGTTACCACAACACCATTGATATCTTTTATTATTTAATCTCAAGGAGATTGTTTGTTGTTGGTGTCCCTTGTTAATTTCACATTGTATTTTTGAAATGTACCTGAATCCTCATAAACCAACTGTCCTTTTTGAAGTAAAACACACATAGGCAAGTATAATTCCAAACAAAAATCCTTTATTAAGGGCTCAGAACCAAACAAAGAGGGAGGCAACGCTGGATCAACAGGAGAAATTAGCGAAGCCTGTGACCCCAGGGCAGACATCAATTCTTGAACATCAAAATTGGTGGCCTGAGGAGTCCATATGTAAGGGAGGCCAGTCTGGTCCAGAAGTCGCAGAGATCCGAAAATCAGCAGATGACATCTGTGTCTCCAGGCTGTGGTACCACAAGAGGCTGCATCTTTTGGCCGACCAGACTGGATCCAGGGTCCTCACTTTCTGGTCTTCCTTCCACGCTTCATTCCGGGCTGTGGCTGTGCTGTTGGAGATGTGGCAGGAGGAGGAGTAGGACCTGGAGGAGGAGGAGGACTGGGAGGACCTGGAGGAGAAGGAGGAGGAGGAGGACCTGCAGGAGGAGGAGGAGGACCATGTGTGAGTTCGCAAAGGTGTGTCTCAGATGTAATTTGGGCCCTCATACCTTTATTAAGAGCCTCCAATATGAGCGACTCACACATGAGTTGTTGTCCCTCCTCCATCCTCTGCATTTTAGAGGCAATGATGGCAGCGAAGTCATCCTCCACGGTGTGTGGTGCTCCCAGGGCCTCTGTAGCCCTCCAAAAGAGGCCTATGGCAGCCTCCTCTAGGGCACTCCTCCTCCTGCCACTTTCTCTTTCCAGGTGTTGGGGAGGGACCGGCATATCAGGCAGCCGGCTCGGCCCGGCCACCTCCTGGCTGAGAATTCCCTGTGTATGAAAAAGGGACATGGTTTTAGTTTTTGCTTCATCAATCACAATCAGAAATTAGTACTCCAAACTAACATCTAGTTAACATCATTGATTGGACAAGCAGAAATATTTAGAGGAATGCTATACCTGGCTCAAGCTGGGCTCCTCCACATGTTGCTGCCTGGAAGGCCCAGGTTGGGCGTCAGAAGCCTCAGCTGGGGGGGAAGGAATCGTGGAAGGAAGACTGGAGAGTGATGACCTGGGTTCAGTCTGGCCTGCCAGAAAATGCAGCCTGTCATAGTACCACATCCTGGGGACATAGATGTCATCTGCTGCTCCGGATCTCTGCGAATCCTGGACTTTCTGGCGCTCCCTTACATATGTGCTCCTCAGGCCACCAATTAAGATCTTCAAATATGTGATGTCTGCAGTGGGGATCACCTGCTTCACAATTTCCAACAATTGATCTAGCGCTGCCTTCCTCTTTGGTTCCTGTAATGTGGGTGGTTGATCTCCCGCAGACAGGGCAGCTCCCTGAACATGTCAATGAATATTGACATGAAGTCATTATCTTGTAATAAGATATCCATGTTCACTGCAAGTCACAACACAAGACAAAGCCTAATGTCAGATCAAACTCTCCTAATCTTGTTACAATATAGGCCTCAATCTAGAAGCAGTATAGGCACAAGTATGTCTCTTACCTCCATTCTTACGATCGGCGCGTCCAATGCTCCTTCCTCCACTCACAGATCGTACGTAATACGCACGTGTGTTACGCTTTATACACACTGCGCATGCGTGTAACTCCGCCCGCCCCTGACGTTCTTTCTAGTCTATTCCCCGCCCCTTTTCGTTCGGCGCAGTGGGTGAAGAGCACATGGCGGAGTCACAGCAGATGCGTGCTAATTACAGGAACGAGGAGGAGGAAAGCCCGGATCCGGACACGTCCCGATCCAGAAGGAGAAGATTTAAGGCCACAAATATGTCCTTTGGGGAGATGTTGGAGATGGTCGACATCCTGAAGAAGGCTGACTATGATGGGAAGTATGGGCCTTACCCCAACCCCAATATCAGAAAGGCCAAGATCATTGCGAAAGTGGTCAAAAGTCTGCACAGGAATTTCGGGGTATGACGATCGAAAGATCAGCTCAGGAAGCGGTGGTCGGACCTGAAATTAAGAGAGCCCGAGCAGTACCGAAAGATCCGGAGAGTGCTGCAAAAAAGTAAGTAGTTGTGCTGTGTTCCTATTCTTTTTGTCTTTATTACGTTCATGCTGCTCCATATGCTTTTCTTAATTGTTGTACAGTTTAAAATGTCAATTTTAATGTTCATGGGCCCATTATTCGTTCGTATCAAACATTTTTTTTTTCGGCCTCTAGAACACCATTGTTTAGGCCATATGCATTTTCCTACATTTTTTAGGGCCTACTTGGATGCAAAATATTTGGTTGTGTAGATGGCTTTGTTACTAGAATGAAATGCAAACTAGATTCTGTGTAAGGAGAGGACACTCAGCAGCTGTTTTCATATCTGGACACTGGAGCACTAGTATGGGACACAAGAACACCCTTTTTATTAGGGGGGGCACACAGGTGCTCCAGTGTATACTATAGGGGGGCTCCATCTGTGAAGCTTGTACAAAACAGGTAAAGTATTGCAGGTTGACAAAGGACACTAAAAAAGCGACATCTTGGAACTCTGCTAAAATTGACAATTGTACACCACTTCCAAGCAATGTTTCCTATTTATAGTTCTGCCATCAAATATCTGTGTGCTAATTATACCATTTTTGTTTTACATAGGGGAGAAAAGACTCGGAGGACACCCTCATCCAAGGAGACCAGAGACCCCCCACCTCTGGAAGAAGGTGAAATACCCCCAACACAAGCGGAGCAGGAGGAGGAAGAAGATGTGGTGGAAATAAGCACCACAACAGGTGAGTGTCTGCGACCACAGACTCAGGTAAGAGATGGATGCTGGCAGATATTTGATACCTGTTTTTGTTTGGTTTCTCTCTTTTTAGGTGATCGTGAGGTTATGGATCGAGATCCTTTCACATCAGAAAGTGCCCAGATCCTGATCGGGGAGATAATGGGGTGTAATTTAGAATTGGAAAACTTCAAGAAAAAAATCAATGATGTGATTCAAAAAAATAATAACATCATTGATGTTTTGGGGTGAATTTAAAACCCCACAAAATCTCTTTTTTTTTTTTGTGTGGTACAATCTTTTACATTTTTTAGCGATGTTTCGAAATGCCAAATTTGGAGGATGCACACAGTGTGCCAACATGTGCTATCTGCCATCACGGGAGATCAATGGACGCGTTTTGGGGGTGCAACCCCTTCCTCAATAATAAAGTAGCGGTGAGGAAGCGGTTGCTCCCACAAAACACGTCCCTTGATTCCCCGTGATGGCAGCTAGCACATGTTGACATTTGTAAATTGGTGTGCATCTTCCAATTTTGGCTTTTCAAGGAGTGACTTCACCCCATCTGAACGCAATATCAAACACAGTTCCTAAATACTCATGTCTGATATTGCCTTCAAGTTTTACCATATGTGAACTTTGTAAGTTCAAGATAGTTGTGTTTCTTGTTGGTTTTACACAGGCCTGTTTTATCGTAAATGGACATTTATATTTTTGATAATGCCACCCCAAAAATTTTTATACAACAAACATGTTGGTTTGTTTTAAAAACCGTTTCTAAATGCACATGTGATTGTGCAGGTATTAAAAAGTTTGTTAATCAAGAATGTGTGGATTATTGTCTCAACGCTACAACACTTTTGTGGTGATGTAAATGCTGTTTTCTGAGAAAATGGTGGTTATTTCCTAAGGGCAAATCCTCTTTGCACTACAAGAGCATTTTCAGTGCAGTTTGAAGAGCACTTATAGTATAAAAAGTGTATACGCCTTTAGTAAATAACAGCCAACAGTGCTTGTATAAGGTTACACAATCACGCCATTTTCAGGACTCCACACATTGCTGTCAGGGTCAGCTAAAACAAACACAAGCAGTAAATGTCACCAAAGATTAAATTTGTTTTTTTTATTTGATAAATTCTTCACAAATTGTCTGACATATTGATGGCCACCCTACCCGCAAAGAACTCAAGGTATCTTAACCGGACATCACGGGCACTCAGGGAGGGCAAGCCAGGACGGCCACTTTCAAGCGCGTCAGGGTTATATCATGTAGATTTCCGGCCTCAGGCCCAACTGAGCCAGCATAGTTGGCAGAATGTTGGCGTAAAAAGTTATGGAGAACACAGCACGCCAGGATTAGATGATTAAGTTTATACTCCGCCATATGGATGGGTGTCAGAAATAGGCGGAACCGGCTGGCCATGATTCCAAATGTGTTCTCCACCACTCTTCTGGCTCTGGCCAGCCGGTAATTAAAAACCCTCTGTTCCGGGGTGAGGGTCCTCATCGGGAATGGCCGCATAAGATGGTCCCCCAGCACAAATGCTTCATCCGCCACGAAGATGAATGGGAGTCCTTCCACATTGTCCTCTGGAGGTGGCAAGTCCAAGCTGCCATTCTGGAGACGCCTGTAGAACTCCGTCTGGGCGATGACTCCACCATCGGACATCCGGCCATTCTTCCCCACGTCCACATACAAGAAGTCGTAATTAGCCGACACCACCGCCAACATCACAATACTATTGAACCCCTTATAGTTGAAATAGTACGACCCCGAGTTGGGTGGTGGGACGATGTGGATGTGTTTCCCATCAATTGCCCCTCCGCAGTTAGGAAAGTCTCACCGCTCGGCAAAGTGGGAGGCCACAGTCTGCCATTCCTGTGGCGTGGAAGGAAACTGTTGAGGAAAACAAAAATAAATTAATATTTTTGCACATAAACATGGCAAGCAGATTAGACACAAACATTCTTGGCCAACCTCCAGATAGCATTTATTAAGGGGAATTTAACAACACCAAAGTATAAGGTACACCTATCATATTCCCCCTCCCCCCCTCTCATGGGCCATTTCTAACATTATGGGGGGTGGGGAAATCTTGGACAGGTAACCCTCTTCAATTCATTGAGAGATGAATGCCTAAAGGGTATTACTTGGAATAGCCCCTCCTTAGTTACACTATTGGCAGCCCACTGGACAGGTAAGAAGTGTCATAATACAAAGATATAAATACACACTGTACACATTTGAGCACATTTGGACATTCTGATATTACCTATCAAGATAATAATAGGATATAAAAGGTTTAAACAGTAACATTTGAAAGTATACAGGCAGGCCCTTGCACTACATGCTTTTGGGAATTCATCCATACATCTGACCAGTAAAGAGATGGGTGTAGTGTGTATGGATTTGGCAAAGTCAGCAGATAGATGATTGAGGATAGATAGAGAATTGGGATCGGCTGACTTAGCAGTTGGGGGAGGGAGTGTTATTACTAAAAATGATTTGGGGGCACCACAAAAAAAAGCCTCTGGCACTCTGCCTGAATTTAAAGCAAAAATCACATTTAAAAACATTTTAGGGGGTGTTTGGGGTAAAGCACTACTATGGAGCTGACAAAATACATTGTTAAGTGACTACATGAGGTGAATATAGGGCAGGAGAGCATGCTGGGGAGGTAAGTGAAGGCAGATATATATGAAGGACCTAAAAAATTAATTACATAAAAATCCAGCATGCATGAGGACAAATGGGACATTCACAGCATATTCCAATCATGGTAATTAGGGAATGAGGAAAGAAATACAAGACATTAGCAAACATTAAATACAATAAAATGTGATATTAAAGGATAAAAATCTTACCTTCATATACTCCTTCTGCAGGACCTGAATGATGGCAGAACAGGTCTCCGGGATAATGATACCCAGAGCCTGGGGGGAGATGCCTGTCAAGAACTTGAGGTCCTGCAGGCTTCTCCCTGTCGCCAAGTACCGCAGGGTAGCGACGAGCCTCTGCTCCAGGGTGATGGCTTGCCTCATGCAGGTATCCTGCCTGCTAATATAAGGGGTGAGCGAAGCCAGCAGACGGTGAAATACGGGGTCCGTCATCCTGAGAAAGTTCCTGAAATCATCAGGATTATTCTCACGGATCTCACGGAGCAAAGGCATATGAGAGAACTGATCACGCTGAAGCAACCAATTCTTGGTCCATGAACTCCTCCCCACCCTGTTCATGGACTGGACTTGTGTCAAGGTCAGGACCCCAACACCAAGCCCCCGCACAGCACGAACCCTACGAGGAGTACGTATACGAAACATGGCTAGAAAACGGTCGGCTGCTCAGAACGAAGTAACAGAACGCACTGAAGAACAGCAAGGCCTGTGAAGAGCGACCTGAAAAACAGTAACGAACGAACAAGAACACAATGACTACTTAAAGTCACGCGGAACTTGCTTGCACGCACTGAAGAGCAGATACAAACCCACAAGCACAAACTGAACGGCAGAAAACGATCTGAAAGCCACGAGTCTGAAAAAGCGTGAATCGTCTCTCACCAAACTTTTACTAACACGAGATTAGCAAAAGGAGCCCAAAGGGTGCCGCGCTTGGTTCTGAACTGGCCTTTTCTAGTCTCGTCGTACGTGCTTGACGTCACCGCGTTGTTGGCGATCGGAAATTCCGACAACTTTGTGCGACCGTGTGTACGCAAAACAAGTTTGAGCCAACATCCGTCGGAAAAAATCCTAGGATTTTGTTGTCGGAATGTCCAAACAAAGTCCGACCGTGTGTACGGGGGCATTACTGTGCCAGAGAACAGCATAGTAGAACAAGCAGGATCTGGAGACAGAAGGAATGTCAGCTAAGCAATTCTTTAAAAGGAACATAGGAGAGCATCTCCAGAGATGTGACTAAGGTGAAGGCAGAGATCATCTGGACTGGATGGCTTTAAGTAGGCAGGACTGACGAGCAGGATATCATCAACAGGTGAGTCACTTTGGAGAGATAGGAGCTGGCAATTAGCCGACAGCTGAGCAGTCGCTCAGAGAATGAAGGGCTGAGCCCAGCCCTGACATAATCAAAGCTGTGTATTTGGCTTTCTCCAAATTCTGCCGTTCTGGATCGGAACATTCAATCCTGTGTCCAGGTTTTATTATACACCTGCAACCTGGCTGAGTGCACAGGTGTGCAGTGTTGTTATATACTCAAGTCTGAGGATAGCTCTGGGCTTCAGTTTGGAGACAGCTCCCTGTGGGGGAGACGGAAGGTCTCATCGAGGGGTCAGATGGACCAGCCACAAGCAAAGAGACAAAGGGTCTCAGTTCCAGGAGTCAGGTCGGCTCCTATTGGGGTGTCAGGAGAACCCCAAATCATAGTCAAGTATCCAGGAGAGCTGGACAACATGATCAGAGAGACTGGTAAGAGGTGCAACCAACGCTGTATCCTGGCCTAGGCCAACAAGGCCCAGGCCTAGGGCAGCACTTTGCAGGGGGGCAGCACGGAAAGAGTCCCCGCCGACTTGCGCTACACTGTAGCACCAGTCTTATGGGGTGGACTGGGCTGAGAGGCAAATTACTCTAGCGCCCCCCTAAAGCGGCCTCAAATTAAGAGAAACCATTGCCCACCCCCCAGGCCCTCAGAACTAGTGTCCCCACTCGAAAATTTCAGGGCGGGTCTTAAACAGCAAGGGGTGTAGCCTTGACAGGAAGGGGTGGGTCATATTTAAATTAGGGGGTACATGCATTTAGTCAGGCCTAGGGCAGCACAAAACCTAAATACACTACTGGGTGCAACAATATGGTTAGTCCTCGTGGCCGGGGTTTACCCTTTGCTGGTCATGGAGGATACGGCCATGGAGGAATATGTTGCAGATGCACTTTCTTGAGGTCTCATCCACAAATCCTCGTCTCCTGCTGGTTTCTTCTTCATGAAGAAGAAGAGTGGTGAACTGTTGACCTTGTATTGATTATAGGGGTCTCAATCGTTTCACGATTAATAATGCCTATCTATTTCCGTTTATTATAGAGTTATTTGACTGCCTCAAGGGAGCAACGGTTTTCACAAAGTTTGATTTGAGAGGGGCATACAATCTTGTGCGGATTAAGGAGGGCGACGAGTGGAAAACTGCATTTAATTCCAGAACAAGCCATTATGAGTACCTCGTAATGCCTTTTGGCCTTTGTAGCGCCCTGGCAGTTTTCCAGGAATTTATTAACAATGTCCTCCGAGATTTGTTGCAATTATGTGTGGTGGTTTATCTCAACGATATCCTCCTATTTTCCTAGTCCCTGGAGAGCCACCACACAGATGTCTGTCGTGTGCTTCAGAAACTAAGCGAGAACAATCTCTATTGTAAATTGGAGTGTGAATTCCATCATGAACAGGTTAAATTCCTGGGTTATGTCATTTCCACTGCTGGTTTTTCGATGGATGCGATGCCTTGAATTCTACTTCCCGATTGTCCCCATTTATGGCGAGCTATGGTTTCCAACCTTCCATGTTGCCTGACTTATTTGTTCTGCAGAATATTCCTGCATTAGAGGAGCATCTCCGTGGTCTTCGTTTCACTTGGGCACAAGTCCAGGAGGCTTTGCGACATGCTAATGATAGGTACAGACTCCATGCTGACCGCCGATGCCTGCCTAAGCCTTCCTACCAGGTTGGGGACAGGGTCTGGCTGTCATCTCACAACCTCCGACTTCATGTTTCCTCTCTGAAATTCGCACCTCGGTTTATTGGGCCTTTCTGTTTTCTTTGCAGGATTAACTCAGTGGCTTACACATTAGACCTTCCTTCTAATATGCGTATCTCAAAGGTATTTTATGCCTCCTTATTAAAACCTTTGGTCTGCAACCACTTTACCACCTCGGTGCCTCGTCCTCACCCTGTACAGGTTGAGAACCATGAGGAGTGTGAAGTACAGTTCATTGTTGACTCCCGTAGGTTCCGTGGGTGCATACAGTATCTAGTGCATTGGAAAGGGTATGGTCTGGAGGAACGCTCTTGGGTCTCATCCTCGGATGTACATGCCCCTGTCCTCCTATGTGATTTCCATAGACGTTTTCTCCTCAAGCCTGGTGGTCCTCCTCCGAGGAGGCGTCATTGAGGAGGGGGTACTGTCAGGGCTGGGCTCAGCCCTTCCTTCCCTAAGCTGGCTGCTCAGCTGTCGGCTAATTGACAGCTCCTGTCTCTCCACAGTGACTCAACCGTTGATGATATCCTGCTCATCAGTCCTGCCTACTTAAGCCGTCCAGTCCAGTCCAGATGATCTCTGCCTTTGCCTTGGTCACATCTCTAGAGACGCTCTCCTGTGTTCCTGTTAAAGACTTGATTGGCTGACATTCCTTCTGGCTCCAGATCCTGCTTGCTGTTCTACTATGCTGTTCTCTGGCTCCCTGACGTTTTTGCTTGTCTGACTATCCATTCCGGTTCCTGAACTCTGGCTATGTTTTGACTACGTTTACTCATGGTTTCTGACAGATTAAAGTGATTGTAAAGTCTTGTTTTTTTCCTAAAAAAATAACAATACTTACCTGCTCTGTACAGTGTATTTGCCCAGAGCAGCCTGAATCCTCCTCTTCTTGGGTCGGCTCTCCTGGCCCCTCCTTCCTGTCGAATGCCTCTACAGCAAGCAGCTTGCTATGGGGGCCCCTGAGCCAAGTCACAGCTCCCTGTGTCCATTCAGACATGGAGCCATGGCCCGGCCCCGCCCTCTCTCTCCTGATTGGCTAACTGACTTTGATTGACAGCAGCAGGAGCCAATGGCGCCACTGCTGTGTCTCGGCCAGTTAGGAAGAAGAGTCTAGACGGCTAAGACACTCGTGGACATCGTTGGACAGAGAGGGGGCTCAGGTCAGTGTTAGGAGGGCTGAGGGGGGCTGCTGCACACAGAAGGCTTTTTATCTTAATGCACAGAATGCATTAGGAGTAAAAACCTTCTGACTTTACAATCCCTTTAACCACTTGCCACCCAGGCCAATTCTGACATTTCTCTCCTACATGTAAAAATCATAATTTTTTTTGCTGGAAAATTACATAGAACACCCAAACATTACATATGTTTTTTTAGCAAAGACCCTAGAGAATACAATGGCAGTTGTTGCAACTTTTTATCTCGCATGGTATTTGCGCAGCAATTTTCTAACGTGTTTTTTTTGGGGAAAAAAACAGTTTTGTGCTTTAAAAAAAACAAAACAGTAAAGTTAGCCCAATGTTTTTGCATATTGTGAAAGATGAAGTTACACTGAGTAAATAGATATCTAATGTGTCACGCTTCAAAATTGCACACGCTCGTGGAATGGCGCCAAAGTCAGATACTTAAAAATCCCCATAGGCGACGCTTAAAATTTTTTTACTCGTTACATGTTTTGAGTTACAGAGGAGGTCTAGGGACAAAATTATTGCTCTCGCTACAACGTTCGTGGCGATACCTCACATGTATGTTTGAACACCGTTTTCATATGTGGGCGTGACTTACGTATGCGTTCGCTTCTGCGTGCGAGCACACAGGGACAGGGGCGCTTTAAATTTTTTTTTTATTGTTAATTATACATTCTTTTTTTTTATTTTCACACTTTTTTGAAAAAAAAAATTAATTACTTTTATTCCTATTACAAGGAATGTAAACATCCCTTTTTATAGGAATATGACATGACCGGACCTCTTTATAGTGAGATATGGGGTCAGTAAGACCCCACATCTCACCACTAGGCTGGGAAGCCTGAAATAAAAAAAAAAAAATAAACCGAACGCCGCTTCCCAGCCAAAGCGGCGCAGTTTTTTTGAAGGCAGAGGCCGGGCATGACGTCATAACATCGCGCCCGGCCTCCAACGATCATAGAGACTCTGGCGACCATCTGGTCCGCCGGAAATCTCTAAGATCAACATCCGGGGCTGGCGGATCCTCTATCCGACTCACCAATCGTAGCGGTGAGTCGGTAGAAGCACCGGAGGCCGGCGGGAGGGGGGCGGTCCCCTCCCGCCTCCCGTAAGAATGATCAGGCGGTGGAACAGCTGCTATGATCATTTTTATGGTGTAGGGAATCGCTGGCTGAAACCGGCAATATCTGAATGATGTCTGTAGCTACAGGCATCATTCAGATATACCCGCTCAAAGTCCGTCACGTCATATGATGGCGGGCAGGAGTGAGGTGGTTAAGAGAGAAATCTCAAACATGGAGACCAGGCGGATATGCAAAGTATGTTTGTTTACTCCATATGATCTGAACGTGGAATAGGACATTAAGTCTTTTATTAACAATAGCTTTCATATAGGTAATATTATGTATTTTATATTTTTATATATTAGGTTATGGCTATTGCATATTTTATTTGTTAAGATTTGCTGTCATCCGTTATTTTCATTATTGGCTATTGAGATGGGTTTGCTGTTTTTTGTAAAAGAAAAAAAAAACACAGAAACACTTTTTAATATTACTCTAGTAACATTTTCCCCTTTTTTCCTTATTTTGTGCTAAATTTTTTAACAAATAATATTGGCAGTAGTAGGACTGTTTATAATCTTTGTCCTTTTTGTTTATGGCTGCCTTAGCCTCAGTCTAATGTCTTTCCCCTTTGTAAGGGGTCTCGTGTGGTCAGCTGGCTGGATTATATAAGTTTTCCCATCCTCAATATGGCTGGGGTGTCTGTAAGGTTAAACTTCCGGGTCCAAGGTTTTCCTTGTTTCTGTAATTGAGTGTATTATATAAGATGCACGGCTCCATGTATCTTCCTTTCTCCTGATAACATAATTTCTTTTTTTTCATGAATTCATCTTTATTTAAACATATTCATTTATTAAAAACAATCTAACAACAAGATCGGAGGGGTGTCGGGCGGGGCAAACTTCCCATGCTATCGGCAGGTTTATATAAGATACGATTACTTATTTTATAAATATCTATTTTTTCTGTTTGTTGTCTACTTCTATGTTTCTATATAAAATACGGAATGCTGATGACATAATTTCTGACGAAATACGTTTGGTGGGGCCGGAAGCCATGATGTCACTGCGCATGTGTGCTATGTTGAGGATTCTGGGGATTGCAGTTTTGGACAACATTTTACAAGCTACATTTATATGAGTGTTTTTAACCAGTTTTTAATAAATACATCCATTGGATTTACATTATTTGGAGTTTTTTTTATATTTACTAGCCTCTTACTATCATTACTGTGAGGATGGAGAGCTGATGTTGATGCCATCTGTGAAGTATACATGGTGGTCTATTCATCATTCCATGAGTGCATTCTGACTTCTCATATGAGAGTCACAATCCATCTGGTAAGCCTCAGTGTGTGATGGTGAATTCTATTTTTTTGGATTAAGCACTGCACTAGTGTATTAGCTGATGTAATATATAGCGTATCCTTCGTTTATGTGCTGGCTACTCCTTTCACTTAATTTGTCTATAGCACAATGATTATATTTATATCTATATGTAAAAGCCATGGCAACCCTGGGAGCTATAGATGCTGACAGGATGACATCATGGTTATAGGAAATTCAGCACCAGTGTCATCCCCTCATACACAAAATATCTGGAGGTTTGCAGTAATGTGACCACATAAAAAAGTTAAAGTGGAGCTGACCTTACATGCTTTTAAACAATTGTTAAAACAATTGCAAGCAGCAAGCTTTTTATTACAGAGGCGGTTTGTTATGTCCCTTCTGCAAAAAACAAATTTACCCGCCTGTTTGTAAACTTCTATTAAATGTGCAGCTTAGCATTCAATCTTGGGACAGTGCCAGTGTGTCTGGATGAATGACTTACTTGTGCATATGCAGAGGTCATCTCATCCCTGCTGGCCAATCAAGATGCTGAAGACCTGGCACCCGGAGAAAATTCAGGCTGGGTTTACACTATTGCCACACGTGGCTCACAGCAAGGGTCCGGTGCGTCCCTGTTCATCATTTCAGGTCCGATTTCAGCCTGAATTTTTGGCTGAATTCAGACCTGAAACATATCAAAAGATGCACAGTACCCCTGTGCAAAATTTGCACCGGAACCGCTGTGGAGATGTGTGAACCGGCTCCATAGAGAGCTGGCCACAATCTCCTACCATGCATATTCAATGCGGGGAAATCCACATCCAATTCGCATAGGTGTGAACCTAGCCTCAGTGAAAATGTGGGATCCAGTTGTTGCAGCTCTGGAATGGAGGTTAGAATTCTTATGACTTTAGTTTGGCTTAAAAAAAATGTGCAAAAAGCAATTTGTTAGAAAGTAAAATCAGAGTGAATCAGAGCAAAGGGTTAGCATCATTTAACAGGTAAGTTATTTTGTACCATTTCCTTCCATTTCAAGACCAGCATAACAACGTTTAGGTTCAAGACATTCACATATTCTATAAATATAACTATATTATATAAATATAATATGTGGGGTTGGAAATTAATGAAGAACACTTCTTCTTTTTGCAGAACATTGGAAACTTGTTATACCAAAAACTGTATATAAGTGATGCTTTTTAAATCTTTACAGCTCATCAGTTTAGAGTTGAACCAAAAAATTGGCACAAGTATTATTCTTCTACCTATGGTGTATATTGGTATACGTAATATGTGTCATGTAATAGGGGTTTGCAGTGACCCATGCCGTGCACTTTGCTATACAATCTAACAGCACACATAATCTTGAGGAAGTCATGTGACCGTGATGATACGCCTGGAGTGGAGCCAGGTGACGCTGCCGTAACGGAAGTGACATAGGAGCCTTTGAGTCCTGCTGTCACTTTTAGGAGTATAAAGTCTTTTACTGTTATGTAAGTTACTACGTTTTAATAAATAATATTTTAATTAAATATTGCACTATGAGCATACCTTTTCTTGCATGATCTACTATAAGAAAAAGAGAGCGCAAATTTAAAGGGCCATACACACGATTGTCAACAGAGGGTCAGAATGCAAGGAAAGAAAGAGAAAGAGGTGGAAGAGGACAGAGGAGTCTAACATTGCTCATCCCAGCATAGGCGACTGCGTGATTTGACTTAGGAAGAGAGGTTGTAAGTCAAGGTAAGTGCATGGTTTGGAAGGTGGTTGGGAATCACTGAAGCATCCCTCCCCTTTTTTAAATATCCTATTGCTGGTGAGTCACTTAACTTATGCAAGCACTAGCACCTGTCATCTGGATCGCATTGTTGAGAACAATTTCTTTGAAAGTGGGAGTTTTAAACTTTTTTGGGGGGGTTAAAAGCTCCCCAATAGCGGCCAAAATGTGGTGCAAAAGCGCCAATTAAACAGCGCTAATGAGCGGCAATTTAGCGCTTTCAGTGTTAAAGCAATGAAAAAATTATTTGTTTGCTATTGTTGGTTGTACAGTTTCCCTCTCAACAATTATATGCTATTCCTAGTCATCATACGTAAGCTGCAAGCGCTTCAGCATAGTTTTCTTTTTTATTTTGCACATTTGCTGTTATTTATTTTGCTACAGCTAATTATATTACAGTGCCGGTTCTACCCTGAAGGTCTCTATTGTCCTTACATACCCTGTTAGATTGCTATTGTATCTTTCTGTTTTTAATCTCACCCAGGAGCAAGATTGGACAATAGTTTAAATGCATATTATGCTTCCTTTCTGGGTATTGGAAAGTTGTTAGGATCCATTAAGATGCACATGAAATATTAATGAATCATAAGGTCTATGCCCGATGGGGAGCAGCAAGCAGAGACTGATGGAACAAAATAAACTATAAGTGAAAAAAAAACTTCATATAAATTATGCAAGAAAATTATGTAAATGACTTAAATTTTTTTTTAAACATATAGAATAAGTACCGAACATGCCATAGTTATGTAGGGATGAGCTCCATGTTCGGGTTGAACATAAGTTTGACTTGAACATAAGTTCGACTCGAACATCAGGTGTTCGCCTGTCCGCCTAAGAGTGAACATTATGGGGCATTCGCAAAAAATTCAAGCACTGCGGAATGCCCCATAATGCACTGCGAGATTGCAGTGCATTGCTGTATGATGATTGGCCAATGCATGC
Source organism: Aquarana catesbeiana (assembly GCF_042186555.1). NCBI lineage: Eukaryota > Metazoa > Chordata > Amphibia > Anura > Ranidae > Aquarana > Aquarana catesbeiana. The sequence continues at coordinate 263,382,994 of NC_133330.1, forward strand.
ACCTGACCTGCATGCTTTGGCCATTCACAGCGCGCTCTGCTAAGAGAGCCATAATTGGCCAAAGGCAGGATGCCTTTGGCCAATCATGACTCAGGGGGACTAAATCCACGCCCCACCCTATATAAGGCTGACTACACGGCGGCTGTGTGTAGTGTTGTTGGTGTGGAGATAGCTTGAGTTAGATTAGGCAGGCACGTTATTCAGTTAGTGGCAGTGTATTTGATATATATTTGTACCATATTTATTGCCGTAAGAAATAGGCGGAAAACGGCTGGCCATTATTCCAAAGGCATTCTCCACGACTCTTCTGGCTCTGGCCAGCCGGTAATTAAAAACCCTCTTCTCTGGGATGAGGGTCCTCTCGGGGAATGGCCTCATCAGGTGATCACCCAGACCAAATGCTTCATCAGCGATAAAAACAAATGGGAGTCCTTCCACCTTCTCTTCCGCAGGTGGCAATCCCAAGCCACCACTCTGGAGACGTCGGCAGAACTCAGTCTGGGCAAAGACTCCACCATCCAACCATTCTTCCCCATGTCCACATAGAGAAACTTGTATGTTGCAGACACCACCGCCATCAACACAATACTATGAAACCCCTTATAGTTAAAATGGTATGACCCCAAGTGGGGTGGTGGGACAATGTGGACGTGCTTCACATCGATTGCCCTCCTGCAGTTGGGAAAGTCCCAACAATGAGCAAATTGGGAAGCCACAGTCTGCCATTCCTGTGGCGTTGAAGGAAACTGTGGAGTCAAAAAAGAAAAAAAATTATTAGTACTTTTGCACATAACATTGCAAGCAGATTAGACACAAACATTCTTGGCCAACATCAGTATAACATTTATTTTAAGGAGTATTTAAAGACAAAAATATAAGGTCCACTTATCAGATTCCTTACCCCCTCTGATGGCTCATTGGAAACATTTTGGAGGGGGTTATAAATGAGTTTTGGACCCCAAAAAAAGCCTCTGGCACTCTGCCTGAATTTAAGGACAACAATAACATTTGGACACAGTTTAGGGGGTGTTTAGGGTAAAGCACTACAATGGAGCTGAAAAAATACATTGTTAAGTGACTAGGCTAGGTGAATATGGGCCCAGGATACCATGATGGGGAGGTTAGTGAAGGCAAATATGCATGAAGGACAAAAAAGGAGCATTAAAAGCTTACAGCATGCATGAGGACAAAGGGGACATTCACAGCATATTACAATCATGGTAATTAGGGAATGATGAAAGAAATACAATACAATACATTAGCATACATTAAATACATCGAATGTGATTTTAAAGGAAAAAACTTACCCTAATATAGTCCTTCTGCAGGACCTGTATGATGACAGAACAGGTCTCAGGAATAATGATACCCAGAGCCTGGGGGGAGATGCCTGTCGAGAACTTGAGGTCCTGTAGACTTCTCCCCATCGCTAAGTACCGCAACGTGGTGACTAGCCTCTGCTCTGGAGTGATGGCTTGCTGCATCCAGGTGTCCTGCTTCGTAATATAAGGGGACAGCAAAGCCAACAGACGGTGAAAAAGGGAGAAAATTCCTGAAATCATCAGGGTTATTTTCCTGGATCTCACGCAGCAAAGGCATATGAGAGAATTGGTCACGCTGGAGCAACCAATTCTTGGTCCATGAACTCCTCCCCACCCTGTGCATGGACTGGGCTTGGGTCAAAGCAAGAACCCCAACACCAAGCCCCCACACAGCACAAACTCTACGACGAGCATGTACCCGCAACATAGCTTAAAAACGGTCGGCTGGTCAGAACGAACTAACAGAACACACTGAAGAACAGAAAGGTCTGTGAAGAGCGAGCTGAAAATCAGAAATGAGCGGACAAGAACGCACTGAAAAACAGATACGAACTGACTACACGCACTGAAAACCAGATACAAACCCACAAGCACAAACTGAAGAGCAGTAACGGACTGAAAAGCATGAAAGCTGAAAAGCGCAAATCGTCTCTCACCAAACTTCTACTAACACGAGATAAACACGAGATTAGCAGGAGCCCAAAGGGTGGCGCACTGGGTATTGAACTTCCGTTTTCTAGTCCCGTCGTATGTGTTGTACGTCACCTCATTCTTGACGGTCAGAATTTGGTGTGACCGTGTGTATGCAAGGCAAGCTTGAGCGGAATTTCTTCGGAAAAACCATCCAAGTTTTTTCGGATGGAAATTCCGAACGCGTGTACGCGGCATTAGGATTTTCTGGTAGAGCTCAGAATTCATGGTTCCATCAATTATGGTAAGTTGTCCAGGTCCTGAAGCTGCAAAACAGCCCCAGACCATCACGCTACCACCACCATGTCTGACTGTTGGTATGATGTTCTTGTTATGAAATGCTGTATTAGTTTAATGCCAGATGTAATTTAAAAACTGCATCTTGGATTTACTTGGGCTATCTTTCTGTAATATAAAAATTTGTTTGATGATCTGAATCATTTAAGTGTGAGAAATATGCAAAAAAAAAATATCAGGGGGCAAATACTTTTTCACAGCACTGTATCCAGTGTAGCCTATATCTACAGTGCATTCTGTGATGTACTGTTTCTAATACACTTCAGGCGGTATACACAGTATTTAATACAGTGTGTACAGTTTCTACTACTCTTCTGGTGGTGTACACAGTACACAATACAGTGCAGCCATAGTACAGTTTCTAATACAGTGCAGGCAGTGTACACAGTATCTAATACAGTGTGTACAGTTTCAGCTACACTTCTGGTGGTGTGCACAGTACACAATACAGTGTAGCCATAGTACAGTTTCTAATACAGTGCAGACGGTAACACAGTATCTAATACAGTGTGTACAGTTTCTACTACACTTCTGGTGGTGTACACAGTACACAATACAGTGCAGCCATAGTACAGTTTCTACTACTTTTCTGGTCGGGTACATGCTGCTGGAGGATGCGCAGCGATTTGAAGGCTCCCAGGTTGAGGAAGGGAATAAAGTGAGCCTAGAGAGAGGGGGTGCCCAAGAAGGACAAGAAACTGGCAGTCATGTTCCCCCCAGCTGCAGCATAGTGCCAAGTTTGCTCCAGTGGCGAGGAGGGAGGGGATGATGAGGTCACTGATTGTATTTGGGTGCCTGAGAGAAGAGAGCAGGAGGAGGAGGAGGCACAACACCAACAAGGCAGGATGTCCTCTAGGGGGCAGCTTATGGGCAGCCACCCTATTGCATCACACCGCAGAGCTCCGCAGGTGCAGGGCACTGCTGACTCCCCGCTGACTTTTAAAAGTTCCTTGGTGTTGGCCTTTTTTGACACATGTGCAGCAGATCACACCATTGCTGTTTGCAACCTATGTCTGAAGCGGAACAAGCATGGCCAGAACAGTAGCCACTTGGGCACCACATGCTTGACCAGACATTTGACAACCTGCCATGCAGTCCGTTGGCAACAGAACTTGAAAGACCCTGTCAGGGCTGGGCTCAGCCCTTCCTTCTTTGAGCTGGCCGCTCATCTGTCGGCTAATTGCCAGCTCCTATCTCTCCACAGTTACTCAGCTGTTGTTGATATCCTGCTCGTCAGTCCTGCCTACTTAAGCCGTCCAGTCCAGAGGAGCTCTGCCTTCACCTTAGTCAACATCCCTTCTGGCTCCAGATCCTGCTTGCTGTTTTACTATGCTCAGCTCCGGCTCCCTGACGTTTGGCTTGTCTGACTATCTATTCCGGTTCCTGAACCCTGGCTATGTTTTAACTACATTTGTTCTATTTACTTTTATTATTAAACAAGTGTGATTTTTGTTTAATAAATTTTTATTGAAGAAAAATATAACAAGGATATACATATATCTCCAAATAGAGAATATTTTCAGTATCATAATAACATAGGTTTCAGTACTCACAAGTTACACCCATTAGAAGTAATCTAGTAATACAATAATATCTCTGGAGTAATATAAAAAGTCATTGTGTTATCTAGTTAGAAATATGTTTCTTACTGTGTGAGCACTTTAATCCAAACATAATGGAAAGAAAACATTGCATTAATTTAAGAAGAATAAAGAATAAGAGAGAGCGATAGAGAATGAGTAGGAAAAACAAGATGATAGGAAAAAGAATAGATAAGATAGAAGAAAAAAGAAAAAAAAAAAAGAAAAAAAGTAAGGGTAAAAGAAGAGACGGTAAAAGGAGGGGGGGGGGTTGCCGGCATGCATGTCAATACGTCGAAGAAAGAGGTGAGTTATTAGAAATCATATATTAAATGGCTAAGTTTAATTGACAGATTTAGGAGGTTTGTGTTATAAGGTCCTTATGGGAAGAGGTGGATTGGAATTTTATCCAAGAATCCCAGATTAGAGAATGTTTCTTGGAGGTACCTCTAATATTGTGGGTAATACTCTCCATAAGGTGTACGTTGTCCACCATTTGTAGCCAAACTTTTATAGAGGGGGTTGTTGGTTGGCCCCATACAGTGGGAATTAAGGCTTTGGCAGTGTTCAGCAGATGAGGAATGATTGAACGTTTATACGAACTTATGGAAGTTTTTGTAGCATGGAAAAGGATAGTCCATGGGTCATTGGGTATATTGACATCAGAGATTTGGACAATCAGATCACGAATGACATCCCAATATGATCGATTAAGTGGGCAAAACCACCATATATGCGCATGAGTAGCTTTGTTCCCACAGTTCCTCCAGCACAATGGGGAACTGGCGGGGAACATTTGGTGTAGTTTAGCTGGGGTATAATGCCACCTAGTGAGCAATTTATAGTTGACCTCTGACATTTTTGAGGCTAGGGATGAAGTATGGGCTAATTGCAAGATCTTATCCTTTTGGTTGTCAGTAAGAGAGGACTCCAGATCAGTTTCCCATTTAGCTAGGAAAGATGGGAAGTCGGGATTTTGGAGAGCAATAAGGGCTTTGTAAAATAGAGAAATGCTATGTAGAGGAGGGTCTTTTGGGTGAAATATTACTTCTATATCATTTAAATCACTTAGACCCCTAAGCGGATTAGAAAGGGAGTTTAAGAAGTGTTGTAGTTGGTGGTATCTCCATTTATCTAGGAATGTGGCATGTTTAGGAGTGAGAATCACATGTAGTGGTTTAAGTACATTGCCATTAAGAATATGATATAGTAAGAGAGGTTCTTCCGACCTCCATGATTTAAAACCTGGGTCAAGTAGACCTGGTAGAAAATATGTATGGTTGAGGAGAGGTAATAGGGGGAATCATAATTCCATGAAAACTTTTTGTGTATGGCGTCCCATATATCTAAAGAGGATATGGTAAGAACCGAGGTAGTTCGGGCAAGGTTCCTGTAAGAACGGGGTATCCAAGGAGCTATTGAGAGATCTATGCCACTTAAAAAATACTCAATTTGTACCCATAATTTCGAATTACGAGCATATTTCCAATCAGCCAGTCTGGCCAGAACAACCGCTTGATAATATGCTTTAAAATTAGGCAGTGCCAGGCCTCCTGAGCATTTGAAACGAAATAATAGCCCTCTGGATATTCTGGAGTGGCTGTTCTTCCAAATAAATCGGGAGATCAGGGTTTGTAAAATAGTAAAAAACCCTACTGGTACACCCAACGGGAGCATTTGAAAGATAAAGAGAATGCGAGGTAATATATTCATCTTAATGATATTTACTCTCCCCAACCATGTGTGTGATAGACTAGACCATTTTCGTAGGTCATCTCTAATCCTATTTAGCAAAGGGATATAATTGAATCGGAAAAGGGAATGGAGACTAGAAGTAAGATAAATACCTAGGTATTTCATGCATTTTGGTTCCCATTTGAAGGGAAAAAGGGGTTTGAGAGAGAGAGCCTCGGGCTTGGGGATATTAATGTTTAAAATTTCGGATTTGGATAAGTTTATTTTAAAGTTAGAAATTGAGTGAAATGTGGAAAATGCAGACATCAAGTTGGGAATCGAGATACGTGGCTGTTGAATGAAAAGTAGTACATCATCTGCATAGGCTGCGTATTTATGGGATCTGTTACCTATTTGTATGCCTTTGATGTTAACATTATTCCTAATTGTAGCTAAGAAGGGTTCTAAAGTAATAGCGAAAAGGAGAGGGGAGAGAGGGCAGCCCTGCCTAGTACCATTATGTAAAACAAAGGGGTCACTTAACGTTCCATTAATTCTAATTTGTGCTGAGGGATTAGAGTAAAGGGATGAGATACGAAAAAACATTTTAGGGCCCAGACCAAAGTGTCGTAAGGTCATTTTAAGATATTCCCAGTCCACCCTATCAAAAGCTTTTTCTGCATCTGTGGAAAGGAGTAGGGTGGGCTGGGCGCATCTCTGAACATATTGGATTAGGGAGATTGCACGAAGGGAATTATCTTTTGCTTCTCTATTGGGTATGAAACCTGATTGGTCTGCCGAGATCCAACTGGGTAGTAGGGGGAGTAGGCGATTTGCCATTACTTTGGCAAATAGTTTAATGTCGACGTTTATTAATGATATTGGCCTGAAACTGTTACATAGAGTGGGATCCTTATCAGGTTTAGGAATGACAGTGATATGAGTTGAAAGTGATTCTGGGCGTAGACCTGAAGATTGAGAGATAGAATTTGCATACGCAGAGAATGTTTTGTAATATAAAATAGTGAACCCGTCTGGTCCAGGCGCTTTACCGGATGGGGAGGACTTCAATGCTGCCTGAAATTCCTCAACCGAGAAGTCCTCCTCCATTTCTTTAAGGACAGATATGGGCAATTTAGGAAGATTGGCTTCTTTCAAGTAAGAAAGCATGCGGTTTCTTCTCTCTTTTTGAGGTAGAGAGGCTAAGTCGTTTTTAACGTTATAAAGGTCAGCGTAATACTCTCTAAAGGCTTTAGCAATGTCTGGAGTTGCATGGGCCATCTCGCCTGTTGAAAGTTTGATTTTGGGAATAAATGATTGCGACTGTTTAGTCTTTAGTGATCTAGCTAGTAATTTACTAGGTTTGTTCCCCCATTCATAAAATTTCTGTGACAGGCGTTGGAATTTTCTCTTGGTGTCTAAGTTAAGGAGGGATTTTAATTCTTCTCGTTTAAGTGTGAGGGATTGGAGGTGCTCAATATGCAGAGAGAGTTTATGTTGTTTGTCAAGAACCGCTATCTGCTGTAAAACCTGGTTAATTTGTTGACCATATTCCCTTTTTTTCCTTGCACCACGCTCAATGAGTCGGCCTCTAATAGTGGCCTTATGAGCTTCCCAAACGATGGAGGGAGAGGTGTCAGAGGGTTTATTTTCCTTGAAGTATTGCAATAAGTGGGAGGCTAACATGGAAACCTCAGCTTCATCAGAAAGAAGGGAGTCATTAAGTTTCCAGTTAGTAGTATGCCTTGGTAAGGAAGACATGGTCAACGTCATTGACACAGGTGCATGGTCTGAAACAGATGCGGTGCCTATATGAGTAGATTGTAAATGGGGGAGGTGGAAGTGATCTAAGAATATATTGTCTATTCTGGAGTAGGATTGGTGTGTTGTGGAAAAATGTGAAAAATCCTTCTCCTTGGGATGGAGGAGGCGCCAGACATCCATTAATTGAAGGTCCAGAAGCCTTTTTTTAACAAATTTCAGTCGCTTGAAAGAGATATTAGAGCGACCTTGGGACGTATCAATAGTTGGGTCTAATGGCATGTTTATGTCTCCCGCTAGGATAGTAAGTCCCTTAGCGAAGTGTGACAGTTTAGTTAGGATTTGTGAGAGAAAAGCTGGTTGATTATGGTTTGGACAATATATATTTGCAAGAGTACATTAAGCCCGGGTTCACACCACAACGGGCTGCGGATCGCACAGGAGCGCTGTGCGTCCCTGTTCACCATTTCAGGGATGAATCAGGGCCGATTCTATGCCTGAATTCGGCCCTGAAACGCAGCCAAAGACGCACAGCGTTTTTGTGCAGTGCGCACCGCAGCCGCCCCGGAGATATGTGAACTGGCTCCATAGGGAGCCAGTCACATTCTCCTGCTATGCGAATTAGAGGTGCGGAAACGCACCTCTAATTCACATAGGTGTGAACCCGGGCTGAGTGTTACCTATGAATCCCCGAAGGAAAAGAAAGCGACCATGATCATCCGCTAGCATATCTGATAGCCTAAAGGATACACTTTTACAAAATCCAATGGCTACTCCTTTTGCTTTATTGGTGTCCGATAGGCTATAGTACCAATGCGGAAAGTTGGGTGATGTTAATTTAACAGGTGTTGTATGGGTTAAATGCATTTCCTGAAGGAAGGCAATGGAACACGTGGCTTGTTTTAGTTCACAAAATATTTGATGTCCCTTAGCAGCGACATTAAGACCCCTGACATTGTAGGATATAATCTTTAACGTAGCCATTATTGGAGCAAAATGTAATCCTTTAACCTATCCTGCCATGCATGCCAGCAAAAAGGGGGGAGTGGGGGGGAAGGAGAGAAAAAAAATATTTGGAGAGAGAGATAAAGAGAAAAGATAAACATATACATGAAATATATATATGAATTGAAGAACTTGTGGGAAACAGATGATTAACACGCAGAAATCTGCAGTGGTCCCATTGGGGAAAGAGAGAGCGAAAGGCCATCCTAAACCCTGAACAGGGATAGAATAGGACAAATGTAAGGCCGTTCACACTCGCCAACCCCAGAAGGAGATGGGGACGAGGTTACTTTATAGGGAAGGGGTAGTGAGGGAAGTGCACCCCTACAGCACACGGCCTGTGAAAAAACAAAAAAAAAAAAAAAAAAAAACAATAGACTTATAACTATAAGTAAATAATTAGTTCCAGTTAGAAATATGAGAATTATATATGTAGAACCAGGATCGTTATAAACAGTATGTATCCTACAGGGTGACAGCTGTAGACCAAATTGAAACTTGAACCAAATAACAAAAGAAAAAGGAAAAAAAAATTGAACGTTGGTCAGCTTAAATGTGAGTCAGCTTTGGCCATGTATAGTCTGACAACAGTAGAAAGCTGCGGCCATAACCTGACTGTAGAAAAAACCCTGTAGGAAAAAGATTGTTCACATTAATCACATTAGTATGGATGAGAGATTGTATATGTCAACCATGTTTTTGTGCAGAGCCTGGGAGGGAAGAACGGCTTTTCTTTGAGGGGTTTTTTTTCCAAGGAGGATCCATTGGGCATGAGAATTTGGGGATTGGATCCTGCCAGCCTGGGAGCTCCAAGGACGAAAGATGAAGATCCTGCAAGAAAGTTGGGAGTTCCTCAGGAAATCTTAATGTATGGGAGCGGCCAGGCAGGCAGCGAAGCCCCATCTGTACGTGATCCCGTCAGAGCGCAGGTGGTCGAGGAGCGGTTTTAGAGCTCTACGACGATCCAAAGTATCCTTGGAGAGGTCTGGGTATATGGTAATGACTGCCCCATCAAAGTCAATGTTAGGCAAGCCCCGCATCTTCATCATAATAGCATTTTTGTCTTCAAAGTAATGCAAGCGACAAATAACATCCCTGGGCTGGTCTGAGTTAGCATTACGAGGTCTTAGGGCACGGTGAACACGGTCGAAGCGCAATGGTTCAGTGACAGGGTTGCCCAGGATGGTATTAAAAATGCCTCTTATAGAAGGTTCAAGATCACTGTCTCCAGTCGCCTCCGGTAGGCCTCTGACACGTATATTATTTCTACGGTTACGGTTCTCGAGGTCTTCGAGCTTATACAAAGAGGCCCGATGAGCAAATGCCAGCTGGGTAACAGTGTCTTGCAATTCTTTAATGGCTAAGGCTTGTGTGTCCTGTCGTTGCTCCTTTTCCTCCACTCTGACCAGAATATGTGACATATCAGATCTGTATAGCAAGTAAAGGCGCAAATAACTGGATATCTCTATATTACTATCTTGTTAAATGGCAGAGGGTAATTCTGACTAATATAGTCCATAAAAAGTCTATAAAGGCAGAGCAAGTTCAGTAAAGGGTTAAAAGTCCACACAGATGGCTGCCTTCCAGACGGAGCTGAAACCAAGCCCCAAAAAATCTGCAGGAAAAACAAGGAAAAGAGGCGCCTCTAAGTGCAGTATGTAAGCTGAATTTAATAAGAACACTGTACAAAAACACTCACATTTAGTAGATTAAAATAAAGCATATAGTATGGTTGATTTCCTGGAGGAGGGGAGTCCATCAGTTCTGTCACTGCATCGCTGTCTCCTGCTGTGCGTACGGCTGTGCTTGAGACACCGCTGAAGCCGGCCGCGGTGATGAGGTACTCCAAAGCGAGGCCTGGAACGCTGGTGGAAAGCAGGCGCGGGGCTGTGACGTCACCGGAATGCGACGCGTTTCACAAGCGTACGGGCTACGATGTCACGGTAGCCGCGCTCCTTCATCAAGCTCTTTTCCTTGTTTTTCCGACATATCAGATCTAACAGCAGTTATTTCTTTTTTAATGGATTTCTCCAAACTGTGAAACATACCTGCAAGTTCTTTTTTAAGACCGCTCATGAGTGTAGTCATTTCGGAGCCTGCGGAGGAACCTGGATCGTCCATGAGGTCCGAGCAATAGGAGGAGGCTGGGGAGCTCTCCCTCACAGAGGCAGCGTGGGATGATGGAGAGACACTTGTTCTCAAGGTTAGGGCCTGGTCGCCACGTGTGTTTGCCAAGTATTGCTGAATAGAACCTGTAGAAATTGGAGTGGACAGTGATCTCTTGCCTGGACGTTTAACTGGGGCAGACCGAAGTTTAGGTGTTTTGGCGGGCATAGCTGGAACTATATGGCCGATAGCTGCAGAGGGCACCTCTTACTCACATCTGAGCGATATTATGCATACATCAAAATATTGTTATCATTGAGAGGGAGTCCCATTTAGATGTAGGTAGCAATAAATTCACTTCCACAGCCGTGGAGTGAAGCAGGGAGGGTTATCTTGTTTAAAATTTATAGAAACAGAAGCTGTGCGGGTAGTGTGTCAGCTGAGAATGAATTAGGGAGTACTGGGAGCACAAAGATGGCCGCCTGCTTTCAGAAATATATAGACCTCTGCAGGGACCCAAATTCGATATCACAGCAAAAGGTGTATGTCCCAGCGCTATAGGGGGGATCCTGCTGATGAATGGGTACTTTAAAAGAGCTTTGGTGAGGCAGATAATGGGACAGATTGGAGAGGGGAGTATTTAGAGCACCAAGATGGCCGCCGACCTCCAGGAGTAGGCCGAAGCCGCGGACTTTCCTGACGGCCGTATCCGGCCGGGTGAGCACCGCTGTTTATAGGCCTAGAACGCCTCTGCAAGGCACAAAATTCGGGGCCCCGAAGGTATGATCGTCTATGGGTACTCTTAATGGAGCCGGCAGAGGAAGGAATAGGCAGATGGTGTGCTACTCACTGTGTCCCTGAGATACAGAGGCCGGACCGGCAGGCCGCAAGAAGGCGTCTGGATAAGGGAAGCCGATGGTAGAAGAAGGGGTCCCCAGACAGTATTGAGCCGCCACAGAAGCAGTCTGTGTCCACCGATGGCGTCCTGATCAGGGGAGAAAATCACTCTTATCATCTGGTCCGCGGGATAGGAGAGCGGCAGGCTTCGGTCACGCAGCAGGCCCCAAGATGGCGACAGAGGCACAGGTCTCAGGTCTGACTGCGGGCCAGCTACCAAAGATTGTAGTAATTTCAGTCAATATCTCGTGGGGATGGCAGTATATGGATGCCAATCGCTGTTGGGATCAGGATGACGCTTTAAAAGCTTGAGATGAGCTAGGATGGCTGTGGATTCCTGTGCTCTAGACGGAGCTCAGCTTCCACACGTCCTCTCTGTTGCTCGTCCAGACACGCCCCCCTAAACAAGTGTGATTTAACTGTACTTCTGTCTCGGTCTGATTTCATGGTTTCTGATGGACCCACATCAAAGAAAAAGGCGGACTTCTCCTTGCTCCTCATCTGGGATCTTCAACCCTACTATACCTCCAGTCCTCTCAAAAACCTGCATTGAGAGGAATGAAGGTATAGCAATAGGTGTCCCAAGTACTAGCAGTCAATCTGCTAGCAGTACACCACTATCTGATTTTAACAGGCAAATTTCCCGACCCCAGTTGCTGAATCTCAAAAAAGAAATTCGGTCCCAGCCATCCACATGCTCAGCGTCTAAATGCTAGCTTGGCCAAATTTCTAGCACTGCAATTGCTGCCTTTTCAGCTGGTAGACTCTGCCCCCTTTCATGAATTTGTGAAATGTGCTGTACCTCAGTGGCAAAATGCCACTTCTTTTCAAGGAAGGCCATTCTGGCTCTCTACCGGCATGTGGAAGGCAATGTTTTGGCTTTGTTGGACAGGGCAGTCAGCAGTAAGGTTCATATTACCATTGACTCATGGTCCAGCAGGCATGGGCAGGGATGTCTGTGAGGGCTTACAGTGTTGTGGCATCACCACCACCCAAGGCCCAATTTTTCTGCTCCTGTTCAACAGGAGCATGTAATTACAATTTTTGATATAATTTTTGATATAATATTCCAACGCAGGGCCTGTTCCTGCGCCCAACAAGAGTATCCGTGAGGGGTTACAGTGTTGTGGCACCACCACCACCACCACCCAAGGCAAAATTTTTCTGCCCCTGTTTAACAGGGGCATATAATTACAATTTTTTATATAATATTTCAATGCAGGGCCCGTTCCTGCGCCCACCAAGAGTAACTGTGAAGGCTTACAGTGTTGTGGCACCACCACCAAAGACCCAATTTTTCTGCCTCTGTTTAATTACAATTCTTGATACAATATTTCATAGCAGGGCCCATTCCTGCACCCAACAAGAGTAACAGTGTTCTGGTACCACCAACACCTAAGGCCCAATTTTCTCCAGAGTATATAGGGCAGGCTGTATAGTATATATACTGCTGTTCAGAGTATATAGTGCCTGGGGGCCTGATGGACCCCCACGCCATTTTTTTAAAAATTTGGGTGCGGGATTCCCCTTAATACCCTGAAGGGCCTGGTATGGATTTTGGGGGTGACATCAACACTATTTTTTTGTATTTTTGTTATTTTTATCTATATTGCCGGGATCCGACAATACATTACAGCCGTGAGCAGTTTTAAATGACATTTTTTCCTTTAGAAATGTCATTTTGCTGTGGCGCTGTTACAAACATGGGAAAGATGCGCTACTTTACAGGCATACTAAAGACACCCCCAGGCACGATGTTTAAAGGAATATTTTATTTTTATTGTTTCACTTTAAGCATTATTAAAATCAATTCTCACAAAAAAACTGCCATTTTAAAAACTTCTTTTTGCATTAACACATGTCTCCTGGGGCAGGACCCGGGTCCCCAAACACTTTTTATGGCAATAACTTGCATATAAGCCTTAAAAATTAGCACATTTGATTTTTCACATTCAGGTCCCACAGACTTTAATGGTGCTTGCCTGTTCGCATATTCTGCTGCGAACCGAACCGGGGGGTGTTCGGCTCATCCCTAATTTTTACTTTATTATATCTTAGTTTATGTTATGTAAAGGTAATTCCATTTCTTAATTGCGTGGTCATACATCATTGTATCCAAATGAGATTTATATTAATTTTTTCACAAATAGTGATTTCTTTTGGTGGTATTTGATCACCACTGGGTTTTTTATGTCTTGTGATATAAATGAAAGAAGACTGAAGTTTTTGAAAAAAAACAATATTTTTTACTTTCTGCTATGAAACATATCCAATAGGGATGAGCCGAACACCCCCCGGTTCGGTTCGCACCAGAACCCGCGAACGGACCGAAAGTTCGCACGAACGTTAGAACCCCATTGACGTCTATGGGACTCGAACGTTCGAAATCAAAAGTGCTCATTTTAAAGGCTAATTTGCATGGTATTGTCCTAAAAAGGGTTTGGGGACCCGGGTCCTACCCCAGGGGACATGTATCAATGCAAAAAAAACTTTTAAAAACGGCCGTTTTTTCGGGAGCAGTGATTTTAATGATGCTTAAAGTAAAAAAAAAAAAGTGAAATATTCCTTTAAATATCGTACCTGGGGGGTGTCTATAGTATGCCTGTAAAGTGACGCGTGTTTCCCATGTTTAGAACAGTCCCTGCACCAAATGTCATTTTTAAAGGAAAAAATCTCATTTAAAACTGCTTGCGGGTTTAATGTCATGTCGGGTCATGGCAATATGGATGAAAATCAGTGAGACAAACGGCATGGGTACCCCCCAGTCCATTACCAGTCCCTTTGGGTCTTGTATGGATATTAAGGGGAACCCCGCACCCAAATTAAAATAAGGAAAGGTGTGGGGCCACCAGGCCCTATATACTCTGAACAGCAGTATACAGGCGGTGCAAACAAGACAGGGACTGTAGGTTTGTTGTTAAGTAGAATCTGTTTGTAATTTTGAACATTTTTAACGTGTTTAGCTCCAGCCAAAAAATCTTTTCTAAGCTTTTTGGAAAACATAGGGAAGGGTTATCACCCCTGTGACATTTGTTTTGCTGTCTTTCCTCCTCTTCAGAAGATTTCACCTCACTTTTTTGTCCCAATGAAAAATGTTTTTTGAAAATTTGGGGTTTTTTGTGGAACAAGGATTGGAAAGCATCAGTGGAAAGGAGAACTTGTTTTCCCATATTAACTCTTACAGGAGAGAATTTCCCTTCCTAGGGGTAGATTTCATCTCACTTCCTGTTGTCTCCTTCCGTTTGCAAGTAGGAGTCGTTTGTAAGTTAGATGTTTGAAAGTAGGGTCCTGCCCTATATACTCAGCAGAAATTTGGGCCTTAGGTGTTGCTGTGGCCACAACACTGTAAGCCCTCACAGGGCCCTGCTGTGAAATATTAGATCAAGAATTGTAATTACATGCCCCTGTTGAACAGGAGCTGAAAAATTAGGCCTTAGGCACTGGTGCTGGTGCCACAACACTGCAACCCCTCACAGACACTCTAGTTGGAACGCAGGAACGAGCCCTGCTGCAAATTATTGCTTCAAAAATTGTAATTACACGCCCCTGTTAGACAGGGGCAGAAAAATTGGGCCTTAGGCACTGGTGCTGGTGCCACAACACTGCAACCCCTCACAGACACTCTAGTTGGAACGCAGGAACGAGCCCTGCTGCAAAGTATTGCATCAAAAATTGTAATTACACGCCCCTGTTAGACAGGGGCAGAAAAATTGGGCCTTAGGCACTGGTGCTGGTGCCACAACACTGCAACCCCTCACAGACACTCTAGTTGGAACGCAGGAACGAGCCCTGCTGCAAAGTATTGCATCAAAAATTGTAATTACACGCCCCTGTTAGACAGGGGCAGAAAAATTGGGCCCTAGGCACTGGTGCTGGTGCCACAACACTGCAACCCCTCACAGACACTCTAGTTGGAATGCAGGAACGAGCCCTGCTGCAAAGTATTACATCAAAAATTGTAATTACACGCCCCTGTTAAACAGGGGCTGAAAAATTGTGCCTTAGGCACTGGTGGTGGCGCCCAGAACCAAAAATGTTCTTACAAGCTATCAGCGTGATGATTGAGGAGGAAGAGGATAATTACTCAGGGATAGTCACTCAGCATCAGCATAGGCAGTCTTTGAAGGGATCTGAGATTTCAAAAAAAATTATTCGGTTACATCAGCATCAGGTGCTTGGTAGCTGGTGGTGATCCAAGACTCATTCATTTTTATGAAGGTCAGCCGATCGACCGAGTCGGTGGACAGACGCACCCTGTGATCGGTTACCACGCCTCCAGCAGCACTGAATGTGCGTTCCGAAAGAACGCTGGATGCAGGACAGGCCAGTAGCTCAATTGCATACTGTGCAAGCTCTGGCCAGTGATCCATCCTCAAGACCCAGTAACCCAGAGGATTTTCGGTGGGAAAGGTGTCCAAGTCTGATCTTGCCCCTAGGTATTCCTGCACCATGTAAAACAGACGCTGGCGATGGTTGCTGGAACCGATCATACCTTGGGGCTGCGGACCAAAAAATTGTCTGAACGCATCGGTCAGACGGCCACCTTCTCCACCGCTCCTTCTTTGACTGACCGAAGCCTCAGCAACACGTTGTCCAGAAACAGGAGTTTGTAACCTCCCAGTCTCTGGGAACGCGTTGCACAGACCTTTCTGCAAGGCCTCCCGAAGATGTTTCATCCTCTGCTCCCTCTGCGATGGCAAGATAAGGTCCGCAACCTTACCCTTGTAACGTGGATCAAGGAGGGTTGCCAGCCAGTATTGGTCCTTCTCCTTGATACCACGAATACGAGGATCCTTACGCAGGCTTTGCAGGATCAGGGAGGCCATGCAGCGTAGGTTTGCTGAGGCATTCGGTCCGGAGTCCTCTGGGTCACTAAGAACGACATGGTCCGCAGCCACCTCCTCCCAGCCACGTACAAGTCCATGTGTTTCTTGGGACTGATCCCTTAAAGACTGCTGCTGATGCTGAGTGCCAGGCTCCACCTCCATACTGACACAATCTTCCTCCTCCTCCTCTTCCTCCTCGTCCTCTTCCTGTGTGATCGGCGGGCACGCAGGAACACTGTCTGGATAAAGGGGGCCTTGAGAGCTAAGGAAGTCCTCCTCTTCCTGCCTCTGTTCTGCCTCAAGTGCCCTGTCCATTATTCCACGCAGCGTGTGCTCCAACAGGTGGACAAGGGGGACAGTGTCACTGATGCATGCACTGTCACTGCTCACCATCCTCGTGGCCTCCTCGAATGGTGACAGGACAGTGCATGCATCCCTGATCATGGCCCACTGGCGTGGGGAAAAAAAACCAAGCTCCCCTGACCCTGTCCTGGTGCCATAGTCGCACAGGTACTCATTGATGGCCCTCTGCTGTGTGTGCAGCCGCTGCAGCATGGCCAACGTTGAGTTCCACCTGGTGGGCATGTCACAGATTAGGCGGTTCTTGGGCAGGTTAAACTCCTTTTGGAGGTCCGTCAGCCGAGCACTGGCATTATATGACCGGCGGAAATGCACACAGACTTTCCTGGCCTGCCTCAGGACATCCTGTAAGCCCGGGTACCTGCCCAAGAACCGCTGCACCACCAAGTTAAGGACGTGAGCCAAACAGGGCACATGGGTCATTTGTCCCTGTCGGAGGGCAGAGAGGAGGTTGGTGCCATTGTCGCAAACCACCATTCCTGCCTTAAGTTGGCGTGGCGTCAACCACCTCTGAACCTGCCCCTGCAGAGCTGACAGAACCTCTGCCCCAGTGTGGCTCCTGTCCCCCAAGCACACCAGCTCAAGCACCGCATGGCATCTTTTGGCCTGCGTACTTGCGTAGCCCCTTGAACGCCTACGGAGCACCGCTGGTTCCGAGGAAGAGGCCATGGAGGAAGAAGAAGAGGAGGGGGTGGAGGAGAGAGGTGTGTCACAATCAGCATTTTGGAGGCGTGGTGGCGGAACAACCTCCAACACTACTGCACCTTGTCCTGCATCCTTCCCAGCTGCCAGCAGAGTCACCCAATGCGCCGTGAAACTTAGGTAACGTCCCTGTCCATGCCTGCTGGACCATGAGTCAGCGGTAATATGCACCTTACCGCTGACCGCCCTGTCCAGCGAGGCATGGACATTGCCTTCCACATGCCGGTAGAGAGCCGGAATCGCCTTCCGTGAGAAAAAGTGGCGTTTGGGTACCTGCCACTGAGGAACCGCACATTCCACAAACTCACGGAAGGGGGCAGAGTCTACCAACTGAAAAGGCAGCAGTTGAAGTGCTAGCAATTTTGCCAAGCTAGCATTCAACCGCTGGGCATGTGGATGGCTGGGAGCAAACTTCTTTCGGCGGTGCAGCAGCTGGGGCAGGGAAATTTGCCTGGTACAATCTGACGTCGGTGTACCAAAAGCAGATTGCCCACAAGTACTTGGCTGTGACACACCTAATTCTACACCTTCATTCCTCTCACTGCAGGTCTCAGAGAGGACTGAAGGTCTAGTGGGGTTGGAAATCTCAGCTGATGAGGAGCAAGGAGAGATCCTCTTTGTTCTTTGGTGTGGGTCTTTTAGATACGCTTGCCAACGAACTGCATGGCAGGTCAACATATGTCTGGTCAAGCATGTGGTACCCAAGCGGGAGATATTTTGGCCACGCGAGATACGCTTGAGACATATGTTGCAAATAGCAGCGGTGCGATCTGATGCACTCGTCTCAAAAAAGGCCCACACCAAAGAACTTTTTGAATAACGCGCAGAGACTGCAGCGCCCTGCACATGTGGAGCTTTGGGGTGTGATGCAGTCAATGTGCTGCCCTTAGGCTGGCCCCTGGAGGGCATCCTGCCTCGTTGGTGATGTGCTGCCGCCTCCTCCTCCTCCTCCTCCTCCTCCTCCTCCTCCTCCTCCTCCTCTCTCCTATCAGGCACCCACGTTGAGTCAGTGACCTCATCATCCCCTCCCTCCTCATCACTGGAGCAAACCTGGCAGTATGCTGCAGCAGGGGGAGCATGACTGCCAGATTGCTGTCCTTCTTGGGCACCCCCTCTGTCCGCGCTCATGTTACTGCCTTCATCGAGCTCAGTATCGTCATCAGAGCCTTCCAAACGCTGGGCATCCTCCTGGAGCATGTACCCAACACTGTGGTCAAACAGTTCGAGGGAATCCTCATGAGGACATGGTGGAGCTAGGGAAGGAGTCACTGATGACATTGAGCTGAGGGAAGAGGCCGCTGCTTTGCCAGACAAAGCACCCTGGGCATGGGTGAGAGAGGATGAGGAGGATGAGGACGGCTTGGTCATCCACTCGACCAAGTCTTCCGCATGTTGCGGCTCAACATGGCCAGCTGCCGAAAAAAAGGCCAAGCGTGTCCCATGGCCACGTGCTGATGAGGATGCACCGTCTCCACGACCAGCACTAGACACAGAGCCTGCTTGCCCTCTCTTATTGGCTTGTGACTGTCTGCCTCTCCTTCTTGGCCTTCCAGACATACTAATGGCCTGTAGCTGCACTAAGCTGGGATAGAACACCTGTAATTTTCTTCAAGTAGCTTTATATACTGTAACCAGACAAGCCTGCCTGTCAGTAGGAAGATAACAGGAACGGATCTAGCTGAACACTGTGAGCAGGACGCACTGTACTAAATGTAAATAGTCTAGCTGCCTGACCGTGGTACTAATAGGATCAAATAGAACACCTGTAATTTTCTTCAGGTAGCTTTATATACTGTAACCAGACAAGCCTGCCTGTCAGTAGGAAGATAACAGGAACGGATCTAGCTGTACACTGTGAGCAGGACGCACTGTACTAAATGTAAATAGTCTAGCTGCCTGACCGTGGTACTAATAGGATCAAATAGAACACCTGTAATTTTCTTCAGGTAGCTTTATATACTGTAACCAGACAAGCCTGCCTGTCAGTAGGAAGATAACAGGAACGGATCTAGCTGAACACTGTGAGCAGGACACACTGTACTAAATGTAAATAGTCTAGCTGCCTGACCGTGGTACTAATAGGATCAAATAGAACACCTGTAATTTTCTTCAGGTAGCTTTATATACTGTAACCAGACAAGCCTGCCGGTCAGTAGGAATTTAACAGGAACGGATCTAGCTGAACACTGTGAGCAGGACGCACTGCACTAAATGTAAATAGCAGGAACGGATCTAGCTGAACACTGTGAGCAGGACGCACTGCACTAAATGTAAATAGTCTAGAAGATAACAGGAACGGATCTAGCTGAACACTGTGAGCAGGACGCACTGCATTAAATGTAAATAGTCTAGATAGAAGATAACAGGAACGGATCTAGCTAAACTGAATACAGTGTATATATATATATGCAACACCTGGGATGCATATATATACACAATACACTGTAAGTGCAGCTAACTGACTGACTGTTCTGCCTAATCTATCTAACTCAAATCAAATGACACTGTCTCTCTCTCTCTCTATCTCTCAGCACACCGGAACACACACTACACAGGGCCGCCGTGCAGGCGGCCTTATATAGTGTGGGGTGTGTACTAAATGCCCTGAGCCGTAATTGGCCAAAGCCACCCTGGCTTTGGCCAATTACAGCTCTCTCTACTGACAGCGCTGTGATTGGCCAAGCATGCGGGTCATAGTGCATGCTTGGCCAATCATCAGCCAGCAATGCACTGCGATGCCGCAGTGAATTATGGGCCGTGACGCGCCACACGAATTTAGCGCGAACGGCCCATAACGTTCGCAATTCGGCGAACGATTGAACAGCCGATGTTCGAGTCGAACATGGGTTCGACTCGAACACGAAGCTCATCCCTAATATCCAATAAAAAAAGTAAAAAAAAATCAAATTTCTTCATAAATTTTGCCCAAAATGTATTCTTCTACATGTCTTTAGTAAAAAAAAAAAATCCCAATAAGTGTATATTGATTGTTTTGCATGAAAGTTATAGTCCCTACAAACTATGGTATCTCTACTGGAATTCTTTTTTTCAATAATACTAATGGTGGTTATCAGCGACTTGTAATGGGACTTCAATAGTGCAGTGGGTAATCTCACTCTAACTG
Source organism: Aquarana catesbeiana (assembly GCF_042186555.1). Taxonomy (NCBI): domain Eukaryota; kingdom Metazoa; phylum Chordata; class Amphibia; order Anura; family Ranidae; genus Aquarana; species Aquarana catesbeiana. Next base: position 263,403,338 of record NC_133330.1, read on the forward strand.
ACACGGGGAGGGGGCTGTCTAACTGCCATTGCCATTACCGGTGACACTAATACAGTGATCAGGGATAAAAAACAGATAGATTGTTTTCTCTGTACAGAGACAAAGAAAAAAACTGCGCTAAACCCTCATAACATATGTTAGGGCATATATGAAAAGACATGGCAGATGACAGGCAAACCAGGTGTTATACAGGACCTTGTGTTCAGGCTTCCAATAACATCAGGACATCACTCAGTCAATGTACACGGACATGCATGGGGAAGGAGGGGGTTGCCACAACCACAGTCACCAACAAAAAAGAGCCATGGCTAGAATCCCCACAGCAGGAAGAGCCTCTCTAGGAGAGGAGACAACCTGCTGTGGGGCACCAAAACTGCTTCAATCCACTCTCTAGGAGAGGCTTTTCCTGCTGTGGGGATTCTAGCCATGGCCCTTTTTTGTTGGTGACTGTGGTTGTGGCAACCCCCTTCTTCCCCATGCACGTCCGTGTACATTGACTGAGTGATGTCCTGATGTTATTGGAAGTCTGAACACAAGGTCCTGTATAACACCTGGTTTGCCTGTCATCTGCCACGTCAACAGAGGGAGGTTCCAACACCTGGCGATTATCTGGCCCTTGGTCTATCTACGAGCTTATTGAGCTTACTATCTGGTAAGCATGCATTCTTAAAGACGGAGGATCACTGCAAGGGGTGTCGTTTTCATTTTCCTCTTTTAGACACTTATCCCTATGAAGAGCTAATTGGGGACTCTTCCCATCCTTTAGAAGATTTCCTCTTTTGGTTCTGGGACTTTTTTATTTATAGTTCACTATCTTGTGTTTTTGACATTTTTGTGATTTTTATTTTATGATATTGACTGTTCACTATTGATTTGTGTGCTATTCAATTTAATTTTCGAGGAGTCACATACACTTCCATAATCAATTGGGCATCTTTTCATATATGCCCTAACATATGTTATGAGGGTTTAGCGCAGTTTTTTTCTTTGTTTTTGTCCCATTATTGTGTATTGCACATTTGAACTGCAGGTCTTGTTAGCTTTATTTTAGCGCAGTGTTTTTTGTTTCACATTTCTCTGTACAGAGCCCAGGGCTGTGATTGGACATCACTGATCAGTAGATCCCAACCATGAATCATTGGCCGGGAATTGCTGACAGACTCCCGAGCCCTAAACCAGGAAGCAGGCAGCGAAATACCAATGCCAATGTACTGCGGACAGGTGGTCCGCAAGTGGTTATAAGGTCTAACTCTTCTTTAAATTGTATGTGGACTGAAGCAGTTTTGGAGCCAGGAGTTGCAAAGATGTGTGCATGAAGCTCTACCAATCTTCTGGGCTCCAGGACTCAGAACAGAACTTATTAAGATTCATAAAGTCTGTTGTCTCCATTTCAGTTGTAAACTCTGGACCCCCTCTCCCTTGTGTATATAAGAAACCTAGGTGACACACAAACATCATTCGCAATCCTGCCAGCCAGTGCCTCACAATATAGGGACACGTCAGCATAGGGCACTATACACACAATTAAAGGGGGTTGGAAAATCGCTGAGTAATGAATATGTATCTGACCTGACCAATTCCTGAGATTTTTGATCAGAGGTATATTTTGGCAGATGATTAATATTCTGGGCACTATTCCAGAATGCTCTCTACCACCTGTGCTTCTGCCTGGATTGGATGTGTGTTTAGTGTGTCTTACCACTTGGGCCTTGCTTCAGTCTCGGGCATGTGCCAGAGGCCCAAGAACTTAAGCTACCTGCTGGAATGGATATCTGGAAGTAGTTGGGCTGGAAGAAATCCCCCTGCTGAAGGGTGTCACAGTGAAGCTGGATTGACACTACATCTGGACATTGTAGAAAGGCTTCACTGTCCATCAATCAAAGTATCTTATCTGAGAACCACTGCAAAGTTAAAGTGATATTAAAGGATTTTAAAAAAAATAACAAACATGTTATACTTAACTGCTCTGTGCAGTGGTTTTGCACAGAGCAGCCCCGATCCTCCTCTACTCGAGTCCCCAGCCAGCACTCCTGGCCGCTCCCTCCTGCCAAATGGGCAATCTGGCACTAACTGACACGGGAGGAGGGGACTGACTAACTGCCACTGACATCACCAGTGACAGTAATACAGTGATTAGTGATAATACAATACACTGCCACTGTACTGATAACACTGGCTGGGAAGGGGTTAACATCTATGGCAATCAAGGTGTGAAAGGATGGTGAGCGATTTTTCCCATCCTGGACATCGTCTTTTTTAATTACTGCCATCTGACAGATGTTTCAGAAATATTAAGGTAAAGAAAAATTGTTTCAGGGAAAGCTATTTTCCAAGAACCATTAAAGAGGAGCTCCAGTCTGTAAAAAAAAAAAAAATGTTAAAGTCAGCAGCTACAAATATTGTAGCTGCTGACTTTTAATATAAGAACACTTACCTGTCCAGGGATCCTGCAATGTTGGCACCCCGAGTCGATTCTTTAAGCAACTTTGGGTGCAGGCGTCGGCATTGTAAGTAAGGGAAACAGGCAGTGAATCCTTCAGGCTTCACAGCCGGTTTTCTACTGCCCATGCGCGAGTTGCACTGCACTTTCCAAATGGTCTCGCCATCTTCTGGGACCTCTGTGTGCACCAAAATGCAGCGGGGAGAAGGAGGAGGGGCCAGAAATGTTGTAGATCACTGAACGATGATCTTACCCAGAAGTGGGAGCGGGTACCCGTCAAAATCAGGTACCCGCTCCCCCCTTTCCCACAAGTGAAGCTTCCCCTTTTGGGTGGAGCTTCGCTTTAATTCCATGAATAATCAGCAGTGGTGACTAGGTACCCTATCGTAACAGCTGCTCCTATTGTTCTTACTGGGGGGGCAGTATGATGACTATTTGTGTGCGTGGTGTTATTGTTGCTTGTTTTTATGTTCACAGCGTGAGTAGTTTTATACAAAGAAACTTCATTGTGACTTTTTGCAACAACAATAATGTACTTATCTAAATGTATGCCTAAGAATGTGTAATGTGTGCTGCTTTTACTAACAGAGAGATTGTTCCCTCCCAGGGCTCTGGGCTGTGATTGGACATCACCGATCAGTAAATCCCGGCCATGACAGACTAGACTAGTGTCTTGAGAGTCAAAGAACAAGGTGATTAGGGAGAGAACCACTGCAAAGTTAAAGTGATATTAAAGGCAATTTTTTTAAAATAACAAATATGTAATACTTACAGTGGTTTTGCACAGAGTAACCCCGATCCTCCTTTTCTTGGGTCCCCCACCAATGCTCCTGGCCTCTCTATCCTGCCGGGTGTCCCCACAACAAGCAGCTTGCTATGGGGGGCACCCAAGCAGGCTCACTCCGGAGCTACTGCTCTGCACATCCATTAACACACAGAGCCGTGGCTCAGCCCAGCCCCCTTTTTCTCCTCATTGGCACACTGCCTGTGATTGACAGCAGCGGGAGCCATTGTCCCAGCCAATAAAGAGTGAGAGTCCCCGGAGAGCTTAGGCTCTCGTGCACATGGCTGAATCGCAATGGGGCTCAGGTGAGTATGGGGGGGAGCAGGAGGCTGCTGCACAGAGAAGTTTTTTTACTTTCATGCATAGAGTGCATGAAGGTAAAAGACCTTGAGGCTTTAAAACCACGTTAAGAAAGACTGTTACTTCACGTAAAGGATCATAGATCAGCCTGTCTACTCTCATGGAGGCAGCAATTTCCTAGAAGCTGTTCCTAAAGAACCTACTGCTACTTCAGAATACCTTTCCTATTATTGTGCTATCTTGGGTATCCTGAACCTCGAAACCCTCTCTTGTACGTTTAGGTTCAGCAATAAGTGGTAAAAAAACAAAAGTGATTGGTGTCTCTAGCCCCCCCACCTCCATGCACCAAGGACCATACCCTAAGATTGAAATGTTAGTCTGACACACTATTTAGCTGGTCATTCTACATGACCCCAGGAGCAGAAGTGCTACATTTACTGTATCTACTGTATAATGTACTTTTTTCCCACTTTGGAACTTTTTCATGAAAACACATGGTGTAAGCTAGAACTCCTCTTTAATGTGTATGTCCCTACATCACTTTATCTACGTGTTTACTCCATCCAAGCCAGTTAATGCCCAGCAGACCACTATCCCTCTTTCTGGACAATTGCAACATCTCAAGCTTTGGTGATAACATCAGGCAGGATGCAGGAGTCATGAAACATACAGTAGGCACTGGAGGAAGTGGGCAGGAAAATGTTTTGATCACTGACGACAGATTGATCTATTGTTTATTAAAAGAGTAAACAGAAATAATATGGTTTTTACAACGAGGGAACAATCCCCATATCTCCATCTATTGTTTCACGTTGTTCTAGTTTGCTTCCCCTCCCTTCCTTTACATAACTCAAATGTGTCCTTGTCCTGACTGAACATTGTATAAAGCGCAGTGACAAACGCTGAAGTTTATAAAATGCTTCATGTTTTTATGTAGGAAGTTTACAAGTGATAGTTCATTTCAAACTGCATTGTATGTTTTATAAAGAATAAGTATTGTTATTACTGCTACTTTATTTTAGTAAAGCATAAAAACAACATTTTCAGCTGCTTATGAAGCCACTTGTGTGGGGTATAACTCTTCCCTTAACTCTCCTGTATTCAACAACTGGACTATGACCTTATATACATTTCCTTGAACTTATACTGTCTACAGCAGTGGTCATCAACCCTGTCCTCAGGGCTCACTAACAGGTCAGGTTTTTTTGTATTACCTTGGGGAGATGCAGACTAGAATACTGCAATCACTGAGCAGCAAATGATATCACCTGTCATGTCTTTCAGTTATCTTGCAAACCTTAGTGGGCCCTGAGGACAGGGTTGATGACCACTGGTCTACAGGCACTAAACCATAGCCAGCCATACATGCATAACCCTGCCTCCCAACTTTCACAAAGGGTGAACTTGCATGCTTTTGCCCATGGAGGAGGGAGGGGTGAGGGCTGCAAGCGTCAGCTGTCTTAAGCGAAACAATGGTTATCAAACTGGCCATCCTAGTCGGTTAATTGCTCACTGAGTAAGTTCAACCAAGGACATGAAGAGGCCTTGAAACATATGGACATTCCATGATCGTATCATAAAATGAATCATCAGGCACAGTTTTGCTAATGTCTGTGTCTTAGCCTGGGTTCACACATATGCGAACACAGACATTGCACGTAATTCGCACCCGCATTGCTGTGCCGATCACATGCGATGTCTGTGCGTTGCGAATCCAGCCATACTGTTGTATGGCTGAATTTGGATTCGCTCATAAAAGGCGCAGGAACCTTTTTGTTTCCTGCACTGGTATCAGTTCACAACCATGCGATCTGATTCCTGTCCGAATTCACACTTCACACTGCGATCTGTGAACCAATCTGGGGGTGTCATTAACATTTTATTGACACCTGCAAAGGTTCTCATAGGGCAGTGTGATGTGAGAACTGGCACTGGAATCGAGCTGGTTCCCAGATTGCATATGTGTGAACCCGATTCATGAAATTTGACCTAGGCACATATATCCGTAGTGTTTTCTTATCTCTCTCCAAAGTCCTAAGTCCCGTGTCTTTCTGCTGTTTTGTTCAGTTATCAGTATAACTTCTGACAAGTTCTCCGACAACCAAGATAAAACCAGTCTGAAATTTGTGTCGGGGTGGGTGTTATAAATAGATTAGCAGAGAGCTTGTCTTGTCATAACATAGTTCTGCACATTCCTTCCTTTGCTATGTGGAGGGGGGGGGTGTGCCTTTCCTCCAATCAGCTGTCACAGAGTGTACGCCAAGACTCCACTCCTGCTGCTGAATGAGGAAGTAAAAATTCTAACACAATGTAAGAATTATAAAGAGTATAGTTAGCTGAAGACAGCAGATATACATGTAAAACTTATGTAGGTTTCATTTCTGTATATTATCTGAGGCTGTTCACTTCACTGGGTATAGAAGAGGGTTTACATCCACTTTAACCACTTCCCGCTCAAGGAGGTCATATGATGTCCTGGACTTTCAGTGGGAATATCTGAATGATGCCTGCAGCTATAGGCATCATTCATATATCCTTGTTTTCCGCTGGCGATTCTGTGCACCATAAGAATGATCATAGCGGCAGTTCCGCTGCTTGATCGTTCTTACAGGCGACGGGAGGGGACATCCCCCCTCCCGCCGTCATCCGGTGCTTCTCCGGGCTCTCCCGTGCCATCGGGGGCCCGGAGAAGGAATTGGCCGCTGCTGGATGGCAAGCATAGAGATGATGGTCACCGGTCATCTCTATGACTGTCGGAGGCCCGGGTGCGACATTATGACGCGGATGTAAACAAAGTCGCGATCGCGGCTGGTAAGATCGTAGATTTTTTTTTTACGATCTCATGCTTTCCAGCCTGGAGGAGAAATGTGGGGTTTTATAAAGAGGACCTATCACGAATGATTCCTATTACAAGGGATGTTTATATTCCTTGTAATAGGAATAAAAGTGATCAAAAAATAAATAAATAAAAATGTTGTAAAAGAAAGTAAAAATAAAAAAATAAAGTAAAATAAAATAAAAAAAATAATAATTTAAAACGCCCCTGTCCCTGGTAGCTCGTGCTCAGAAGCGAACGCACAAGTTAGTCCCGCCCACATATGTAAACGCCGTTCAAACCACACGTGTGCAGTATTGCCATGTGCGTTAGAGCGCGAGCAACAATTCTAGCATTAGACATCCTCTGTAACTCTAAACATGTAAACTGTAAATAATTTTAAAGCGTCGCCTATGGAGATTTTTAAGTACTAAAGTTTGGCGTCATTCCATGAGTGTGCTCAATTTTAAAGCATGACATGTTGGGTATCTATTTACTCGGCATAACATCATCTTTCACATTATACAAAAAAATTGGGCTAACTTTACTGTTTTGTTATTTTAAAATCATGAAACAGGTTTTTTTTTCCAAAAAAAACATGTTTGAAAAATTGTTGTGCAAATACTGTGCAAGATAAAAAGTTGTAATGACTGCTGTTTTATTCCCTAGGGTGTCTGCTAAAAAAAAATATATAATGTTTGGGGGTTCTGAGTAATTTTCTAGCAGAAAAATTATGATTTTTACATGTAGGAGAGGAGTGCCAGAATAGGGCCGGTATGGAAGTGTTTAAAGTATATTCAAAGCTAACAGTTTTTTCTTCTCATTTTGAAAGTAGGGAATGGTTAAAGCCTTGCCAGGTTTTATTTTCTGGTATTTGTGTCCCATTGTGGAGATTTCCCTATACTTCTTGTGCTGTCTAAAGGGAGAAACCTCTCAAAAGTGGAAAAATATTCTTTTAGATAATTGGCACTGAAACAAATGTGCCCATTTTAAGATTTCACCTCTATTTTAGTTCTGGTGACAACTCAAAATGTATGATTTTTTCAAGCTCACAACGTCTGGTGATTGTGGTCAGTTATAAAACAGCTTTAGATAAATTATTACGTGTTACCATTCAGATATGGTTATGTTCAAAGTAAGGCCCCTTTCACATGGACGATCCGATCAGGTCCACCTGAAAAACTGATTTTTTTTTCAGGCAGACCCGATCGGACAATCTCAGTCTGATATATACCCGCTGCCATCTGACCCAAACCTGTCCATCAAAAACAGATGGTGGACCTATTCCCCATTCATCTGGCGGTTTGGATGGAAAGGGACAGGCTCTCCGTTTCCATCCGATTGTCCCATAAAGAAGAGTGGGACTGTGTTTGTGTCTGTTCTGCATAGCAGACACGGACCTGTCACCCACCTGTGGATCAGCGGAAAGATCCCCTGCTGAGCAAGCGGATTCAGCTTCACAGAGGCGCCCGTGAGAAAGGGGCCTTAGTCATTAGGCCTTAAATTCCACTTCACGGACGCGCCCGTGGGAAAGGGGCCTTAGTCCTCAGGCCTTAGTCACAATGCTAAAGTAATGGAACTATAGGTTAAATATGCAATTACAGCTCCTGGTCCCTATAAAACAGGGGTCCTTCTTTATGTTCTTTTAAACAAAAAGTAGAAGTAGCTGTGGGATTTTTTTCTTAAAGGGAATATATAGTGTTTTTGTACATATTTTCCAATGAATTATGATCAGGGCTAAAACATACTATTTAAATAGACATTCATTTTTCTTTTTGCAATAGTTAAAATGAAAAATATTGCATTTGTATTCTGTTTTAAAGCCAGCAGGTGAAGTTTTCGGCTATTTTTGACATATATATCTGTTTACCCCTCTATTTAAAAAAAAACAAAACAAAAAACAAAAAAAGCCTGTTGCTTACAGAACTCAATGTGAGTGACCCATTTCAGTAAATCTTGTCTTATAACATGGCTCTGTCCTAGATTCAAATGAGGCAAGCTGCATATGCAATTTTTTTAGCTAACCCATGAGGCATCATTTTGTGGTTTAAATATTTATTTGAAAAAATGTCATATTAGTGAAAACACAGATGGTTTAAAAGGTCAAAATTGGCTGATTATTGTTGGGACTGACTACAAAGGGATTTGCAGATCTAGAATGATAATTAGAGCCAAAGAGAGAGCTAAAGTCTGATAACAGTCCTTCACAATACTTTACTTGCTAAAGATGAGCGATCTGGAACATGCAAGCAAACCGGGCAGAACGCTAATGTGTTTCAGCCAAAGACTTCGTTATATCTAATCATCTGTATACCGATCTCCCTTCTTAAATTAAGATAATTGTTTTAGCTAAGCCCCAATCAGCATCACTGCCACAGTAAAGAAAATGATTATACCGAAGGCACTTGGTGCCCTAATTATAAACCACTTCCTCCAGCCGTATAATAAAACATCAGTTTATGAAAGATACATTTAAAAAACCCTCTGTGAGCCCTCTGTATCCACACTTGAGAGAGCAATGTCAACCATCTGTTTTTATGGGTATATTTTTAATAAAAGTATCACTGCATGTGTACGTAGCTTTTCTTGCACCCTTGTTTTGACCCCACTGTCACAATACTCTCATGCATACTAAAATCCAATTAGGTGGGTAATGCATATGAGTGCTAGGACCTGTGGTGCCATCCAGCTGTTTTAGAGATATCAAGCATCTAATGGGTATAGAACATTTTACTTTATTGAGCCAGATATCACCAAATAATCGGATGTTCTTGGTTAAGCTAATATTCTAAGAAGAAGTTAGAAGGCATAGCTCAAACTGCAATTACTAGAAATGTATGATTTTCTTCAAAGCAAAATCCATTTATACAATGAGTGTTGATGGCTTGCCATGCATCAAGTACAGTTGTATATGCACTGCCCACACATCTACATTTACCTCTGCAAATTAACCTTATTATAAAATGTAACCATATTGTACAGCATTTTAAATACCGGTAGTTTTCAAGCGTAACATCTAAAAAACACCAATCCTTTAAATTATATGCTTGGGAAATGCTTTTTGAGCTGAATGTGGTGTTATAGTACAGTACAACTTTCACATACTACGTTAGCATTCCTGTAGTCTGGCATTACATAGTATAGATGTATAATTGTTTTCTTACCTTTAATTGACCTTGGCTTATATACAGCAGCAGCATCCCAATCCCAAGGACACTCTGATTAATTTCAACTTGAATAAAAATATATTTTTAGGTAGTTTTGGCTGCGACAGCAAATTTAGGAAAGTTTCATAAACAAAAAATAAAGGTAAAGCCCCTAATTTACAAGTCAGCCAGTGGCAAAGGAGTTTAATAGTATATACCAAACTCCGATGGTAAAAAGAGGAATTGCTCACCAAATAAAAGCCTCAGAACAGTTTTAATGTTTCTTCCAACACACAGACTATCCATTGGTTATGCAAAAATCCGTAAAGTGGGTTAGTGATTTCTGTACACCCAAAATAGATTGGATTGGTCTGTTTTTTAGAAGATGCAATAAAACTGTTCTGAGGCTTTTATTTGGTGAGTAGTTTCACTTTTCTAAGTTGGAGCTTAGTAAAAACTATGCTTGTGGCAGATGACTACAAGAACCCTCGGTGATGGTGGTTACCTGCAGCTTTTGTGCCTGAGTGAAAGATATCCTTTTTTCTGTGCAGTTTAATATTATAGTTTGCAAGCCTCTGTTCTCAGGGTACTACACTGCATTGCCTTAAAAGTTTAATAATATGTGAAAAGACAATGCACAAAAACACTTCAAAATCAAAACTCCATATTTCCTACATCCCTTCCCATCGCTGTATCTTCAATTATCCTCAAAATATTTAAAATATAAACTTCAGGTATGTTTTGGTAGAAATTGGATAGTGTCAGGACAGCATGTGAGCTTTTGTTTATTGAGCAAAATGAAGAGACATAGCAGATTTTATCCTGCAATACAAATTAGAGTGTATTACCTCAGAGACAATAGCCAAAAATATTGTTCAGTGGATGGACAGTTTGTGAGCATTTTGGTAAGGATGCACTGTAAGAGGGGCAGTCAGGCAGGTTTTAAATTGAAATAAACATTAGACTGTATTAATTGAGAGAAAATAGTCACAAATATTGTACGATGGCTGTACATTATGTGTGGGCATACAGTGCCTTCTGGATCCGCAAAAAATATATAGAAAATCCCCATTAGATCATGCACCCCCTCCAATATAATGTAGCAGAGCCTGGGTTGCCCCAGAGTGGCGGATTCCCAGATGCAATTTCTTTTTTTTTTCTTTTTTTTATGTTATATTTTTGTTTTTATTTTTACATGTACTGGGCACATCTGCAATTCCTCTCCTTTGCCAACATAATCTTTCTCCTGCCAGTTAAATTTTTTAAAAATGTATTTATTTATATATTTCATTTAAAAAATGGGCAATAGAGGTATAGCTGCAGGAGGAAAATCACAATGTGGAGGTTTGGGGGAACTCCTTCAGGTAAGGGGAAGGATAGGCAGCATTCACAATTAAGTGTAGAATCCTATGGCCATAGGCTGCCTGCCCTTCCCAAAATTGTGACTGTCCAATGATAGGCAAGCCTAAAAGGAGAGGTAGAGGTGCTGTCACATGAGGTAATAAATGCATATATGAGAATTGCTAATGCGGCCTCTTCTGTCCCCTCCCCATCCTCTTCCCTCTACTCCTCCTCCCATTACTTCTTCACCTCTTTCTCCTCCTTACTCTCCTATAACTTCTTCCCCCTTCTTTCTTCACCTCTTCCTCCTCCAACTCCTTCCTCTACTAGGGTAGAGTAATTTTCAGTGTTATAGAGATGGAACTTGCATACTGCTATGTATAGTTTACAGTGAAATAAAACGTCAAACTCCAATAAGTATAGTGAAATAGAATAAACTCAAAAAAACAATGAATGTGAACAGCTGCAACCACTTAGCAGTGTACTCATAATCACTGCATAAACAAAAAAGAAGGGGAGAGTTGTGCGCTTATTCAATATAAAGTGCCGCTACTATAAAACCAAGAAATAAACAAAAGTGCAAAAAAAGTCCAAATAAAAACAAATGGTAGGGATCAATTCATATATGGATAGAAGTCTCATGGAACAGTAACTTGATAGAAGGAAAACAAAACATCAATCCAGCATCGATTGTAAAATTTGTAGATTGGCCGCTCACCTCCAGCGATGACCAAAAAGATCAAACAAGGCTCATCAAGTAGCAAATGGGGAATCCTGCTGGTGGATCTGCGGAGACATTCCGGTTCCAAACGAAGATGAAATGCTGCATGGAATCTTAGCACCAACACTTCCTGCGCTCACCACTGGATAGTTCCATATATAGAGAAAAACTCACTCCAAAAAGGTAGTACTTTTTCTGTGGATAGCACTCAGACAAAACAAAAAACAACCATAGTGCAATATTACCAAATAAAGTAAAACTTGTTTAATAAAAAAACTGCTTACATCAAATAAGAACAAAATCTGCAATATAGAATGGGAGTAGTGACACACTCGCCATCCACATTATGCCAGAAATGGTGTATCTTTGTTGTCCTTATACTAAACTCTACATTGCTTGTTTCCTCACACTCCAGGAACTGATACATCATGGTATATAATCCACTAAGGATGTCTCACAGCATGAAGGCTAAAAATAGTTTGGAAGTGTGCTGTACAGAAAGTCTGTAGGGTTTATAACAGACTCCCTGCACAGTAAAATACACATGTTTTTCAAAAGTCTTGAAACATCTGTTGTTTGCAAAAAACTGTGCAAGAAAAATAGTGAAAAAAAAAACCCCAATAAAGCCTAAACATAGGCATGGTATGTGATGGTTTAAAAAAGCAGGATATGTAAATGTGGTTATAAATTTATATGGAATAAAAGTTAAAGCTTAGTATTTCTAGTTAATTTGTGGCTTTGCTAAATGGGTTTCCCTAGTCAAATACATCTAATATATCGGTTTGTAGTGGTTACTGGGCATTTTTCCCCCTTACCATACACTACATTGTATAAAAGGTTAGTCAATAAGACAATTACAAGGATGTTACTGAGTAGCCAATATGCTCATAAATCTTGCGTAGATGGGCAAATTTCAGGTCCCTTTAGATGTTTAAGATCAGTTCTTTTACATGATCTTTTTACCTCTTCTTACCTGCTTTTACATTCCATTTGAATTGTACAGGGAGAAAGTCAGTTCTAAAAAGAACAAATACCCTTAAACTTGTAGGCAGCTGCCTACAAAGGGAATGTACCATGTTTGTAAACTAGCTAGTCTGCATAGGTTAGGGAAGGGTTAATGTTAGTTCTGCAGTTCCCGTTGTTTCTGGGGTCTGCCTCTCTCCCTGTGCTGTTATAAAAGGGGGGAGGGCTCTGCTCACATGGGGGTCTGTATGGGAAGAAGACAGAGACAAGCCATAAAGGAGTCATCTCCAGCTGCTTTACAGAGAGGGCTCGGCTCCAGTTTCAGCCACATAGGAACAAAAGCAAGAGACTCACAGAAGATGTAACCCTTTACAGCCATCATCCACCTGGGAGCTCCCTGGGGTGCTCCTGTCACAGCATGGACTTGTACCAAGTAGAGGATTCTCACCTTTGCAAGATATGCCTGAGCAGTCACACTCTAGAGTAGCTAGTTAGGGGTGGATGCATTGAACTGAGTATGCACTTAACCTGTTATGCTGCAAAACGTTCAGTAAAGTTTGTTATCTGTTTACTGAGCTTTGGTCTGAAAACATTAAAGGTGTGCATGAGTGTCCTATGGCAGATACACTACACTACTTTGGGTAAATAAAGCACATATTAAGCAGGTCAGTCGCAAGGGGTTAACATTAAAAGAAAGAGTAAAGCCATTGCTAAGGGTTCAAGACACAAAGCAACCAGTCATTAGGCATGGTACCTGGAAAGGTGACAGGTCCTCCAGTAGTGAGGGGTTCAATGTTCTGGCTCCCTCCCTACCGTTTGGTATCCAATAGCAACTGGATCCAAACTTGTGTTAGGCGTGGTCACAAGGTACGTGAAGTGGAAGAGTTAATAAATGCATGCACGCGGTCCGCTCTATGTGCATGGCGGGACCTCATTCTGTTACTGAGAGTGAGGTAACAGTACCACAGGGCTGGTGGAGTGGGAGCAGGCTCAGCACGTCCCTCCTAATCTAACTATACAAGTTATAGTGTGTAGCAACATGGGACAAGTAGCTTTTCAAAGGAACTCACTGCGATGTATTCTAGCAATGAATACAAAGCTCCCTCTGATTGGCAGAGAGGCAGGCTGATGATGTCACAATCTCTTACACAGCCAATCAGAGGAAACTTTATATTCAGTGCTAAAATACATCGCTTTCTCTGAATGGCTGAGCGCGGATCATATAGACTCTATTGTGTTCCGGCTATGAGACAGGAAGGTCTCAGCTACAACCTGAAACACAGTGCGGTATGCAGAGTTTATATAGCACATCCAGCACCTCACATATTAGTGAGGGACAGCTTGGCCCAAACAAACTACATAAAATGTATCCAAAGCTGCAGTTCAGCTTACAAGCAGAACTAAACACTCCTATCATTTTCAGCCAAGTACGCTGCCATATTATCTTCTGTTTGATCTGTAACTGCCATAGTGTTGCACATGTGATCAGTTATGACACCAGCCATTTGATGGTTTGACAGTTTGCTTGAGGGGCACAAGCAAGTGAGACAGCATTCTCAGCATACACATCTGATTGCTTTTTGCATGTCACAGTTTTGTTTAATTTCTAGTAGATATACATTTTCTTGAATATTCTTTGAATCTATTGAATCTATTTCAGTTTGTAAAATCAATCAAAGTTTGCTCGATAACTTTGTCAGTAGCCTGTCAAAGATCTTTCAATCATATTCACAACAGAAAATACAGAAAATAGTTTTTGAAATTGCCTATACATTGCTAGGTGTATGGCCAGCATTAGGGTACTATATAAGGCCCCACTAGTTGCTGTATTTCTTTTATTTATTTTTAAAGCCCATATTTTTTTCTTATATTCGCATTGCTTTTTCCTTTTCCTATCTGAGCTCCTCGCTAGCATATAAGGATTGGATAAGGGCCATTTTATTAAATATTAATCCTTCAAGGGATGACTGGGGCAATTAAAGGTATCTATATGCAATTTCTGCGAGACCGTATTATGTATGATAGGGCCCCAGTTTAATTATGTGCCAGGACCCTGTGGCTTTTAGCAATGCATCTTTCTAGCTCCCTTTTATTGCTTGCTTCCGACCCATTATGAGTAGAGATGGGCAGTGGATTGGTATGCCTCCTTTCATATTCTCCAGTTATTTCTGAAATCTGCATTTACTTGAGGGCTTTTTCTATGCTCTCAGCATACATTAAACGCAGAAGGTGGTGAGAGCAAAAAATAATTATCCCCTGCTTGTGTCTGCTCATAGCTTCCTGCAGAGGAACTGAGAAGGCAGCAATGTGTTTTTCTAAACATTTTATCCACTTTCACCGGTGATCTGGTGTAATGTTAGGAGGGCAGTTAGGCACTAACACCTATGGGTGAATAGCTGTCACTAATACAGGTCATGGATAAAATACATAAGCTACTACTGCTTTTAATGTTCTGTTGTAAGAGACTACTTTGTAGGATCCCAATTTTGCCTGCTGGTTTCTTTACATTTATAGGGATGTGTTTTTGATGGTTAATTTAGGTAGAGAGATTGTGGGTAGTAAATCCATGTGCAACACTTTAGCCAGGAGTTATGCTACACAAAAAAAAATTCATTCATATGTTTGTAGTAATGATCAAATACAATTTTTTTATGTTTCGTTTTGGTAGATTATAGCATTAAATTACTATTGCTTCATCACTTGAAAATTGATGAAATTGAATGTAAGGTTCAATTTACCTGCACATGGCAAAGGTGGTCAGCAGTGGCAGGTACAGCTTAGTTTGAAAACATACTTGAGAATTGTGTCTTGTGTATCTTGACTGTATCTAGACCAATCATTCTCAACCAGGGTTTCGTGGTACCCTGGGGTTCCCCCAGAGGTGTCCAGGGGGTTTCTTGAACTGTTACTGATTGACCTCCTATTTCATGGTGCCTGTATATCTCTGGGGCTGACCATTGCCACTTGGCAGAGCCAGAGGCAAGGTACCAATGATCTTTTTATCTACCCATAAGCGTGGCATTCTGACCAATGTTGTAAGGGTTGCATTTTTCCCACCAGTGACTAATATGAAATATTTTTCCCAATGATCAATTAAGTTTTTGCAGTGGTTCCCAGAGATCTGAAAAAGTTTTAAGGGTCTCCTCTGACACTCTAGACTGTGTCTTGAGTGTTTTGACTGTATGTAGACTGTATCTTAAGGATCTGGGAAACTTCTGTTTTTTTATGGTAAATTCATCATAGCTGTTTAACATTTTAGCAAATAATACATAACATATGCAGCATATTTATATTTTAGTTATTTAAATGCATAATGGATTGTTTTTGGAATTAAATAAACCCATGTCAAGGGGATGAGATTATGCGATCAACATCATGGAGAACTTACATACAGTGCCTTGAATAGGTATTCATACCCCTTAAAATTTTCTACATTTTGTCATGTTACAACCAAAAACATAAATGTATTTTATTGGGATTTTATGTGATAGACCAACACAAAGTGGCACATGATTGTGCAGTGGAAGGAAAATGGTAAATGATTTTCAACATTTTTTAAAAATAAATATCTTTTCTTTTTGGGTCTTTTTCGGTATGTCTCTACCAGCTTTGCACATCTAGAGAGTGACATTTTTGCCCATTCTTCTTTGCAAAATAGCTCAAGCTCTGTCAAATTGGACGCAGAGCATCTGTGAACAGCAATTTTCAAGTCTTGCCACAGATTCTCAATTGGACTTAAGTCTGGACTTTGACTGGACCATTCTAACACATGAATATGCTTTGATCTAAACCATTCCATTGTAGCTCTGGCTGTATAATTAGGAACAAAAAAGAAAAAAGGAAGGACGCACCGACCTTGCGCATTACCAATGGTAGAATTTTATTAAAAGCATAAAAACAATGTTTATACTCACAAATGAGCATGTAAATGAGGCTTGTCAATTGATCAGACTGTGTCTCCAAGCACCGGCAAACCGGACCAGATGTTGAGGGGATTAGACGATATCCCACAGGGCTGACGCATTTCAAGGGCGCACCCTTTTCATCAGAGCCTAAATGGACTCGGATGAAAAGGGTACACCCTTGAAATGCATCAGCCATTTGGGATATCGTCTGATCCCCTCAACATCTGGTCCGGTTTGCCAGTGCTTAGAGACACAGTCTCATCAATTGACAAGCCTCATTTACATGCTCGTTTGTGAGTATAAACATTGTTTTTATGCTTTTAATAAAATTCTATCATTGGTAATGCGCAAGGTCGGTGCGCCCTTCCTTTTTTCTTTTTTGTTCCAGTTTCAAGAATACCCATTGTTCTGAGGAGGGCTGCAAGGCTGTAGGCATTGCTTAAATTTAAAGAGTTGGTCGCACCACCTATTTAGAGACTAAACACCCAAGTGCAGGAGATTATTACTGTTTTTTTGTATTTTTAGGGTCATTGTCCTGTTATAAGGTGAACCTCCATCTCAGTCTCAAGTCTTTTGCAGACTCTAACAGGATTTCTTCTAAGATTGCCCTGTATTTGTCTCCATCCATCTTCCCATCAATTCTAACCAGCTTCCCTGTCCCTGCTGAAGTAAAGCATCCCCACAACATGATGCTGCCACCACCATGTTTCACGGTGGGGATGGTGTGTTCAGGGTGATGCGCAGTGTTAGTTTTTGGCCACATTGCGTTTTGCTTTTACGTCAAAAAATTTAATTTTGGTCTCATCTGACCAGAGAACCTTCTTCCATATGTTTGCTGTGTCCCCCACATGGCTTCTCAAAAACTGCAAACAGGACTTCTTATGGCTTTCTACCATGGGCATCTTGGCTGCTTCTCTAAATTAATGTTGCCTGGCCTGTCAGTTTAGGTGGACGGCCATGTCTTGGTAGGCTTGCAATTGTGCCATACTCTTTCCATGTTTGGATGATGGATTGAACAGTACACTGTGAGATGTTCAAAACTTCGGATATTTTTTATAACCTAACCCTGCTTTAAACTTCTCCACAACTTTATGCCTGACCTGTCTGGTGTGTTCCTTGGCCTTCATGATGCCGTTTGTTCACTAAGGTTCTCTAAAAAACCTCTAGGGGCTTCACAGAACAGCTGTATTTATACTGAGAATAAATGACACACAGATGGACTCTATTTACTAATTAGGTGACTTCTGAAGGTAATTGATTCCACTAGTTTTTAGTTAGGGGTATCAGAGTAAAAGGGGCTGAATACAAATGCATGCAACACTTTTTTTTTTATTTTGTTGTAAAAAGGTTCAAAACCATTTATCATTTTGCTTCCACTTCACAATTATGTGCTACTTTGTGTTGGTCTATCACATAAAACCCCAATAAAATACATTTACGTTTTTGGTAGTAATATGACAAAATGTGGAAATATTTAAGGGGTATTAATACTTTTTCAAGGCACTGTAATTTGAGCACAGACATCTTTCCATTTATATTGCACAGTACAGGTCAGTGACCCCACCTGAGTCTGTAGCTCTCCTCCAAATGTGTCTGCCTGTCACATTTTAACACTATAGGGGCAGTGACGGCCTGTCCATTAGGGACGCATGGATGCCACCCCCCCTATCCATGTGTCCGGCCCCCTAATCTACATGTAGGGCGCCGGACGCATGGATTACAATAGGGTTTTTTCTTTTTTTTTAAGCACGTGATTAGAGCCAGAGGCTCTAATAGGCTTGAAAATAAGGGTGGATTTGGGGAGCTGAGCACTGCGCTCCGAACTGCGTTCTGAACCCAGCCAGTTGTGTGACAATAACGAATGAATATTCGCTATTGTCACACTGATCCTCCTCCCGGCCAATCAGGAAGCGGGTCCTGAGACCCGTCACCTGATTGGCTGAAAGGACAGGCAATCCTATTGGACACCTAGGAGGAGGTGGGAGGGGATGCACGGCGAAAGCCGCCATGACGCAGAGGAGGAGGAGAAGCCCGCTGCCTGTCGGAGCAATGCCCGCCCGCAATCTAGATGGTGTAAATGCAGGGCTGGATGACTGACTGTGATGGGGGAGGGGGTGCAGATGACCCGACCAACAGCGCTGGGGGGGGGTGCCGCCGGCGACAAACAATCGCCCCCCCCCCCCCAAAAAAAACAAAACCATCAGCCACTGTATAGAGGGGTCGATTTAAAAAAAAATGTATAGCCAATCTCTATGTACATTTTGTTTTCTGTGAATTGGGAAAAATAAGTGTTATTTAGGCCATTTTCACTTCTGAATAAATGATCTTTTATAATGGCCAGTAGTACAACACTGCTTTATGGCCACTAGATGAAGCTGAGGAACAAAGAAATACATATGTCTTTGTAACAAGAGATTAAATGTAACAATTCTACTGAATGTTAGAATGCCCCCCTAGGGGGCGCATGCGCGGCGCGGAACTGGAAGGTTGCTTCTGAGCAGAGCTCCGTCACAGCGGGGACATTATCGCCTTCCCCGGGGCCAACTATGCTTCTAATTGCACCTAAACTTACCTGCACCCCCGGGGGAACAAGCGGTGCATGCCGTCCTACAGGTCCTGTCGCGGGAAACCGGCACAAAGGTCCCTAACTAACTATCTCCCCAGAGCCCAGGAGATGGCCGAGAACTCCCAAGATGGCGCCGCCTCTCAGTGTGCTTCGGCTCCTGCACACAGCCTGATGGCCTCTCCTGCACATTCGTTTGGAGACGGTGAGTACACTCTGCAACTCACAAAGGCAGACCTGGATGACAGCCTCACAGCCATGTATAACAAAATCGCTGAGAAATTCCAGACGGAGCTGCACAAATCTACTAGCACACTACAGAATGAGATAGCGGTTCTGGGTGGGAGAACGGATCTCTTAGAGACTAAGCATGATGAGCTGCAGCTTGCATACATTGACCTTCGGAGAGATCATGAGGCCCTCACAGATTCTGTAACCCAACTCCAGGCCCATTTAGAGGATCTGGATAACAGAAATCAGAGAAATATTTTAAGAAATAGAGGGGTCCCTGAGGTGGTCACAGAGTTAACCCCTGCAGTTTATAAGCTTTTCCAGTCCCTGCTCCCAGATTCACCCCTGACTGCCTTTGCCTGTGATAGGCTACACAGAGCTCTCCGGCCTAAACCTCCAGACGACAGACCCCCAAGGGACATAATTTTATGCCTCAAGGATTACCTGGTGAAAGAAGAGATTCTTAGGGCCTCATGTAACACCCCTAACATATTGCGGGATGGCGCTAAAATTCAAATATACCCTGACATATCTCCAGCCACCTTAGACAAACGCCGCAAGTTTAAAGAAATCACTACCCCTCTCCAAGAAGCAAGTATCCGATACAGATGGGGGTTTCCCTTCAAACTCCAGGTCTTCCATAATGGATCTACGTCCACTGTCTTTACCATCCAGGAAGGAAAGGAGCTCCTAGTGAAAATAGGTCTCCTGGCCAAGGAAGACCTCCCTAGGATGCCGTCTACCCCTCGCCCTTCTGCCATCTGGGCCACCCCATCTACTCAGAGAGATTGCAGAAGAAAGAGGCAAGAAGGCAGAGATCGCAGATTTTATAGTTGCAACTCTAGCTTCCATCACAGGCTCTCTCCCCTAAGATGCCTCTTTTCCTTTGTGCTTGTTTTTCCGCTGGTTGATTTTTTAAAATTTCTTATATTGTTTCTCGCATAGAACATGGATCGGCCGAGGTGCAACCTGTTTTTCCTCTGGATGGGTGAGAAAGAACTGCCTACTTTATTAATACTGGAATCCCTCACCCTCCCACCTTATGCATGCACCTCCATGCACATTTTTTTATTTGCCAACGTGTTCCCTGCGATGTCGACGTTCAGTGGTACCCGCTTGGTTGTTCCCCCGCTCTTGCTGTTCTACACAGTCGGAAGGACCAGGATTGTTCCCTCATCCAGGCAATCAAGAGTGTTGGACATTAGTGTCCTACTGTTTAAACAGTTCTTACTTTTACAGTTAAGCATACTATCTCCTTGTCAGGATGGGCTTTCCCCTCCTGACCCCAATGTCTTGCACTATTGTTTATTTGTTTTTTAGTTTAAGGTTTTTGCGTTGCGGGACCTTGTCTATGAATGCCACTAACCTAGTATTACTCCATAATGTAATTATAACTGTATGCCGGCCTGACATCCCCAGCCTTTCGCGGCGGAGGATGCTGGCTACCAACCCCTCGGGATCACCTCATATTGATCTGTGCCCTTGTACCCTTCTACACTTTCAATGGGTCTTAAATTAATATCCCATAATGTCAGGGGTTTCAACTCCCCGCATAAACGGAAGAAGGCCTTTACTATGTATAAACGCCTTCAGGCGGACATTGTTCTCCTACAGGAGACCCACTTCTCCGAAAACAATCACCCAACATATTTCGATAGAACTTTTGGTCAAGGGTTTTACACGACTTTCGGTTCTAGATCCCGAGGGGTTGCAATATTTATCAAAAAGGGCCTAGTTTTTGATGCTCAAAAAGTGTACAAAGATCCCTCTAGCAGATTTATCATTCTGCAGGGCTCCTTACAGGGTAAAAGGGTTACCATTGCCAAAGTATATGCACCTAATGATTCTCAAGCATCGTTTTTTAAGGCTTTTTTCAAAGTGTTGGACAAGTATAATTCCCCGCATCTACTATTGGGTGGGGATTTTAACTTGGTGGCGCATTCGGCCATGGATCGGAGCAGAATGGGCAGCACCTGCAACGCCTTCCCTAAAACTTTAAAATCACTATTACACTCACATAATTTAGTAGACTCATGGAGAGCACATAATGTGGGGCTAGAGAGTATACTTTTTATTCCCACCCTCATGACAGCTACTCCAGATTGGATTATCTGTTTTGTTCTCCTATTTTGCTAGCTAATTCCTCTGCTGCTGCCATTCACTCCTGCCCATGGTCGGATCACCAGTTGGTATCCCTTGACATTTCCCACATTGGTCCCAAACCCACTGTGGCTGGGTGGAGACTAAATGAGTCTCTCCTTCCTGACCCTATCTTAATCTCACAGATCTCCAAACACCTAGAAGACTATTTTACTACCAACAATGTGGGAGATGTTTCACCCCCCATCCTTTGGGCAGCCCATAAGGTTGTGATCAGAGGCCATTTAATCCAGATCGCGGCAGAAAGGAAAAAACAGAAACTGATCGATATTACCAAACTAACTTCAGAGCTAGATAGGTTATATCACTTGCACACTCAGAACCACTCCACCGATCTTTTACAACAAATTAATAACACTAGATTTAAACTGGATAAAATCCTCTCAGAACAGACGGAAAAGGCTCTTAGGTGGTCGAAGGCTAAGTTTCTGTTACACAGTAACGCGGCATCGGCCATGTTTGCTAGAAAGCTCAACCAATCCTTCCAACCCTCGCATACTTACAAATTAAGAAACCCTAAGGGGAGCTTGGTCTCCCACCCACATAAAGTCCTTCAGATTTTTTCAAAATTTTATGAAGAGCTGCTCTCTCCTCCCTCCTCCTCTCCTGACTCTGCCCTTAATACTTGGCTTGAGAATATCCCTCTCCCCAAACTAACACAGGACCAGCGCCTAGCGCTTAATGCCCCTTGCTCAGACCAGGAAATTACCATGGTCATTAAATCCCTGAAACCCTCTAAAACCCCAGGCCCTGACGATTATTCGTCCCCTTATTACAAGAAATTCTCCCATCTTCTGACCCCATACCTACAGGCTAACTTTAATCATATATTAAAAGGTAATGTTTTCCCTGATGATATGCTTCACGCGAACATGTCTTTAATCCCTAAGCCCAACAAGGACCACTCCTTGCCACAAAATTATAGGCCAATTTCTGTCATCAACACAGATCTAAAGATATTCGGGCGTATTTTGACGGATAGACCTTTTGACTATCATTACGTCCTTAGTTTCACCTAATCAAACAGGATTCATCCCGACTAGGCAAATCACTGATAATATCAGACTGGCTTCTAATATTATATAGGAGGCTGATCTACACTCCCGTAAAGTACTATTTCTAAGCCTGGACATCCATAAGGCCTTCGATAGTGTGCTCTGGCCATACCTCAAACTAACCTTGGAAAAATTTGGCTTTATGGGAGCATTTGTTCATGGATTCTGAGCATTATATCATCAGCCCCGCACTCGGATCAGATTACCGGGCTGTAACTCCGATTATTTTAGGTTGGGCAGGGGGACAAGGCAGGGTTGCCCCCTATCACCGCTTTTATTCGCCCTTGCCAATGAACCCCTGGCCCAATCCATTAGTTTGGACCCTAACATCAAAGGTTATATAAAAGGGGGTCAGGAGTTCAAACTAAGTCTTTATGCAGACAATGTTCTCCTATTTCTCCCTGATCCGATAGTCTCAATTCCCAACCTGATCTCCACCCTTCATACCTTCCGAGATCTGTCGGGCTTAGGGGTTAACATTTCTAAATGCTCAGCCCTTCCTATAAACTTCCCCCAACATATTATCTCTACAATTCAAGCCAACTTTGGTTTTGCCATGGATGGTCAGTATTTGTCTTACTTGGGGATTAAATTGGCACCTTCTCTCTACAGATTATATTTAGCTAATTACCCCCCAGTATTTACCAGAATCAGACAACTTTTGATCGCTTGGAATTCTTACCATATCACCTTTCTTGGTAGGATCCAGGCGATTAAAATGTCCATTCTTCCCAAACTTTTATTTTTTTTTAGGGCCCTTCCAATTTATGTGTCTCGACAAACGATTGATTTCATCCAAAGAGACATTAATAAATTTGTATGGCACAACAAAAAACCTAGATTAGGGAAGCAGATGATTTATAGATCCCGGGCCCGGGGGGGATTGGGCCTTCCCAATCTTTGGCTCTACTACCTTTCAGCCAGACTCATCCAGCTAGGTCAGTGGCATGTCCCCCCTCTCGGGATCCCCTGGCTCAGTTTTGAGCGTTCCTCCATAGCCCCTTACTCTCTACCCGTATTATTATGGGCCCCAGCAATCCATCCTAAGGATATCTCTCGCCTAAATTTAGTGGTGGGCCAATCCCTACACCTATGGTCCCTCTACAAAAAGAAATTTTCCCTACTCCCGCCTTACCCCAAATGGGCCTCGTTTGTCGGTAACCCTTCATTTAGCGCTGCTTTTCCCAACCCCAATTCCTTTGCTCTATGGATTTCTGCAGACCTGGTCACACTCGGCTCTCTACAAAGGGATGGGGTGCTCCACTCCTATCTTTACAAACTTCCCATTCTGTACCCCGGTCTGAGTTTTATAGAAATCTTCAGATTAGACATTTTTATAACTCACACTTTCCCAATCCAGTCCCCTCACCTGTCAACACATTTGAAGATCTTTGCGGCCCTGCTTCTAGAGAGACAAGGGGATAATCTCACTGCTATATAATTACCTGGGTGGCTTAGGCCTCTCGGAGAAATCCTCAGCCATGATTCAGTGGGAAACAGAGACTGGACAGGTGGTATCCCCCCGAGGAGTGGATAGATAGGATAACGAACCTACATAAGTGTACCAGGTCTGTAGCGGTAAAAGAAACAGTGATGAAGAGGTACACACAAGGGTTCCTATCTTTATGCAAATATTTGCAAGAATATGTAAGGCTGTATAGCAGTGTGCAGTGATCCCAGTGGTGAGATTTATGCTTATTTCTTGTCACCAGTATAAGAAATGCTGATTCCACCCGGATATGAAAACAGACTGCAAAAACAAAACTGTTGAAGTTCCAACCTTTCCCACTTTACTTGTTAAGTTTTTTTTTTTTTCATGTTCCTTTTGAAGGGATGTTTGATTGCTTCCCGACCTGGAAGAAAGTTGAAGGACAGGACCGAAACATGACCGCGCTGTCCTATCAGAACCATTCTGATCTATTTCAGTTTCCCTAGGGAAAGAAGAGGAAGGACGGCGTGGTTTTCAAACCCCAGAACAGTCTCAATAACTGCTGTACACATGACTAAACTGGAAAATGAACGTTTTACAAACTGCTTGGCACCCAATTATTATTATTATTATACAGGATTTATATAGCGCCGACAGTTTGCGCAGCGCTTTACAACATTAGGGCAGTCAGTACAATTACAATACAATTTGATACAGGAGGAATAGGAGGGCCCTGCTCGTTAGAGCTTACAATCTAGGAGGAAGGGTCAAGTGATATAAAAGGGTAATAACTGTGGGGGGGTGAGCTGATGAAGAAAATTAAAGTGCAGTTGTTAGGTGGAGGTAGGGTAGGCTTCTGCAAAGAGAAAAGTTTTCAGGGATTGCCTTATAGTAGATAGATTTCCAGATAGTCTGACAGATTCGGGTAGGGTATTCCAGAGGATGAGAGAGGCTCGGGAGAAGTCCTGGAGGTGAATATGGGAGAAGGCGATGAGGGAGCTAGAGAGCAGGAGATCTTGGGAGGAGCGAAGAGGATGATTAGGTTGGTATTTTGAGACTAGGTGTTACATACCGTCTGGGAGAGCCTGACGAGTAGAGGGAGACCTCTAGTACAGCCCCGGATCAAGGACCCCTGGAGTTGCTACAGTGGCCACGAGAGCAAGGTGAGGTAAGAGTTCTTCCTGCAAAGTCCTCCGTTGGTAGCGGTAGTGGCAGCTGATGAGTAGCAGGACCAGACTGGATTGCTGAGCAGCAGAAGGTAGCAGGAACAACGGATTCAGGTATGCTGTGGATGCAGGACAGAGGATGCAGGTAAGCTGTAGATGCAGGACGGCAGTACTGGGGCTACACAGGCTGGAAGCAGAAGACTGGACAAGCCAGGTCATACACGGAACATCAGTCTATCATAAACAGCAGGCAGAGAGTTCAAGCTGGGTTTGGCAACAGGAAACCAGGCAGACAGGCAGGAATAATCAGGGTCAAGGCGAGCCAAAGGGCAGGACTGGAGACAGCAGCGTGGTCAGAAAGCCAGGTCAAATACTGGATCAGATACAGGTACAGCATCAGAACACAGGGTAAAGCTGCAGATCAGACAGCAGCTGCACTAGTGCAGGGGCTGTCTTTATATAGGCCATTTGGCGCCAGCATTAATGGCTAACGTACGCACGTACTTTCGTGCATGGGCATATGCGTTCGCCTGTTAGAACTAATGTTCATGCGCATAGGCTTTAGTCTATGCCTGGCAAGACGGCACCTGCTAATGCATGTCTGCGCATGCCATATCCCTGACATTGCCCCCACCCCAGGGGTAGCCTCCGGATGCCTAACTGGCCCTCCTTTTCAGGGTGAGCATGGAAGAAAGCACGGATTAACCCTCTTTCATGAACACTACACTCGGGCTCCCAGGAATTGCCTTCTGGACCGTAACCCTTCCACTTAATTAAATATTGCACCTGATTTTGCCTTTTTCTGCAGTCTAGAATAACCTCCACTTCATATTCCTTGCCACCATTAATCAAAATTGGTTCAGGTGGGCCAGACCCTCTGTCAGGAAAGGTGTCTGGTATTGCAGGTTTTAACAGTGAGACATGAAACACAGGGTGAATCTTGAATGAATCTGGTAAGGCTAATTCATATGATACCTCATTCAGTCTTCTTTTTACCTGGAATGGAATCTGGGTGCAAGTTTCTTGGATGGGCATGCTAACTTGAGGTTTGCCGTGGATAGCCACACTCGATCCCCCAACTGGAGATTCAGCTCCCCTTTCCTCCTCTTGTCGAAGACTCGTTTGCTGTCTGCTTGTGCCTTTGTTATTGCTTCCTGTAGTATCTTGTTATTACGGTTCAGGAAATCCACTGTACTCTGGACAGCTGGTACTGTGGAATCTGAAATAAGATCAGGCAGAAATGATAGATGGAAAAAAGGGTATAAGTACCACAGCGCTGACAGCCTGAACAAATACAATAAAGTGCATCTGTAGTACATACAAAATGAAGTGCAAAATTAATCCAAAAAAAACCTCGAAAACTATATCAAGCATGTAGCCAGTGAAAGCTTAAAAAACACATGCAAATATGTATAAACTTCTAGTTGGAAGGTTCCTCTCACAGGTGCCTTCCACAGGTGCTGCTGTGCTAGAAAAAGTGCAAATCAATATTAAGCATGTGACCAGGCTGTCAGCGCTGTGGTACTTATACCCTTTTTTCCATGTTTTGACTTATGTCATATACAGCAGCGGCAGGCCTAATCACTAAATAGTATCTTTAGTGCAGGGGATTGTTTTTTCAGAAATGATAGATGGAAACCATAATTAGCAAAAAAATGGGGATTGTCCTGTGGCTGAATGGCTAGCATTGTTATAAGCAAATTCCGCTAATGGTAACAAAGACACCCAATCGTCCCCAACGAAAGATGTGAAACATCTAATGTACTGTTTGAGTGTCTGGTTTGTTCTTTCAGTTTTCCCATTAGTTTGAGGGTGGTAAGCTGAAGACAGAGATAATTCAAACTTTAGAATCTCACATAAGGCCCTCCAGAAGCGGGATGTGAACTGCATACCGCGGTCAGATACAATAATTGCAGAAATTCCATGTCACCTCACGATCTCCTTGATAAATACCCTGGCAGTTCCTATGGCAAATGGTGTGTTATTTGAAGGCAAGATGTGGGCCATCTTGGAAAAAATGATCCACCACTACAAAGATCGCTGTACATCTCTCAGAAGGTGAGAGTTCTACAATAAAATCCATAGAGATCATTTTCCATGTCCTGTCAGGGACATGTAGAGGTTTGAGTAGACCCCATGCTCTGCTTCTTGCAGTTTTACTTTGGTTACAAAGAGGACAAGAGTTCACATAACCTTTACAGATCTGGCCACAAAAAGGTACGTCGTACCAGATCAACAGTCTTATGCCCTGTACACACGGTCGGATTTTCCGACAGAAAATGTGTGATAGGACCTTGTTGTCGGAAATTCCGACCATGTGTGGGCTCCATCACACATTTTCCATTGGAATTTCCGACACACAAAGTTTGAGAGCTTGCTATAAAATTTTCCAACAACAAAATCCGTTGTTGGAAATTCTGATTGTGTGTATACAAATCAGACGCACAAAGTGCCATGCATGCTTAGAATAAATTAAGAAACGAAAGCTATTGGCTACTGCCCCATTTATAGTCCCGACGTACGTGTTTTACGTCACCGCGTTTAGAAGGATCGGATTTTCTGACAACTTTGTGTGACCGTGTGTATGCAAGACAAGTTTGAGCCAACATCCGTTGGAAAAAATCCATGGATTTTGTTGTCGGAATGTCCGATTAATGTCCGATCGTGTGTACAGGGCATAAGAGATACCGAAGTGGCCTGCCAGTAGATGATCATGAAAAGTCTTTAGTACCTTTACCCATGCACTTTTGGGTACAAAGATCTGGTTTCCTCGCCATAGCAACCCCTCCTTATATTCCAGGATGGTTCCTAAGGGGCTAGTATCAACCGTGGAAGCTTGCTTAAATTGTTAAAGCAGATCAGATTGTAATAACAAAAAATTACCTGCAGGCAGGATAGTATCCGGAGCTGAGGGTTCTTTTGGATCATCATACATACGTGATAATGCATCTGGCTTGAGGTTTTTGGATCCGGGCCTGTAAGTAATGTGAAATGAAATTCTTGAAAAGAACAGTGCCCAATGGGCTTGTCGTGGTTTTTAAGCATTTGACGGATACTTCAGATTCTTATGATCTGTATATATTAGGATTAGGATATACTCCTCTAGAGCTGCCTTGATGGCGAGCAATTCTCGGTCACCTACATCATAGTTCCTCTCTGCTGGGGAGAGCTTGCAGGAGAAGAAAGCCACAGGATGCAACGCCACAGACCCTGGAGTTGTGAAACAACCACTCCAGCTGCAATTTCTGAGGCATCTACTTCAAGGCTATAGGGCAATGCCGGGTCAGGATGGCTGAGAATAGGAGCTGAGGTAAAACGTTTCTTTAAAGAGTCGAAAGTGTCCACGGCTTCAGGGCTCCAGCAGAAACTTAGGTTCTGTTTGGTCAGATGAGTGATGTGGGCGATGATTGCAGAAAAACCCTTAATAAATCTGCGGTACAAAATGCTGCACCCCCCTTTTGTCTGTAGGTGCAGGCCAGTCCAATGTGGCAGAAACCTTTTGGGGATCCAACTTGATCCTTGCCAGAGAGATCACCAGTCCCAATAATTGAATACTCTGACATTCAAACTCACACTTCTCCATTTTTTTCATAAAGTCCTTGTTGGCGGAGTCGAGAAAGAACACTCTTTATGTTCTTGATGCAGTTTAACCACTGCCCGCCTGACTGTCATTCTGCTATGGTTCTGTGATGTGGTTCTGTTATCCTGACTGGGTATCATATGACATCCAGCAGGATAACTGCCAGCGCGCGCCCGTGGGGGCGCGCAGCTGGCGATCCGTGGTGCGGCATGTCAGTTTGACACACCGCTACACCAATCTGACAGAGGCTCTCTACCACGTGATTAGCCGTGTCCAATCACGGCTGATCACAGTGTAAACAGGAAGAGCCGTTTATGGGATTTTCCTCACTTGTGTCTGACAGATGGCGATCGGCGGCTCTCCTGATGGGGGGGGGGGCTGCGCTGACCACACTGGAACCCCAGGGATGCCACCAGGACCACCAGGGATGGCAATAAAGGACACCCACCAGGTATGCCACCCTAGACCACCAGGGATCTGCCAATCAGTGCCCAGGGATATGCCAATCAGTGCCAGGGCAGATGCCAATCAGTGCCCATTACCAATGCCTGCCAGTACCAGTGCCATCAGTCATGCCTATCAGTGCTATCTATCAGTGTTAGCCATCAGCGCCCATCAGTGCCGCCTTTCAGTGCCCATCATTGCCTCCTATCAGTGACCATCAGTGCCCAGCAGTGCCGCCTATCAGTGCCACCCATAAGTACCCATCAGTGCAGCCTTTTAGTGCCCACCAGTACCACCTATGACTGCCCATCAGTGCGCCTATCAATGCCCATCAGTGCTGCATATCAGTGCCACCTATCAGTGCTGTCTATCAGTGCCCATCAGTGCCACCTATCAGTGCCCATTGTCAGTGCCCATCAATGCCACCTCATCAGTGCCATCTCATTGGTGCCACCTCATCTGTGCCACCTTATCAGTGCCCATAAGTGCAGCTTATCAGTGCCCATCAGTGTAGGCGAAAACATACTTATTTAGTAAATTGTACAACAGAAACAAAGAAAAACTTTTTTTTTCAAAATTTTCAGTATATTTTTATTCTTTTAGCAAAAAATAAAAACCGCAGAGTTGATCAAATACCACTGAAAGAAAGCTCTATTTGTACGAACAAAATGATAAAAACTTAGTTTGGGTACAGTGTAGCATGACCGCGCAATTTTCATTTAAAAAGTGACACAGGAGCCATCAGCCAGGTATACAGACAGTCCTTGTGCCTTTGGTTGCAGAGGAATAAGTTGCTGGGCAGAGAAAGTCAAGTCAATAAAGCAACTACAGGCCCGGAGTCAATGATGGCATTGACCGAAACCATTTCTCTCGGAAGCTGCAAGGAGAGTGAGAGAGCCAAATGAGTTGCCTGGGTAGACAGAGATGACAGATGAGCAGGAGGCATAACTGGACACTTACACAGTTTTGCAAGACAGGTCCGTACATAATGGCCGGCTTCTCCACAATAGAGACACAAGTTGCCCTGACGTCGACGTACACATTCTTTGGAAGATAAAGCAGGATGCATCAGCCCGATCTGCATAGGTTCGGGACCACTGGATGTGGCATTGGTTGGACTTGAGCTGGTTGGAGCAGGGTTGGCAGGTGGCAAGTAAGCAGAAACTGGAGCTCTGGGCATCATCCACACAGGGTGACCTTGCTGTCCTGCGTTCATGGAGCCAACGACTGATCTAGATGGCCAGGATGATAAGGCCTTCCAAGGTGTTGGGTACTCCAACCCGGGCCAGTGCATCCTTGAGACTTTCGGAGAGACCAAGACAGAATTGATGTTGCAGAGCCGCATCGTTCCATTCCGTGTCTGCGCTCCAGCGTCTAAAGTCTGTGACATAGTCCTCAGCTGCTCTGCGGCCTTGCTGGAGCGCATGGAGAGCAGTCTCTGCTGTGACAGTTATGCCCTGTACACATGATCGGACATTGATCGGACATTCCGACAACAAAATCCATGGATTTTTTCCAACGGATGTTGGCTCAGACTTGTCTTACATACACACGGTCGAACAAAGTTGTCGGAAAATCCGATCGTTTTGAACGCGGTGACGTAAAACACGTACGGCAGGACTATAAACGGGGCCATAGCCAATAGCTTTCATCTCTTAATTTATTCTGAGCATGCGTGGCACTTTGGGCGTCGGATTTGTGTACACACGATTGGAATTTAACCGATCGGATTTTGTTGTCGGAAAATTTTATAGCCTGCTCTCAAACTTTGTGTGTCGGAAATTCTGATGGAAAAAGTCCAATGGAACCCACACATGATCGGAATTTCCGACAACACAATCCGATCGCACTTTTTCTGTCGGAAAATCCAACCGTGTGTACAGGGCATTAAACAAAAAAAGGCACCTCTAAGTGCAATATTAAAAAACTTTTAATGTCTCAAAAGGGATTAAGAACACTTAAAAGATGAATAATGAGAGGAATGCATCATATGTATAAGGAAGGTGATCCAGCCTTAGGAAGGTGGAGTGGCCGCGCTGTCAGAATCAGCGTTGAATGTGAATCCCGGAAGTGACGTCAGCGGAAGGGAACCTACAAACAGCATGAACCGCAAACTGGAAGTGAGGTCATCAAACAGGGACACGTCCAACGTTGATTCTGACAGCGCGGCCGCTCCATTGGTGCCTCCAGAGCTGTAGCGTCCTCCTGCTGGACCTGCTGGGACATTCTTCTGCGGCATAGTGACTTCTCTGGGGACCCTTGACATACACTGGCACCACATGACGCCGGATCACCTTCCTTATACATACAGTATGATGCATTCCTCTCATCATCCATCCTGTAAGTGTTCTTGATCCCTTTTGAGATATTAAAAGTGTTTTAATATTGCACTTATAGGTGCCTTTTCTTGTTTATCTTGTCTCTAGAGTTTCTTTTCTCTTTTGAGTGCTGCCCTAAGTGCACTGAAGACCCCTCACTATCCGAATGCCTTCACCTCCAATAAAAACAATATTCTGCTTAGTCTTTTTACTCAGAATGCCCGCACACAAAATTTCATCTGCTGTGACAGTTCACTGTGTGTCATTATATAATTGTGCCATTGCATCAAACAAAGAAGACATGGCATGGACCTGTACATTATTCTCCTCCAACAGCCGGTGTGCCCAGGTCTGGGGTTTCCCTTGAAGAAGTGAGATGATGAAGCCCACCTTGGTGGCTTCCAAAGAGAAAGTCCGTGGTTACAGGGTGAAGTATAATTGGCATGGATTGCGGAATGCCCTGAAATTGCTTTGATCCCCTAAAATATTTCTGGGGTAGGCACTCAGGGTTCAGGTGGCAGCATTACCACAGTGGATGTGGCAGCAGGCTGTGCTGGTGTTGTAACAGGTGAAAAATCTGCAGGCGAACTTGCGGGGACGAATAGGGATGGTACCCATTCCTCCAGCCCAACGTAGCCTTCTTGTAGGGTCTTAACGGCCTGTGTAAGAGCTGCGAGATGCTGGCAAATCTCGTCCATGGGAGAGGCCCCTCTTGCAGGCTCAGACATGGCTGTCTGATACTGTTACGTACTGTCTGGGAGAGCCTGACAAATAGAGGGAGACCTCTCGTACAGTCCCAGCTCAAGGACCACTGGAGTTGCAGTGGCCGCGAGAGCAGGGTGAGGAAAGAGTGCCTGCAAAGTCCTCCGTGGGTAGCGGTAGTGGCAGCTGATGAGTAGCAGGACCAGACTGGGTTGCTGAAAAGCAGAAGGTAGCAGGAACAGCGGATGCAGGTATGCTGTTGATACAGGACAGCGGATGCAGGTAAGCTGTAGATGCAGGACAGCAGTACTTGGGCTACACAGGCTGGAAGCAGAAGACTGGAGCAGAGTCAGACAAGCCAGGTCATACACAGAGCATCAGTCTTTCATAAACAGCAGGCAGAGAATGGTCAGAGTTCAAGCTGGGTTTGGCAACAGGAAATCAGGCAGACAGGCAGGAATAATCAGGGTCAAGGTAAGCCAAAGGTCAGAACTAGAGACAGCAGCGTGGTCAGAAAGCCAGGTCAAATACTGGATCAGATATAGGCATAGGATCAGAACACAAGGTAAAGCTGCAGATCAAACAGCAGCCGCTGTCTTTATATAGGCCATTTGGCACTAGCATTAATTGCTAACACGCATTTGCACATATGCGTTCGCCTGTTAGCACTAATGTTCATGCACATAGGTTTTAGCCTATGCCTGGAAAGACGGGTACCTGCTAATGCACGTCTGCACATGCCATGTCCCTGACACTAGGCTAGTGATGTAGCTGGGGGCAGAGTTGTGGATGGCTTTGTAACTTATTGTTAGTATTTTGAATTTAATTCGTTGGGTGAGGAACAGCCAATGGAGGGATTGGCAGAGAGGGGTAGCAGGCGCTGAGCGGTTGGTAAGGTGGATGAGTCTGGCAGCAGCATTCATGATGGACTGAAGGGGGATAGTCTATTTAAAGGTAAGTCATAGGGATGAGCCCATGGTTCGAGTCGAACATTGGGTGTTCGTTTGTTCAAAAACTAACCGAACACATGGGGCATTCGCGGAAAATCTGAGCACCGCGGAACGCCCCATAATGCACTGTGAGATCGCAGTGCATTGCTGTATGATGATTGGCCAAAGCATGCTCCTGACCTGCATGCTTTGGCCAATCACAGTGCGCTCTGCTGAGAGAGCCATAATTGGCCAAAGGCAGGGTGCCTTTGGCCAATCATGGCTCAGGGGGACTAAGTCCACGCCCCACACTATAATATATAAGGCTGCTTACAGAGCGGCCGTGTGTAGTGTTGTTGCCGTGGACGGAGAGATAGCTTGAGTTAGATTATTTAGGCAGGTTATTCTTTTAGTGACAGTGTATTTGATATATATATATATATATATATATATATATATATATATATATAGTAAGTCTAGTATATATATACAGTATCTCACAAAAGTGAGTACTCCCCTCATATTTTTGTAAATATTTTATTATATCTTTTCATGTGACAACACTGAAGAAATTACACTTTGCTACAATATAAAGTAGTGAGTGTACAGCTTGTATAACAGTGTAAATTCAAAATAACTCAACACTCAGCCATTAATGTCTAAACCGCTGGCAACAAAAGTGAGTGCACCCCTAAGTAAAAAACATGTCCAAATTGGGCCCAATTAGCCATTTTCCTTCCCCGGTGTCATGTGACTCGTTAGTGTTACAAGGTCTCAGGTGTGAATGGGGAGTAGGTGTGTTAAATTTGGTGTTATTGCTCTCACCCTCTCACTGGTCACTGGAAGTTCAACATGGCGCCTCATGGCAAAGAACTCCAAACAAGGATCTCAGGATCTGAAAAAAAGAATTGTTGGTCTGTATAAAGATGGCATAGGCTATAAGAAGATTGCCAAGACCCTGAAACTGAGCTGCAGCATGGTTGCCAAGACCATACAGCAGTTTAACAGGACAGGTTCCACTCAGAACAGTCCTCACCATGGTCATCCATAGATGTTGAGTGCACATGCTCAGCGTCATATCCAGAGGTTGTCTTTGGGAAATAGATTTATGAGTGTTGCCAGCATTGCTGCAGAGGTTGAAGGGGTGGGGGCAGCCTGTCAGTGCTCAGACCATATGCCGCACACTGCATCAAATTGGTCTGCATGGCTGTCATCCCAGAAGAAAGCCTCTTCTAAAGATGATGCACAAGAAGCCCACAAACAGTTTGCTGAAGACAAGCAGATTAAGGAGATGGATTACTGGAACCATGTCCTGTGGTCTGATGAGACCAAGATAAATTTATTTGGTTTAGATGGTGTCAAGTGTGTGTGACGGCAACCAGGTGAGGAGTACAAAGATAAGTGTGTCTTGCCTACAGCCAAGCATGGTGGTTGGAGTGTCATGGTCTGGGGCTGCATGAGTGCTGCCGGCACTGGGGAGCTACAGTTCATTGAGGGAAACATGAATGCCAACATGTACTGTGACATACTGAAGCAGAGCATGATCCCCTCCCTTTGGAGACTGGGCCGCAGGGAAGTATTCCAACATGATAACGACCCCCAAATACACCCCCAAGACGACCACTGCCTTGCTAAAGAGGCTGAGGGTAAAGGTGGACTGGCCAAGCATGTCTCCAGACCTAAACCCTATTGAACATCTGTGGGGCATCCTCAAACAGAAGGTGGAGGAATGCAAGGTCTCTAACATCCACCAGCTCCGTAATGTCGTCATGGAGGAGTGGAAGAGGACTCCAGTGGCAACATGTGAAGCTCTGGTGAACTCCATGCCCAAGAGGGTTAAGGCAGTGCTGATAAATAATGGCAGCCACACAAAATATTGACACTTTGGGCCCAATTTGGACATTTTCACTTAGGGGTGTACTCACTTTTGTTGCCAGCGGTTTTGACATTAATGGCTGTGTCAGCTTTGTTAATGTTGAATACCAAAATGATTATTGACATTTTATGTTTTATTAATACTTATGTTTTTTTGTTAGAGACAATTGTAGATGCCTTGAAACCTCCTCCTACAAAAATGTAAGCGCTTATGGATTTGATCAAACTGACATGACAAATATATGTATTAAATAAACCAATTGTTGGTAAAACGCAATGAGCTGCTACCATAACGCTTACCAAAGGCAAGCTAACTTAACCACTTCAATACAGGGCTTTTATACACCCTTCCTTCCCAGACCAAATTTTAGCTTTCAGCGCTCTCACAATTTGAATGACAATTACTCAGTCATGCTACACTGTACCCAAACCAAATTTTTATCATTTTTTTCTCAGAAACATAGCTTTCTTTTGGTGGTATTTAATCGCTGCTGGTTTTTTAATTTTTTGCAATATAAGCGAAAAAAGAGAGAAATTTTTGAAAAAAAAACACTTTTTTTTTAGTTTCTATTGTAAAATTATGCAAATAAGTAATTTTTCTTCATAAATTTGGGCCAAAATGTATACTGCTACATATCTTTAGTAAAAATAACCCAAATTAGTGTATATTATTTGGTCTCTGTGAAAGTTATAGAGTCTACAAGCTATGGTGCAAATCATTGAAAAATGATCACATCTGATCACACCTGATGTACTGAAGGCCTATCTCATTTCTTGAGGCCCTAACAAGCCAGGAAAGTACAAATACCCCCCAAATCACCCCTTTGTGGAAAGCAGACATTCCAAGGTATTTAGCAAGAGGCATGGTGAGCTTTTTGAAGTTGTAATTTTTTCCCCACAATTCTTGGAAATTTTTTTTTTTCACAAAATTGTCATAATAACAAGTTATTTCTCTCACACAGCACATGCATACTTGCAATGACACCCCAAAATACATTCTGCTACTCCTCCTGAGTATAGTGATACCACATGTGTGAGACTTTTACACAGCCTGGCCACATACAGAGGTCTAACATCCAACTAGCACCGTCAGGCGTTTTACGAGCATAAATTGCACATCTCATATGATGACAACCTATCACACTTTTGAAGGCCCTGGAGCACCAGGTCAATGTAAACGCCCACAAAATGACCCCATTTTGGAACGCTAACACCCCAACATATCATCTATGAGGCATAATTAGTCTTTTGAATGGTTCATTTTTTTCCCGAAGTTTTTGGAAACTGTGGGGAAAAAATGAAAACGCATTTTTTTTTACACAAAGTTGTCCATTTATAAGATATTTCCAACACATAGCATATACATAGCAAAAATGACACCCCAAAATACATTCTGCTACTCCTCCTGAGTATGGCGATACCAAATGTGTGAGACTTTTACACAGCCTGGCCACATACAGAGGCCCAACATTGAAGTAGCAGCTTCAGGCATTCTAGGAGCATAAATTACACATCTCATTTCTCAACCACCTATTACAATTTTGAAGGCCCTGGAGCACCAGGACAACGGAAACACCCACAAAATGACCCCATTTTGGAAAGCTAACACCCCAACGTATAATCTATGAGGCATAATTAGTCTTTTGGATGGTTCATTTTTTTCCCGAAGTTTTTGGAAACTGTGGAAAAAAAATGAAAACGCATTTTTTTTACACAAAGTTGTCCATTCATAGAATATTTCCAACACATAGCATGTACATAGCAAAAATGACGCCCCAAAATGCATTCTGCTACTCCTCCTGAGTGTGGCTATACCAAATGTGTGAGACTTTTACACAGCCTGGCCACATACAGAGGCCCAACATTGAAGTAGCAGCTCCAGGCATTCTAGGAGCATAAATTACACATCTCATTTCTCAACCACCAATTATAATTTTGAAGGCCCTGGAGCACCAGGACAACGGAAACGCCCACAAAATGACCCCATTTTGGAAAGCTAACACCCCAACGTATAATCTATGAGGCATAATTAGTCTTTTGAATGGTTCATTTTTTTCCCGAAGTTTTTGGAAACTGTGGAAAAAAAATGAAAACGCATTTTTTTTACACAAAGTTGTCAATTCATAAGATATTTCCAACACATAGCATGTACATAGCAAAAATGACACCCCAAAATACATTCTGCTACTCCTCCTGAGTATGGCAATACCACATGTGTGAGACTTTTACATAGTCTGGCCACATACAGAGGCCCAACATCCAAGTAGCACTGTCAGTTGTTCTAGGAGCATACATTACACACAAATTCCTGCCAACCTATCACATTGTTGAAGGCCCTTCATATTTCTAACACATAGCATGTACTGTACATACCAATTACAAACCAAAATACATTCTGCTGAGTAAAGGGTAAAGAAAAGATTACCTGCAGTTTTAGTAGTGCAGTGGTCCACAGAGAAGAGCATCGGTCCAGGCAGCAGGCAGGAACGTGGACAGCGACAGCAAAACAGGCAGCAGGCAGGAATAGTCAGTACAGGTAGAGATGTCAGCACAGCCAAAGCATTAGTCCAGATAGCAGGCAGGGATGTGGTCAGCAGCAGCAAAAGGATCAAAGGATCGTCCATGCAGCAGGCAGGAATACTGTCCATAGTTAGTACATGCAGCAGGCAGAGGTATGGTCAGCACAGCCAGAGTATTTGTCCAGGGAGCAGGCAGTACCATCAAGCTTAGGGCATCGGTCAGGAAAGAATGGGGACAGGGGTAGAGGCTTCTCCCACCCAAATCGCTTTGAAGCCTCCGGGCAACCAGACCCTGTTATGGAAACACAGAAAACCAAAAACTGGTTTTCTGAACTCCGAACACTATTCTGGAGCCCCTCACATATGTGAGACCCCTGTGTAGCAGGGTGAAAGATCAATCCAAGGGGCAGGCAAAAACATGGTCAACAGGCCGAGGTCAGTGCAGGTAAAAGGCAGAAATAGATGGTAGGCAGAGGCATAGTCGATACAGTCCAGGGTCAGTTCACGTGAAAGGCAAAAACATGGCGGAAAAACAGTGCAGACGGTAGGCAGAGGAATAGTCGAGAAACAGGCCAAGGTCGGTTCACATAGAAGGCAATAATATGGTTGGTTGAGGAAGGGAAATATTCAGGACAGAAATTAAAAACGGGGAAATGGCAGTATTAGAAATATGGACTAATAATTGTGTGATATCGCCTGAAGCATTCTCCGATGCAAAGGCCAGGTTGGGAGGGACAGTCGGTACAATGGAAGCTGGTATCTTTCCTAATTCCTCTTTTGGTGCACACCCGACATTTTTTTTTGGCGTCGTCTTCCGGATCCTGTTGGTGGAATATGGTCTGGGAAATGGCGCTCATGTAGTCTGCTGACAGATTCGGAGCGAATGCTTTCTGGGGGGGATACTTGCTGATAAATCAGGGCAGTGACAATGTCTTCAATAAACTTTATGAAGGTGGTGGGTGTTTCTGTGGATTTTTGGTAGATTATGAAAGAATTTAAAAGGGCCAAATGAAAAAAGTAAATTGCGACTTTTTTGTACCAGAATAAGGATTTTCTTGTTGAAAGATAGGGCTGCAACAACTGATCATTTAAATGCACCCCCCCCCATGGCAGGGAAGGGGCAAACTTGTATAATAATTATCCATATAAATATGGTACCCCTTTTGGAGGAGTGGGAATGCCAACTCCCAAACAATTTTCCCACTTATTCCCATGTACGAGGGACCCTCAGGGGGCTGGAGCTGGGAATCTTTCCCTTCGTACACGCGGAATGCGTACACATAACCGGTGGCACTTTCACAAAGCTTGTTAAGCTTCAAGCCATACCTCGCCCTCTTACAGGGTATATATTGTTTGATTCCCAGCTGGCCTGTGAAATGCACCAGGGATTCGTCCACAGATATATTTTTTTCAGGGACATAAACTTCTGCAAACTTCTGGGAAAAAAAATGAATTAGGGGGCGAACTTTATATAATTTGTCAAAGTTTGGGTGATTTCGGGGGGGCACTGTGAGTTGTCATTGAAATGCAAGAAGCGCATTATGATTTCGTATCGGGACCTGGACATGGCTGATGAAAAAATTGGCATATGTTGGATGGGTTTGGTGGACCAATACTTATGAATTTCATTTTTTTTTGTAAGCCCCATGTTCAGGGTTAGGCCTAAAAACAATTTTAGCTCCACTGCTGTTAGCGGTCTCCACTCAAAAGGGCGGGCATAGCTGGAGCTGGGGTTGGTTGCAATAAATTGTTGGGCAAACAGATTAGTTTGGTCCACGATGCCTTGAATCAATTCATTCGGGAAAAATAAATTAAAAAAATCCATTTGTGAAAATCCTGCAGTGTTGACCTGCACACCCGGCTGTGCTGTAAAAGGGGGGATCGTGGCTGACCCTGTGGTAGAAGGCAGCCACAATGGGTTTGCCAAGGAATCTGGAAGATGGGTTTAGGCCCTACTTCTTTGGCGTCCACTTGTGCTGGGTCTTTCCTCCTGGGGTCTAGCAGCGCTTGTACTGGGCCCCTCCTCCTGGGATCTACCGCCGCTGGCACTGCTGGTAGCTGCCTGGTTTTCAGACCCTCGTCTTTTTGGATGGACTACTTCCTCCTCTGATTCGGATCCCGATGTGCTGCCTTCGGGAGACTCATATTCCGAATCAGAACCAGAATCTGAACTGAGCGGTGAGAGCTCCCCGTTGCTCTCATCGGTCAGACTCAGTATCTGGTATGCCTCTTCTGGGGTGTACATCTTTCTGGACATAGTGGCTGACTGGCTGTATGTACTCTGGTGGCAAGTGATGAGGTGGCGGGTAATCTGGTGGCAGATGATGAGGTGGCGGGTACTCTGGTGGCAGGTGATGAGGTGGCGGGTACTCTGGTGGCAGATGATGAGGTGGCGGGTACTCTGGTGGCAGGTGATGAGGTGGCGAGTACTCTGGTGGCAGGTGATGAGGTGGCGGGTACTCCTGATGGACAGGTACTCTGAGATGACAGGTACTTTGAGATGACAGGTACTCTGAGGTGACAGGTACTCTGAGGTGACAGGTACTCTGAGGTGACAGGTACTTTGAGGTGACAG
Organism: Aquarana catesbeiana; assembly: GCF_042186555.1. NCBI lineage: Eukaryota > Metazoa > Chordata > Amphibia > Anura > Ranidae > Aquarana > Aquarana catesbeiana. The sequence continues at coordinate 263,443,299 of NC_133330.1, forward strand.
GTACTCTGAGGTGACAGGTACTCTTTATTTAGGAGGGGCAATCTGGGCACAGTAGTACATGTAATTAGTAACTCACTGTTAGCTGATCTCTTCTCCTCACACTGGATCGGTGTGTGAGGAGAAGAGCCCAGCAACAGCAGTTACTATCTGTTTGTTTACATTAGTGACCGGCTGTGATTGGACACAGCCGGTCATGTGATGCAGAGCCATGTCATTGGCTACAGTGATCGGGGCTGAGCTGTATCCAGGGGAAAAGCCTCAGCCCCGATCACCGCCCTGATCACCGCTCTTTCGCCGGAAACCAGGAGAATACACAGCGCTTCCCAATGCCGCTCTGCATCCGCCGTTACCGCCATTACCGACGCTCCGCCGCCCGCCGCCGCCGCCACTTCAATACCCCCATCGGGGAACGGCTGTGTCCCAAGGGACACAACGGTACCCCGATCGCCGCTCTGCGAGCCCCCGGGGACCCGCAGTAGCGGCGGAAAGCCAAGGACGTCATATGACGTCCACCCAGGATGGGAGATGCCATCTGTGGACGTCATTTGACTATGGCCAGGTATTGAAGTGGTTAATATTAAAGCAAACACACAACCTAAATTCTGTGTAGGCAGCGCTACATAACCAGCAATATCTTGCGGTGTGCTGACAAGTCACGTTTGGAGGTGCAGATGATAAAGGAAGGAGAACAAAAAACTCAATCCATAAGATCACAATTACTACTCTTCAGGTGGAAGTTCACTTCAAATGTGTAGTAGTGTATTTGATCCTTGTTAATTATTAAGTGAAGATCACGCTCAGCGCAAAAAAGTCACTTATAAGCTGGCACAAACGCAGCTAATAAATTCATCTGACAAAATAGCGAAGATTGGAGGTAAACCCCCTAATAAATTTACTTCTTACCAGACCAAGCTGGAAAATCGGCTTTATTTAGATCGTGCTTGCTGGCTTCTCCTCGAGATAACGCTCAAGGGATCTGCTACTGCCAGGACGGGTCGGGTCCTCTGCTTAACAAGCTCATTCACATGGAGAGATAAGAAAAAGCTCCATAGAGTAATCCAGTTAAACACTAATGAATTTTATTAAACAAAAACAACCCCCTATAGGAGATACACTTACAAAGTTTTAAAGTGAGGGAAACTTTAAAACTGAATGTTACATCCAAAAGAGGTCGCGTTACAATAACTTCCATACAAAGCTTCGCGACTTCCAAACACTCAGGTCTGAATCTCAGTGGTTTGAACATATGGTTCTGATTAGTCGTATAGTTACACCCTTCCCGGTTTCGTTGTCTATGACGATGCAATACCAAGTGATACATCTTACTACTACAATTATCCTGTGGCCCATCCTTTGCTCCCAGTACCTATTTTTGCTACATTTTGCCAGCCTGGTGAGCTTTACCTTTATTAGTTTTATTTATTTATATAATTATTATTATATCAATTTATTAAGGCTTTTTCTAGTAGTGTTAGCCAATGTATTTCCTATGACATTTTATTTTTATTTTAGGCAATCCCTATTGTTGCTATTTTTTCTCCTGTGACAGTATCATAGATACTCTACCACTCCACCCTGCGGCTTTTTATATCTCCGTTCGTGCTACACCGTGTTGTTTTTTAAAATTGCATGCGTTCAAATATTCCACATTACTCAGTAAGTATATGCCTTTACGACTAATACCAATATACGCCATAGTATATATGGATTTACCTCCGTTTAATTATTATTAAATAAATTAGACATACCTTGGGTTGTTGGTGCCCCTCAAGGACCCTACAATCCTCATATTGAGACTTACCTGTCACGGGCGCCTACAGATGCATTGCACATTACCTTTGGGTTCTAGGTTGCCCGCTCTGGGCCTGTGCCTTCATGTTCCACATACGTGTTATATCATATTATGCACGCCCCCATAGTATTCTGGTTTGTCGCTCTCTTTTTGCCCGCAACAGAGAAGCTCGGTTATTGGCCACACGGGGTATAGATATAACAGCTCATTATATGTATATGATATTGTTATTTTTTTGTTGTTGTTATATAGTATTATGCAATACATTTATGTATGTTCTTTTCTTCCATTTTCTGATAGTCAATATAAAAGCTCCTGAAGAAGCGCAATGAGCGCACAACATGTAGAGCGTATTGTCTCTATTTGAACATCATTATACCGCCTACCTGGTTTTGAACCACACTCCTGGATTCATACACAATACGGAATGACTTTTACTCATCTCCTTGTCTCCTTGTAGTTATCATTGTTTCTGTACAGTAGCGGTATTGTATATCATGTATTGAATTATCAATGTGGGTTTTTAGAGATCATGTATTTTTATGTGTTTATATTAAAATAAAATTATTTTTGTATAAAATATTTGTTGACTGTGCCTAAAAAGTCCAAGCCCCATTCTCTTTTGCTATTAATGGCTGTGTGTTGTGTTATTTTGAGGGGACAGCAAATGTACACTGTTATACAAGCTGTACACTCACTACTTTACATTGTAGCAAAGTATCATTTCTTCAGTGTTGTCACATGAAAAGATATAATAAAGTATTTACAAAAATGTGAGGGGTGTACTCACTTTTGTGAGATACTGTATACTCTGGATTTAGCATAGACTATATATTCAATGTTTACTCGATATTCAGTCAGTGCAGGCAGTGTATTAAAATATATATATATCTAGATGGGCTTTTCATCCCCCTTCCTCTTTTCTCACTCACACAGAGACACACAGCACTGCTCACTTTGTAGCCTCCCTATTGGAGGAGACTGAGAGCCAATCACTAGGAAACAGCAGCAGAGAAGTGTGGAATATGAAGTCTAAACACAAGGCAGCCTGATTGACTGTAAGGGGACAGGACTGCAAATCCCAGGCTGCACTGCTCAGAGTCGGGAGGATTGTGGGAGAGACTATAAAAGACACAGAGCGGACTAGGCTAGGAAGCCTTGTTCCTGGATCCCATCGGGAGAGCAACCCCTCTGTTGCTGTGGATGAGGGGGATTGCGGCCTATCAAGGGGCACACAGTCTGCAGCTACAGTCCAGAGGAACTTAACCTGCATGCTCCAGAAGAACTCTCTGCAGTGGCGCAAAGTGTCACGCAATCAGCCGATTCAACAGGTCAGAGACTGAACGCCATCGCAACTCCTGCAGCCAGGAGATTCGGTCGATCGTTTTGTGGAGGACCGCTGATTGCATACAGGATTGGTGAGGGGGCTTTGCCCAGGAACCTTATTGCCTTCCATAAGATACCACACCTGAATACTGTGCACAGAAGCCTATTATCTGGATCACATAGAGGAGTGCTACATCACAGCACCAGCTACTTCACATTCCTTTTTATCACCCTGTTATATTGAAGGACTCTTGTCCACAGAACTCCTACATGCCGGTGAAGAGAACAAACACAAAGCTTTGGTCATAGAACATTACTGTTGTCGCTTTTAAAGGGGACACGCCACGGGTATTGAAATTACTTCATTGTGTCTATTGGAGGTATCATAGGCCAGCCCGGGGTTCCCCCTTATCCATAGCCTTCTACATACATCAATAGCTTGTTTGGGGTGTCCATTTAATCCATGTATCTTCTTATTTACTCTTTATTTGTTGCGTAGTGTTATTGACTGTTTATTTAAAAAAAACAATTTCAACCAAGTCCTGGCTACTTATACAGGCCTTGGCTTATTAATATTAATCTAAGCTTTTCTCTGGTCCAAGTAAACTTGAGAAAACAGAACTGTGTATGTGTATTATTACTGGGTTATTCCATTATTCATCTTGCTAGGTGTGCCAAAGGGGCTGGGGTTCGGGGTTCTTTTGGGTTGAGAGGCAGAGTAACAGACTGAACAAACAAAAGCAGCTCCTTCGGGTGTGTTGCTACATATACATATACAGTCTCGTGTATATATATATATATATATATATATATATATATATATATATATACTCTGCATCCAGTGTAGCCTATATCTACAGTGCACTCTGTGGTGTACTGTTGCTAATACAGTGCAGGCGGTGTACACAGTATCTAATACAGTGTGTACAGTTTTACTACACTTCTGGTGGTGTATTGATATATATATATATAAAGCCATAAAGTGAAACTGGACATTGGAGAAATAGCAGCGCAGAGGTCAGGCGAGAGGCTCCTCCCACACACAAAAGGCTCCTTTCAAGCCAGAATTAGCTGGCTCTGTGGCTTCCTCCCACTCTGAAGCTCTTAGTCCTCGCTGCAACATGGCTAGGAGGTACAGAAGATAGGTCTCTCTCTCCTGAAACAGTGCAGTATGCAGCTCTGCTCAACAGACACAGCAGCTCAGTCTTCTGAGGCTCTGAACTACGTTGCTCTGCCACTCTGTATTCTGTGTTTACTCAGCACAATTTTACTTACAGCACCTGTAGAGCAGTCTCTGAGTATCCTCTAGTGGTGTTTCTTCCTAATCTGAAATGTGGGCTCCACTCTATATTGCCTTTTAATACTGGTGAGTGGGGCTGACCTCAGAAGGCAACTGATCTCAGTCCTGCTTTCTTCTGGGCTAATCCAAAATGGATGCTGCTCCTCCTGTGCAGGGGTCACATTCTCCTCTCTTTATTGTGCCTCTGTGGATCTCTGGTGGGTGGAATATAATGACAAGGCAGCTAGCCAGGACTTCCCAGATTTATCTCATTAGAGAGGAATGTAACAATACAACAGTGAGTGGTAAAGGTTAACCTTGTAATGGCTGGAGGCATCTACAGATATGAGATTGTTACGTGGATTGATAAACTGTCTCCTTACATCTCTGGCTACCCTTTTATACATGTAAAGTGTCACTAAAGCCACATCATAAAAAAATGATCAACAAATGGTGTATTACATTCTGTTCATACTCACTTTTTATTCTACAAAAAGCCTGGTTGATCCTGCTGCTCTATATCCCCACCTTTTGTCCATGTCCCGAATGCATCTAGGGACTTTGCAGCTGTGGTGGCTCAATTTTCAGTGCATTTCTATGCTGAGCATTTCCTACCTATCACATCTGTGAGGCCTATGTGACTATAGAGTCACACATGTGGGCGTATACCTAGTGGTAAATGACAGCCCATTTCTTCCCTCCTCCTCCTCCATGCCCACTAACCAGCTAAACACAATGGGGGCAGGATATTACATATAGATTAATGGAGGCTTCACCTCCCTCTTATTCTAAGGGACAGGCTAGAGGGGAGTGACACAGATTGTGACTCACAGAAATCCGTCTACACCAATGCATAAAATAATAATGCCAAAAATAATAAAGAGTCCATTTCAAATATGTATTTGTATGACAATTTAAAACAGTTTATTGATATTAATTATTTATTTTTACTCTGTATTCCAAAGGCTATTTTAATTTAATTTTTACAAATGACGAGAATGTTTCGCTGCAGATAGGTTGGGGAAGATCTGGGTCATGTGACAGCTGTATATCGAATCGATTAGGAAAAAGGTACTTAGATGATTTTTTTAAATTAAAATAATTACAGTGCGGTCATCCATATACAGGAATAATAGGATTTTAGTATAGCTTACCTGTAAAATCATTTTATTGGAGTACATCATGGGACACAGAGCCTTAAGTAATTACTTAATGGGTTATAGGCTACCGTCAGGTGTTGACCCTGGTAAACCCAATCAAGGAAGTTTACTCCCTATATAACCCCTCCTCCTTCCAGGACCACATCAGTTTTTGTAGTAAAGCAATATACTTAATCCCAAAAGAGGGGCGGGACCTCTGTGTCCCATGATGTACTCCAAGAAAAGGATTTTACAGGTAAGCTGTAATAAAAATCTTATTTTCTTTATCGAACATCATGGGACACAGAGCCTTAATTAATTACTAAATGGGACGTCCCATAGCAATGCTACTTGAGGGGAGGGAGAAACAACCCGCAGGGTACCCACAGATTTGAAGATTTATACTGCTGCCTGCAGTACACTGCACCGGAAGGCGATATCCTCATACCTCCTTACATCCACCCGATAAAATCTTGTGACTGTATGCACTGAAGACCAAGTTGCAGCCTTACAGATCTGAGCCATGGAGGCCTGGTGACGCACTGCCCAAGAAGCACTAACTGACCTGGTAGAGTGCGCCTTAACTTGAAACGGGGGAATCTTACCCTTAAATCATAAGTTTGAATTATGACTTCTCAAATCCTCTTAGCAACAATGGATTTTAACGCTGTCTGACCTTTCTTAGGACCCTCTGGCAGATTAAATAAGACATCAGTCTTACGAATATGAGCAGTTGTCTAAAAATAGATTTTCACTGCTCTCACCACATTAAGAAAATGTAGTGACTCTTCTTTCCTGGAACATGGTTTTGGAAAAAACGATGGCAGGACAATATCTTGGTTCAGGTGAAATGTGAAACCACTTTTGATAAAAAAGTCTGGACGAGGGCGTAACACCACTCTGTCCCCATGACAAATCAAATATGGCTCTTTACAAGAAAGAGCAGCCAATTCCGAAACCCTCCTTGCTGAGGATATAGCAACCAACAATACCAACTTCCTTGTCAGAAGGACTAGGGGAATATGTTGTACTGGTTCAAATGGCTGTTTTTTGTAACACAGACAAAACTAAGTTCAAGTACCAAGGGTTCAAGGGAGGTTTGATGGGCGGAATAAGCCACGCCACCCCCTGTATAAAACCCTGGACTACAGAATGAGTAGCAAGTGTTCTTTTGAAATAAGACCGATAAAGCTGAGACCTGGCCTTTATTAGTACTCAAGGCCAATTTCATTTCTACCCCTAACTGTAGAAAGGCAAGAATTCTGCCTATGGTATATCTCCGAGGGTGCCAACCCATGGATTCACACCAGGAAACATAAGCCCTCCAAACTCTATAGTTCTGGAAGCTGGCTTCCTTGCACTAATCAGGGTAGAGATAACTGACCCGGAAAGCCCACGTTTCTTCAGAATGTAACTTTAATAGCCAAGCCGTTAAATTTAGAGACCGTAAGATAGGATGTAATATCAGTCCCTGTGAGAGCAGATCTGGCCTTAGTTTTAGTGACCATGGGTCCTCCACTGCCATCTTTACGATTTCTGCATACCATGACCTTCTGGGCCATGTTGGTGCCACCAGAATTAATGGCTTTCTTTCCAGCTTGATCCTGCAAAGAAGTCAAGGCAGCAACTGAATAGGGGGGAATGCATAGATCAGTGAGAATTGATCCCATGGGGTCACCAACGCATCCGCTCTGCATGCGAATGGATCCCTTGTTCTGGCCACAAAGTTGACTAACTTCATGTTGATCCTGGACGCTAGAAGATCTACATCTGGAGTCCCCCATCTTTGGCAAACAGCCCGAAATATGTCAGGGTGAAGAGACCATTCCGCTGGGAATAACTGCTGGCGACTCAAGTAGTCCACCTGCCAATTCTCTACTCCCGGAATGAAGACTGCTGATAGGCACGGAACATTCCTTTCTGTCCAAGTTAGAATATGGTTCACCTCTCTCTGCGCTGAGAGACCTTCGGTGCCCCCTTGGTGACTGATATAGGCCACAGCTGTGGCATTGTTGGATTGAATCCTGACAGGACAATCCCGTAACCTGAAAGTCCAGGTCTTTAGAGCCAGATGTACTGCCCGAATCTCTAGGATATTGATGGACAAGGTTCTTTTTGGTTCTTGACCACTGTCCCTGTACAGTTGTCTTTTCTAGTACTGCTCCCCAGCCTGAAAGGCTGGCATCCGTTGTTACCACTTTCCAGATGACTGGTCTGAAGGATTTTCCTTTTAGCAGATTCTGGGTTAGTAACCACCAAGTGAGGCTTTGGGACACTCTTGGGGACAGCTGCATTGGCAAGTCTAAAGCTTGAATTGTTTTGTTTCAAGCAGACAAGGTACTGTTTTGCAACAGTCATAAATGAAACTGGGCATAGGGAACTGCTTTGAATGAAGCCACCATGGTTCCTAGCAACCTCATGCAAAGGCGAATGGAGGGATCGCCATTTGACCTGACCATCCGCACCAACTCTCTTATGGAGTTGATCTTTGCCTGAGGCAAGAACACCTTTTCCTGGGCTGTGTCTATGATCAGACCCAAGTACTCCAGCTTTTTTAGCGGTATTAAGGAAGATTTCTCTAGGTTGAGAATCCAACCCAACTCTTCAGATAGTTGTTGTAGTGTGTACGCTTTGCTCCAAATGAGCCACCGACTGATCTATTAGTAATAGATCGTCTAGGTACACTATGACTGTTATGCCCTGTGCCCTTAACCTGGCTAGAGGTGGGGCCAGCATCTTTGTGAACACCCGGGGTGCTGTGGCTAGCCCGAAGGGCAGGGGTACAAACTGAAAATGCTGCTGTTCTAATTCGAACCGCAGAAACTTTTGGTGAGCGGGAATCTATAGTGACATGCAGATATGCATCCCTGATGTTGATTGATGACAGAAGTTCTCCTCCTAGAAGGATAGAAACTACTGACCTGATCGTTTCCATGCGAAAGGAGCGGATCTTCAGGAACTGATTTCGATTTCTTAGATCTGGGTCTGACGTCTCCATTTACATAGTAGGTGAGGTTGAAAAAAGACACAAGTCCATCAAGTCCAACCTATGTGTGTGATTATGTGTCAGTATTACATTACATATCCCTGTATATTGCGGTCATTCAGGTGATTATCTAATAGTTTCTTGAAGCTATCAATGCTCCCCGCTGAGACCACCGCCTGTGGAAGGGAATTCCACATCCTTGCCGCTCTTACAGTAAAGAACCCTCTACGTTGTTTAAGGTTAAACCTCTTTTCTTCTAATTGTAATGAGTGGCCACGAGTCTTATTAAACTCTCTTCTGCGAAAAAGTTTTATCCCTATTGTGGGGTCACCAGTACAGTATTTGTAAATTGAAATCATATCCCCTCTCAAGCGTCTCTTCTCCAGAGAGAATAAGTTCAGTGCTCGCAACCTTTCCTCATAACTAAGATCCTCCAGACCCTTTATTAGCTTTGTTGCCCTTCTTTGTACTCGCTCCATTTCCAGTACGTCCCTCCTGAGGACTGGTGCCCAGAACTGGACAGCATACTCCAGGTGCGGGCGGACCAGAGTCTTGTAGAGCGGGAGAATTATCGTTTTATCTCTGCAGTTGATCCCCCTTTTAATGCATGCCAATATTCTGTTTGCTTTATTAGCAGCAGCTTGGCATTGCATGCCATTGCTGAGCCTATCATCCACTAGGACCCCCAGGTCCTTTTCCATCCTAGATTCCCCCAGAGGTTCTCCCCCCAGTGTATAGATTGCATTCATATTTTTGCCACCCAAATGCATTATTTTACATTTTTCTACATTGAACCTCATTTGCCATGTAGTCGCCCACCCCATTAATTTGTTCAGGTCTTTTTGCAAGATTTCCACATCCTGCGGAGAAGTTATTGCCCTGCTTAGCTTAGTATCGTCTGCAAATACCGAGATTGAACTGTTTATCCCATCCTCCAGGTCGTTTATGAACAAATTAAATAGGATTGGTCCCAGCACAGAACCCTGGGGAACCCCACTACCCACCCCTGACCATTCTGAGTACTCCCCATTTATCACCACCCTCTGAACACGCCCTTGTAGCCAGTTTTCAATCCATGTACTCACCCTATGGTCCATGCCAACGCACCTTATTTTGTACAGTAAACGTTTATGGGGAACTGTGTCAAATGCTTTTGCAAAATCCAGATACACCACGTCTACGGGCCTTCCTTTATCTAGATGGCAACTTACCTCCTCATAGAAGGTTAATAGATTGGTTTGGCAAGAACGATTCTTCATGAATCAATGCTGATTACTGCTAATGATATCATTCTTATTACTAAAATCTTGTATATAGTCCCTTATCATCCCCTCCAAGAGTTTACATACTATTGATGTTATGCTAACTGGTCTGTAATTCCCAGGGATGTTTTTTGGGCCCTTTTTAAATATTGGTGCTACATTGGCTTTTCTCCAATCAGCTGGTACCATTCCAGTCAATAGACTGTCTGTAAAAATTAGGAACAACGGTCTGGCAATCACCTGACTGAGTTCCCTAAGTACCCTCGGATGCAAGCCATCTGGTCCCGGTGATTTATTAATGTTAAGTTTCTCAAGTCTAATTTTAATTCCGTCCTCTGTTAACCATGTAGGTGCTTCCTGTGTTGTGTCATGAGGATAAACACTGCAGTTTTGGTTACTGAAGCCCCCCGATTCACTCGTGAAGACTGAGGAGAAGAATAAATTCAATACCTTTGCCATCTCCCCATCCTTTGTAACCAGATGTCCTTCCTCATTCTTTATGGGGCCAATATGGTCTGTCCTCCCTTTTTTACTGTTTACATACTTAAAGAATTTCTTGGGATTTTTTTTGCTCTCCTCCGCTATGTGTCTTTCATGTTCTATCTTAGCCATCCTAATTGCACCCTTACATTTCTTATTGCATTCTTTATAAATTCTGAATGCTGTGGATGATCCCTCAACCTTGTATTTTTTGAAGGCCTTCTCCTTTGCTTTTATATACATTTTTACATTGGAGTTAAGCCATCCTGGATGTTTGTTCGCTCTTTTAAATTTATTACCCAATGGGATACATTGGCTAATGCCCTTATTTAATATGCTCTTAAAGCAAACCCATCTCTCCTCCATATTCTTTGTTCCTAATATTTTATCCCAATTTATGCCTTTTAGCAAGGTTTGTAGTCTAGGGAAGTTGGCTCTTTTGAAATTCAATGTCTTTGTGTTCCCTTCATGTCTCCTATTTGTGTGATTTATACTGAAACTAATTGACCTGTGATCGCTGTTACCTAAATTGCCCCATATTTCCACATCTGTTATCAGGTCTGTATTGTTGGTAATCAGTAGATCTAGTAATGTTTTATTTCTAGTTGGTGCGTCTACCATCTGACCCATAAAATTGTCCTGCAAGACACTAACTAACTGGCGAGCCTTAAATGAATGCGCGGTTCCCTCCGCCCAGTCTATGTCTGGATAATTAAAATCCCCCATTATGATAACACTTCCCATCCTTGCTGCTAATCCAATTTGTGATAGGAGATCCGTCTCCACTTCCTCCCTCAGGTTAGGGGGCCTATAGCATACTCCCAGTATTATTTTCCCCTTAGCTTCATCCCTTTGGAGCTCTACCCATAAAGATTCCACCTCCTCCCTAGCCCCCTCAGTGATGTCATCTCTCACATTCACTTGTACATTATTCTTGATATATAGGCATACCCCTCCCCCTTTTTTACCCTCTCTGTCCTTGCGGTATAGGGTATACCCTTGAATGTTTGCCAGCCAATCATGAGAGCTGTTGAACCAGGTCTCTGAAATTCCCACAAAATCCAAATCCTCCTTGTACAACAGTATCTCTAGTTCACCCATCTTGTCCGCCAGGCTCCTGGCATTGGTGAACATGCCACATAGTTTAGACCGGTCGCATATTGTCCTCGTATTGGGTGTTTCAAGATTGCAACTTGGACTTGCTACTATACTCACCTTGTGTTTTTGTGCTTTGGTTAACCTACCACTAATGCCCCCAATACTACCCTCTGGAATATCTTCCGCGCTGGCTATCACTGTCTCTGGACCCTCCCCCACATCGCCTAGTTTAAAAACCCCTCTAACTTTTTGGCCATCTTCATTCCCAGCAGATCTGCACCCTCCTCATTTAGGTGCAGTCCGTCCCTTCTATAGTACCGGTTACCGACTGAGAAGTCGGCCCAGTCCTCCAGGAACCCAAACCCCTCCTTACTACACCAGCTCTTCAGCCACTTGTTTACTTCCCTAATCTCCCTCTGCCTCTCTGGTGTGGCTCGATGTACCGGTAGTATTCCTGAGAACACTACCTTGGAGGTCCTTTTCCTCAATTTAGCTCCTAAGTCTTGGTATCATGAAAAGATTTGAATAAAAACTCTAAACCTTGCTCCTTTGTGGGGATCTGTATGATCAACCTTTGAGATATTAATCGGTCTAGTGCTTGAAACAGAGATTGTCCTTTCTCTGGATCTTTGGGAACGCTTGACCTCAGGAAGCGAGACGGTACCAGCATTACCGTGGAGATGACCCATCTGTCCTGATCTTTTCAGACTTCTGAAAACTGCAAAAGTCTTCCCCTCACCTTGGAGAGGGGGGTTGCCTCTTCATAATGAGGCTTTAGGATTCTGGCTTGCAGCTTTCCGACCCCAGGACTTCTTTTGAGCCTGGGTCTGACTCTGAGATCTTCCTCTAGAATGTGATGGCGGAGGCCGTCGCCCCTGCCTAGAGGAGGAAGTCCCTGGCATAAGGGAAAGAGCCTGTTTAAATGAAGGGCGTTTATACTTTCTTTTGACTGGCAAAAGAGTACTTTTCCCACTAGAAATTGTTTGGATATATTTGTCCAAGTTTTCTCCAAATAGTCGCTCCCCATGAAAAGGGAGCCCAGTTAGGAGATCTTTGCATGGTGTGCCAGCTGACAAAAATGTTTTAACCACGGGATTCTATGCATATGCACAAGCATAAGCGTAAGGCCTGGTGAACAGAATCTTCAATAGCATCTATGGCAAAGCATAATGCTTTTGGTAATTCAGCCAAATCCTGAGCTTGTTGTGCAGGAAGCTCTCTAAGGGCCTGTTTAAATTGGTCCTTTAGGGATTGATAGACGCTTATTGCAGTGACTGCAGATTGAGTAATGGCACCTGCCATGGAAATAGTGGATCTTAACAGGAATTCCAACTCCTTATCTGATTCTTTAAGCATCTGTGCATTGTCTACTGGACAAGTTAGGCCTTTATTCACATTGGAAATCGCAGCGTCAACTGCTGGTGTTTTCCATCTTTTGGAGAATTTCTCCTCCAGGCGATAGAGAATTGCAATTTTCTTAGGAGGGAGAAAATGCTTATCCGGGTGATCCCATTCAGCAAAAAAAAAAAAATAAGCTGTTCTAGTAATGCATGCACAGGAAACGCATGTAAAGGTTGAGAGGGTTTTAAGGAACCCAAGGAAGAAAGCGAACTGTCAGGAGACTCCGTTAGGGCTAGCATGAAAGTAGAAGAACCATCTCCATAAGAGATTGTATCAGCAATTCCTCAGATTTGAGAGGCTGAAAAAGGCTCATCTACCATTGTTTCCCCTGCAGAGGAATCATCATCGGTTTGTTTTTCCTCCTGATTGACTGAGGGTAACACCTCATGGACATGGATCTAGCACGCTTCCTATCCATTTGAATGGAGGATGCGATTAAAGCCGCTAATCCTTCTTCCAGACCCTGCAGGGAGGAGGAAAGGACATCTTCAGTCACGTATACAGGCGCTGAGATGTGAGCAGCAGTTGCACCATCAATTTGTTCCAAATGGCTCACCCTGGCTTGCCATAACTGGTAATTCAGGCGAGGATGACAGCATGGAAATGCAACTCAGGATCCTAGCGCCTGGGCATAAAACCCTTATGTGGTGTCTTTTTTGGTAGGCATACTCCTAGGTACAAAAACAGAGGCACTATACAAATTGCACTTAATCGCTGAAAATAGTCATGACATTTAAAGTCGCTATAAAATTCAGCCTAATGCTGGAAAAAAAGTGTTGTTCCTGTATCAGGAATGCCAGTTTGCAACCCTCACATGTCCCACAGCTCTTGTGTCCTTGTGTTGCAGGCTGCTTGTTTTCTCCTCCTCAGCCAACGAGACAGTCACAGCTGTGTTGTATTTGTTTTTAGCCCGCCGTGTGTCCTCATGGACGTTCATGGTATCGCACTTAGGCCCCGCCCCCTCCGAGAAAAAATTCTGCCCTCTTCTTACTTTTAAAATGTTCTCGCGCACTGGTGCGCGGCTTTTTCGGGCCACCGACCCAACACGAGGGGGGGAGGGGAGCAGGGACCCATCCAGCAGCAGGCTCAAACAACACTAAACGGTATTAGCGGGGCCTCCGCACTCCCCCATGGCGGGGGGAGAATGTAAGGGGGGTACAGAGCTGCTGTCCCCCTAACACTCTGGTCCCATCAAGGAGAAGAAAACACTTTTGCAGCTTTCTCTTACCTTGCAGAGTCTTCCTCTTCATGCTGCTGCAATCAGACACGGACTGAGCTTACAGTGAAGACAACAGAGTAAGGTATGTGCATAGACGCCCTCTAGTGGAGATTTAAGGTACGACAACATTTTTTCCCTAATGGAAGAAATACATAGATGTTTTTAATACCTAAGTTTCTTCCCTTAACTTATCCTCGCCGCAGGATTTGCTGAATTAACAAACAATCCAACCTTTACCCATAACGGCGTGCTGCGTAACAAACCTTCAGGGACTGGGTCCCTAAAACGGGGTTCCAACTGCCCTGGACCTGTAAAGCACCCTATCAGGAAGTTTAGGTAATGTAGCAAGACCTAAGCCCTGGGTTCCTGGGGTCCAGCCCTACAAAGAGAGGCGTTACAGGCAAAACCTCGCGCTTCGGATACGAGGCCCCATGTACCATCCCTTTAGGCCTCAATGGCACTTTGGATGGATCTGGTCTATGGAGGCTGTTTAAATCCAGCATGGATCCCTCCTGGAGCTCCTCAGAGCACATCTTCACTCGTGACCAACACCTTTAGACACTGGTGAAAAAACTGATGTGCTCCTGGAAGGAGGAGGGGTTATATAGGGAATAAACGTCCTTGATTGGGTTTAGCAGTGTCAACACCTGAAGGTAGCCTATAACCCATTAAGTAATTACTTAAGGCTCTGTGTCCCATGATGTACGATAAAGAAAGAAGGAACAATGTAAATTTAACAGTGTGTGTTTAGTATCACTTTAAATCAGTGTTGCTAACTGTTTTTTCATGCCCGTAAATCCCACGCCCAAAGGAGGTGGAGCCCAAAGGGGAGCAGCCTCAGGACAGGTGTATGATGTTTGTGTCACTGACACTGACTGTTGGTGAGTTGAGTTCATGATTAATAAATTGACTTCTCCCCAAGGCATGACCTGCTGCTGCTGAGCTACTATTATACTTTCTGCCAACTGCCTTGTCTGCCCCCAAGACAAGTCAACTAGCCAGCCCTAGGCTCGCCATACACAGCTAGATTTCTCTTGTTGAGAAAAATCTGTTATATTGTATAAATTGGGTTTGCTGTTGTAAACTATACGTGACTTTACAATTACCCCCTCCGGTTTAGGTTGCCATCAACAATGGCGTCTGTGATTTTTTTTAAAATGAAAAGGCTAAATCCTTTTTGCCACACAGCAGCTGTGTGGTCACGTGATCCCCATCGACTGATCTTCCCCATGATCTATAGAGAGAAACAGGAGGGGCCGAGATTCCCCTGTGACATCGGCCAACTAGCACAGGGGGATCACGTGACTGCACAGCGGCGGTGTTGGAAAAGGTATTTAGCTTTTTCATTAAAAAAACAAAACAAATACACCATTGTTATTAACAGTATAAACCGGAGGGGTACATGTATATTTTCTGCATTATGCAGCTGGTTAGTGGTGGGAGGGGCAAGGAGGAGAGCTGCTCTCATGCTGACAGGGAGGGAGGGGAGAGTGGAGAGACTGTTACAGCAGAGCAGCGGGCTGATGGATCTGACCACAGTAATCATGGATCAGCAGCCATGTTTACTGTGGTCAGCACAAACGGGGGACACGGAAACTGGCATGATCAACCAGGTATTTTACAAGAAAGGAAGGGAAAAAATTACAAAGCACAAATACTGTGCCTTAAAGCATGCCTTAAAAAAACAGGATCTTTTTTTTTTTTTTTTTTTTTAGGGTTACAACCACTATAATGTAGCACTAACAGCCTTGAAAAAAAAAATGCATTCTCTCTCTGTGGGAACAAAGTGCTTCAATTTGAGAGCATATTTAAATCTGCTAGTACATCTAACACTCCCCCTCCCCTCAGACTGAAAATGCTGGTGTCCAAAGGTGCCCCTTGTGCTCCTTCATCCAGAGTGGGGGCACTCTAATACAGGAGGTGTGTTACTGGCCAGAACACAGGATGAAAACAGAAGGAAAAAGCCAAAAAAGGAATCTATTGCAGCCATTATATCTAAGGGTTGGTAAGCTGCAATATATTACCGTTTTGGTTTTAATACCCCATTAATTAGAACATTTCTTGGAAACTTTGTCCCAAATGTCATTCTTTCATGAAAATTGTACAGACTGCATTCCTTTGTGAAATTTATAGCCTTTGCACTCCTTGGGGAAGTATGGCAGTGATAAATCTGATAATAATGGTACATCTTATAGGGGAGAAAGGGAGGGGAACCCCTCTGGGTTTATTCTGGTGTGTCTTTGACATATAAAACAGAATGTCCAGATACTGTCTTATTCCACACTCCATAAACAGATGGAGTATTTGATTAGTATTGTCCCGTAATTTTTATGTTATTTTCAGCCGTCATTACAAAGTCCATATCCTGTGGGAAGTGCAGCAGAGACCCCTGTGTCATGCAGATGTTGTGACCAGTTAGTATTAGACATGAATAATTATTGGTGGAAGTTTAATAGATACATGTTTTTAACTAGAACATTTATATGCCCTAAAATACGAGTTCTCCATCTTTTTAGATGGAATGCTACAAAGTCAACAGTAATAAATCACCTATGTAGAAGACATGAAGCATCTGTTTCACTTGTTCAGTGTATCAGTCTTTTAGTTGTACTTAGTAGACAGACAGAACAACTAGTAAAACTGTCACCATAATATTTAGCAGTAGTTAGTCACAGTCAACTGAACTGTAACGTAGAATACGTTTTCTAGCTTGTCCAAGTCACTTTTTCAGATCCAATGAGTGCCAGGAAAGTACCCCAGCATTTATATCCAGGTAGCACCAACACATTGATCCAATTACCATGCAAAGGCAGTGTCAGGTCACCTTGAGGCTAGCTGACAGATGCACACCGTTGGGATCAGGAGTGAAACGCAAGGTAGTGGACCCTATGGCTGACTGCTGCGGTTGGGAGTCAGGGTGGTAATAAAGGCAGGGCTGCTGGAACACCAACACGGATCCCATCGGGGTTAAAGCGTAAGATTCCCTGGGGCACGAAGTCTAAGAGCCAGCAGGTGTACACCAGAGCCTCTAGTGGTGAGGATGGACTGGGCTGCAACTGGCTCCAGGTCGTGACTCCCAAAGTCCCCCAGCTCACACCCACAGTAGGCAACAGGAGGATAGGGATAGTAAGGGAATAAGCCAAGTTCGGGGCCACAAGCAGACAAGGACAACAGAGTTCATGCCAAGGTTCAGGGTCACAGGCAAATAGGGATAGTCAGGGACACGTCAAAGGTGAGGGTTACGAGCAGACAGGAATAGTTGAGAACACGCCAAGGTTGGTAACAGAAACAAATGTAGAGCACACAGCAGGCAGGAAACAGAAAGCCAAAACACACAAAGGTTGATCAGCAGGGCTGGCCTGCAGTGCAGAGGTTAATATAGAGTTCTCTGATAGGAGCTGAGGTGGAGCCCTGCTAGAGGAGAGATTATAAAAGCAGTCAGGTGAGAGTCAGCTGGTCTCTAGAGATGAACACATGGAGACAGGTAAGCTGACAGACAAAACTCTATTGCATAACCATGATAGGTAGATGTTATTGTCTAAGGATGATTTTCACAGCCCCTTTCCTGTCCTTAGACAACAACATCTGACTTTCCATGGTAACTAGAAGAAAGTGTGGGTGCTGGTATATATTCCTGACACTCATTAGAGCTGAAGAAGTGGCTTGGACAAGCTACAAGATGTCAACATTACGGAACAAGTCCTGTTGAATGTGACTAATTACTATAGATATACCATGACCTGTATAAATGAGAACCTTCACTGACAATTATTATAATTTTATGTTTTCTACTAATGCTTAGCTCCTGATCATACTGAAGACAATTGTTCATTGTCTTTGAGAGGGAACAAAGCTGATGTGGGTGCTTTTTTGGAAAACAATTGATCCAAATAGATTCCTAAGATGTGAGATTGTGTCTTTGGAGCCTTAAGCTGGTCATAGATGGATTGGAATTCAAACAGTTCAGCAGGAACTGTTTGATCCATCTATGGGCAGGCTGGTTGTACTGAATTTGATCCAACCAACCAGTCCCCTCCCCAGTCATAATAGCCAGTGTGGGAAGGGGTATTTATGTTTTTTCTATTTTTTTTTACTTCATTTCCAGGTGGCCCTGTCCCAATGCCATTGTGGACTAGGCCAGAATGATGTGCCATTCTCCAACAGGCCCCTGGAACAAGCTCATCATATGTCCTAGAAGGCAACGGGAGCACATTCTCAGAGCTTCATGCTTCATATGTGGTCAGTCTTCCTGAACCTGGAAGAGGCAGTCAGCTGAAGAGGAGCAACATGGGACGTGGGACTGAGATTCTAAAACCTGAACAGCGGATTGCTGTAAGACAACACTGGATCCGCTGGGCAGGTGAGTATGCTTTTTTAAGAAAAACCAACATAACAGGTAAGGTATATGGGTAGGCAAGGGGGTGAGGAGTGAACTTTCTCTTAAAAAATTACACCTAACTGTTGTATTCAAGGTCATGAAGCCATAACGTTTTTTTGGAATATGTTAAACAAAGATTTATTTTCCAGAACAGATTTATATACATTCCGAGACCACAGCCATTTCTTACAAAATATTACATCAGACTAAGCTGAGCAAATATCAAAGTGTAATAACCCATAGTAATCAGCCAGAAACGTGACACTTCATTCATGTCACCGCACAGCAGCATGGTGTTCAGTGTGGTGCTGCTTTTTTCAGCACTGCACATCACATCACACAAGCACCTTGGTGTAAACGGGATGCATAAAGAAAAATAAATTTCTTTGTTCCCTAGCAGTGGCCTGCATTTATCCAGTACGGAAAAACACAGATCATCGCGCAAAGGGGAAGATTTACTAAAACTAGAGCACTCAGAATCTGGTGCAGCTGTGCATGGTAGCCAATCAGCTTCTATCTTCAGCTTGTTCAGTTAAGCTTTGGCAATAAAACCTGGAAATGTATTGGTCTCTATGCAGAGCTGCACCAGATTTTGCATGTTCCAGTTTTAGTAAACCCTCCCAGTAGTGTGAATGAGCCCTAAGACTTAGGGGGCAAAACCAAAGACGGTATGATAATATTATGAGAGTAACGTTATCCTTTACAAAAAAGATAATATATTTTCAAATGGTATTTCTTTAGCCCTGGCCATGATAAATGACCAAAATCTGTACAAAAACACTATACACTGCCTTAAAAAAATACTAAACAAAATAATAATACAATGTAAAGTGTTCAAAATGAAGCAAAGTACCCATTGGCAAGCCATAATTCTCATTCCATGATAGGAATCCTAACTCATTTTAAATTCCTTTGTTCATAGAGCCACTGGGTGTTGTACACCTAAACCAATAAAGAAAAAAAAACCTAGGGGTATGAGTTTATGTCAACACCTGTCACTGTATTATGTTTGTTGTCTTTATTATTGTATGGATAAAAGCAATGAAAGGGAACCTTCACTTTGTGGTGGTGATTTATAGCCGAACAAACAAAACAACAAACTTGTTTTGCTGCACTATTGTCAAGTTCTTTTTTTTATACCATCCCTACCAGTATTAATTCTTTTATCATTTATGAAAAGTATAATAAAAATGTATTTTGTAAACTTATATTGTTTGTTAGTGTGTGTGTGAGTGCATGTGGGTGGGGTCTCGTGCACGTGGGGTAACTCCTCTTCTGAAGGCGTGCTCACCAATTCCTGGGACAAGGTGGGGGCCGTGGCCAAGTAAAGAATCAAACAATAAGGCAGTCCTCAGTCCTTTTTACCTTTCTGGTCTAAAAACTGTGCAAAGTTGTATGTATAATTAATGAATATCTAAACACAAAAACAAACAGTTATTATATTGCAGCTTACCAGTCCATAGACTTCTGCATTAATTTTTTTTTTTTAATTTTTTTTTTTGTAATTTTCACCTGTTAACTCTTCCTGTCCCTGGGTAGCTACATTTACTCCAGAAGTGTATCTATAGAAGGAGCAATCGATGTCACCAAGGCTGGAATTCAAACACATCCTACTCTCTTCATCTGTATTACCTGGTATCTGATGGGGATATTAGTACAGTAGTTTACAGAAGAAAATATATTTCTTTTCAGCTAACAGTAAGTTATAAGGACACATTTGACTATTTTCTGTACTGACTGAAAAATGTTCTTAGCTTGAAAAAGAAAACAAATGCAGCCAACACATGTAAGGACTGGTAAGTGGCTATATACAGTGCTGTGAAAAAGTATTTGCCTAGTTCCTGATTTTTTATTTTTTTGCATATTTCTCACACTTAAATGATTCAGATCATCAAACAAATTTTATATTACACAAAGCTAACCCACGTAAATGCAAGATGCAGTTTTTAAATTACAATTTAATGTATTAAGGGAAATAAGCTGTTCAAACCTGCCTGGCCCTATGTTAAAAAGTAATTGCCTACTCCCATGCTGAATCATGAATGAACTGTGATTAACCACAATTTTTTGGAGAGTTAAATTTCACTTGCCACACCCAGGCCTGATTACTGCCAGACCTGTTGAATCAAGAAATTACATAAATAAAATCTGTCTGACAAAGTGAAGCATGCTAACAGATCCCAAAGAGCCACACATCATGCCACGATCTAAAAAAATTCTAGCATAGATTAGAAACAGTAATGTACACGTATCGGTCTAGGAAGGGTTTCAAAGCCATTTCAAAGGCTTTGGAACGCCAGTGAACCACGGGGAGAGCCATTATCCACAAATGGAGATAACTTGGAACAGTGGTGAACCTTATCAGGAGTGGCCGGCCTACAAAAATTATTCCAAGAGCATGACAATGACTCATCCAGGAGGTCATAAAAGAACCCAGAACAACATCTAAAGAACTGCAGGCCTCACGTGCCTCAGGTAAGATCAGTGTTCATGATTCAACAATAAGAAAGAGACTGGGTAAAAATGGCATCCATGGAAGAGTTCCAAGCCCAAAGCCACTACTGACCAAAAAGAACATAAAGGCTCTTATTACATTTACCAAAAAACTACTCTGTGGACTGATAAGACAAAAATTTAACATGTTGGAAGGTGTGCATCCCATTACATCTGGCATAAAACTAATACAGCATTTCATAACAAGAACATCATACCAACAGTCAGACATAGTTGTGGTAGCGTGTTGGTCTGGGGCTGCTTTGCAGCTTCAGGATCTGGACGACTTACCATAATTGATGGAACCATGAATTCTGAGCTCTACCAGAATATCCTAAAGGAGAATGTCTGGCCATCAGTTTGTGACCTCAAGCTCAAGTGCACTTGGGTTATGCAGCAGGACAATGATCTGAAACACAACAGCAAGTCCACCTCAAAATGGTTCAAACAAAGCAAAATTTAGGTTTTGGAGTGGCCTAGTCAAAGCCTGGACTTAAATACAATTGAGATGCTGTATCATGACCTTACACAGGCCGTTCATGCTAGAAAACCCTCCAATGTGGCTGAATTAAAACAATTCTGCAAAGAATAGTGGGCCAAAATTGCTCCACAACAATGTGAAAGACGCTTTGCCAGTTATCGCAAATGCTTGATTGCAGTTTTTGCGCCAAGGGTGGCACAACCAGTTATTAGGTTTAGGGATCAATTACTTTTTCACATAAAGCCAAGCAGCTTTGGACAGCTTTTTTGCTTTAATAAATGAAACCATCATTTAGAAACTGCATTTTGTATTTACTCGTGTTATCTTTGTGTAATAATAAAATTTGTATGATGATCTGAGTCATTTAAGTGTGACAAATATGCAAAAAAATATTCAATCGAAAAGGGGGCAAATACTTTTTCACAGCATTGTGTGTTTCTTTTTTTGATGCAGTTTATACATTAAAGGACAGCACAGACACAAGAAGTTTAAAGTTAACATAAAGGCATTTTAAAAAATGTTGTATAAAGTAGGGAATGGCAGTGGCGTAACAATAGCTATAGTAACTGCAGTGTGGTCAGTAGTTGGAGGCCCACTTGGGGGGGCTTTTGAGGCAACTTAAACAAAAGCTGGCCATACACAAGTAGAATTTTGTTCAAGATTTTTTGTTTTAAGAAGTTTTATTCGATCTTCTAAACATTAGTGGGGGTCAAAATTTTTCTTGAAGAAACTAGTTTTTTTTTTAAATGACATTTATTTTAAAATAAAATGTTAAAAGCAAATAAAATTTGGAAGTATTTTCAAACAACATTTGCTAGGTCATTGAACATATTGTGAACATTCATACGAGCATTAGTTTCAAAGTCTACTAGTGCATGGTCAGCTTTAGAATATCGGTGTGCATGTGACGATAACAAACATCCATCACTGTATTATTAAAGGTTTTAGAGGTTACTGTTGACACTGACCCTGTAATCCCTTTGACATTTCCATTTAAGAGCTTATGTCAGATACACCGGATGAGACTTCAGAATTGTTGCTACCCCTTTTTACAGGTTGCGCAGTAGAATTTGCTTAGCTGTCTTAGTAGTGTAGCTTTATTGCCCTCAGAGCCTCTAGGCATCCTGGCTAACACTGAAATTAGCACTGTGTGCCTTATGCAGTCTTCATCAGACAGTAGAGTTCCTTGATGTCCCTGGCAACATCTGTCTATAGCCATGGTCCCTAGTAGTGTACTAAAAATGTTGATAGTTCTGCTAACTGTTCATGCTTTAGACATACTTAATGCTAATGTAGCAAGATCCTAGGCCCCCTTTAGTTTAATGAGAACCTCCAGAGCCAAGGACAGCTGACATCCTTCTGTATAGCGTGGGTTGCAAGGCATAGTGGGTGTAATGTAAGGTAGATTCATGGGCCCCAGACACTTCTTGAATGCAAAGAGATTTATTTTCTCTTGAACAGAACAGTGGGAGAGAGGATTTAGGGCCAGGACACCCTTAGGAAGTTGCAATGTCAATTAATAGACTCCTAGACTTCTACAGGTAGACAGCCATGCAGGGAAAGGCATCAAACAAGACACCACATCTGCATGTGTAGGAGCGCTGTCTCCTATGGCAACAGTCTTTGAACAGTTCCTAACACAGATTGTAACAAACTCCTTTACTTTTTTACAATCACTTCTTGTAGACTCTCAGCCCACTGAGCTCCCAGTCTCTCTCACTAGACTTGCTGATTCACTGCCACTGAATCCCGTGAGCTCTTCTAATCTTCTTACTTTAGTATCTTCCTCAAACGTCACCCCCGCTTCCCTGCTGGGTCCCCGGCCAGGCACTCCAGACACCCCTCAAGCTCCACCCCACTGGCTGGGTCCCTGGCCTGACACCTGCTGAAGTTTCCCAGTTCTTCACGTCTCACCGGTGGTGAAAATACTGCTCCGGTACTTGCTTCAGCTAATCACTGTGATCCCTGGTAACAAGGTGGTTTGTCCCTTAGTGGCGACAGCTTGCCCTCTACCTCTGACCATGACAGGTTCTCCGGCTGGCAGAACCGTCACTTCTGGTTGGACTGCAAGCCTCAATCCCAACCCTACGCTGCTCTCTTGCTTCTGGATAGGCCCTCAGACAGCCTAGCAGCCAGATGTGCCTAGGATAGACCCAAACTCTGGCCTAGCAGCCCGGGCAGCACAACACACATCCACCCAGACAGCCGTCCAGGTAGCACAGAACCGATCACCTGATCTCACCCAAATAAATAGGCTCTCCCAGCAGGCCAAGGGACCCAAGAAAATCCCTGCCCATTGGCTGAAATACCCTATCTATTGTTAATCTGTCCTTGCAATGCCCTTGTCTTATCTAATGTCACCAAATACCTGGCCATCTAGTGACAGAAGAGAGAAGTAAAGCAATTCCTGACTTAGGGTGAAATCAACTGATCCCTCACAATTGGCCAAGCCAATGATATCTGGCAGGTAAATTTAGGAGGAACCCTGCCTAGACATCAGGATGCTACACTAAGATCGATGACAGTAGGGAGGTCTCCCCTGAAAAAAGACCCTTTTTACTACTGACAGTGTCCTTGCTGGGCAGATTCACCCCTCTTTTTGTCCTGATGACCATTTTAACCAGGAGGAAAAGTTAGGGTAATTCCAAAATGTTAAAAAAAAATCCTCCAATGGGGACACCCTCTAAGAAGGGAATTCAGTACACTTTGAAGAGATTTGCTTTAACCACTTAAGGACCGGGCCATTATGCTGCTTAAGGACCAGAGGACTTTTTCCAATTTGGCACTGCGTTGCTTTAACTGCTAATTGCGCGATCATGCAATGCTGTACCCAAACGGAATTTGCGTCCTTTTCTTCCCACAAATAGAGCTTTCTTTTGATGGTATTTGATCACCTCTGCCGTTTTTATTTTTTGCGCTATAAACAGAAAAAGGCCGAAAATTTTGAAAAAAAATGATATTTTCTACTGTTTGTTATAAAAAAATCCAATAAACTCAATTTTAGTCATACATTTAGGCCAAAATGTATTCGGCCACATGTCTTTGGTAAATAAAATGTCAATAAGCGTATATGTATTGGTTTGCGCAAATGTTATAGCGTCTACAAACTAGGGTACATTTTCTGGAATTTACACAGCTTTTAGTTTATGACTGCCTATGTCATTTCTAGAGGTGCTAAAATGGCAGGGCAGTACAAAACCCCTCCAAATGACCCCATTTTGGAAAGTAGACACCCCAAGGAAATTGCTGAGAGGCATGTTGAACCCATTGAATATTTATTTTTTTTGTCCCAAGTGATTGAATAATGACAAAAAAAAAAAAAAAATTTACAAAAAGTTGTCACTAAATGATATATTGCTCACACAGGCCATGGGCCTATGTGGAATTGCACCCCAAAATACATTCAGCTGCTTCTCCTGAGTACGGGGATACCACATGTGTGGGACTTTTTGGGAGCCTAGCTGCGTACGGGGCAAACCAATCACCGCCTTCAGGATTTCTAAGGGTGTAAATTTTTGATTTCACTCTTCACTGCCTATCACAGTTTCGGAGGCCATGGAATGCCCAGGTGGCACAAAACCCCCCAAATGACCCCATTTTGGAAAGTAGACACCCCAAGCTATTTGCTGAGAGGCATGGTGAGTATTTTGCAGCTCTCATTTGTTTTTGAAAATGAAGAAAGACAAGAAAAAACTTTTTCTTTTTTCAATTTTCAAAACTTTGTGACAAAAAGTGAGGTCTGCAAAATACTCACTATACCTCTCAGCAAATAGCTTGGGGTGTCTACTTTCCAAAATGGGGTCATTTGGGGGGGGGGGGTTGTGCCACCTGGGCATTCCATGGCCTCCGAAACTGTGATAGGCAGTGAAGAGTGAAATCAAAAATTTACGCCCTTAAAAAGCCTGAAGGCGGTGCTTGGTTTTCGGGGTCCCGTACGCGGCTAGGCTCCCAAAAAGTCTCACACATCTGGTATCCCTGTACTCAGGAGAAGCAACAGAATGTATTTTGGGGTGTAATTTCACATATTCCCATGGCATGTTTGAGCAATATATCATTTAGCGACAACTTTGTGCAAAAAAAAAAAAAAAAATTTGTCTCTTTCCCGCAACTTGTGTCACAATATAAAATATTCCATGGACTCGACATGACTCTCAGCAAATAGCTTGGGGTGTCTACTTTCCAAAATGGGGTCATTTGGGGGGGTTTTGAACTGTCCTGGCATTTTATGCACAACATTTAGAAGCTTATGTCACACATCACCCACTCTTCTAACCACTTGAAGACAAAGCCCTTTCTGACACTTTTTGTTTACATGAAAAAATTATTTTTTTTTGCAAAAAAATTACTTTGAACCCCCAAACATTATATATATTTTTTACAGCAAATGCCCTACAGATTAAAATGGTGGGTGTTTCATTTTTTTTTTCACACAGTATTTGTGCAGCGATTTTTCAAACACATTTTTTGGGGAAAAAACACACTTTTTAAAATTTTAATGCACTAAAACACACTATATTGCCCAAATGTTTGATGATATAAAAAAGATGATCTTAGGCCGAGTACATGGATACCAAACATGACATGCTTTAAAATTGCGCACAAACGTGCAGTGGCGACAAACTAAATACATTTTTAAAAGCCTTTAAAAGCCTTTACAGGTTACCACTTTAGATTTACAGAGGAGGTCTACTGCTAAAATTACTGCCCTCGATCTGACATTCGCGGTGACATCTCACATGCATGGTGCAATTGCTGTTTACATTTGACGCCAGACCGACGCTTGCGTTCACCTTTGCGCGAGAGCAGGGGGGGACAGATCGGTGTGATAAAATGCTTTCCCAATTTCCCAATAGCGCTGTTTACATCCGGCGAAATCTAAGTCATGAAATGCTCGTAGCTTCCGGTTTCTTAGGCCATAGAGATGTTTGAAGCCACTCTGGTCTCTGATCAGCTCTATGGTCAGCTGGCTCAATCACCGGCTGCATTCTCATGTTCCCTGTTGAGACAGGAGAGCCAGAGAAAAACACGGAAGACGGTGGGGGGCATTCCCTCCCACTGCTTGTAAAAGCAGTCTAGCGGCTAATTAGCCGCTAGGATTGCTTTTACATGAAAGCCGACCACTGGCTGAAAAGAATGATACCAAGATAATACCTAAACCTGCAGGCATCATTCTGGTATAACCACTCAAAGTCGTGAATGGCGTACCTGAAGACAAAAAATGGTTAACAATAAAGCACAGTAAACGGTAAAGTATAAAAAATTGCATACCTGAAAAGCAAACATGATAAAACATAATAACAATAAAACATTGCAGAATAGAATACAGTAAAAAAGATCAGAACAATAGAGAGAGAATAGAGAGAGAGAGAACAATAAAACGACAACTATTTTTTTTTATTTTATATATTTTTTTTTTTACACTTTTTTTGTAACTAACTTTTATAACTGTAACCGGTTCCAGGTTCGGGTCTCTCAAAATGCGATGGCATCTTGGGAAACCCTCTGAAAGTGTGTCTAGTCTGTGCAATGCTGTACCCTACGCTAATACTCAACTAGTGTATGGTAGCTTTCAAAACATTCACCAATGCAAAGACCAGGATTGTCAGAACAGGAGGGACAATAATAGCGGGTGTCACGCCTATATCCGCGCTTGCTGCAGACACGACATCTTTTTTTGGGGGTTCGTTGGGTAGGGGTACTCGGGAGGACATAAAGAAAATGCCTCTCATGCAGCCGACTGCATTTGGTTGGGGATGTGAATGGGGGAAGTACGGGTGCTGCAGAAGTGGTGGGTTCCCAATTAGGATTGGCGAATGCAGCAGGAAGGGCACTATGGGCACGACGGGCCTGTTTGTCTTCTTCTTGGTGGCAGCGGGACACTACTTGTGCTTGCCACCTCACCAACTTGAACTGCACTTATGGGACTCGACATGTCACCAAGTGTTACTGCAGTGCTGGTTTGACTACGACCGGGGTGTACTAGGCCACTGGTGCTTGCCAGTTCACCAAAACGCTACCAAAAAAACTGTTAGCGATCGCAGGGATCAGGCCAGACTCTGCGAACGCTGCAGTTATGCGTTTAGTGTTTTGTAAGTGACAGTGATCGATCGATACTGCACTTGGGTGGGCTGGGCCGGGCAGAGGGGCAAAACGCAGGTGCTAGCAGGTATCTAGGCTGATCCCGCTAACACTGCGTTTTTGGGAACCCTAAACTCCTGGGGACGCTAGTATAGATCTGATCGGATCAGATATTGATCCATTCAGATACTATACCACTAAGGGAGGCGTACGCTGCGTGCGTGGGTGTTAGCGGTACTGGCGCTAACCTGACGCTGCTTGGGGCTGATGCTTACCAGTTCACCAAAATGCTACCAAAAAAACTGTTAGCGATCGCAGGGATCAGGCCTGACTCTGCGAACGCTGTAGTTATGCGCTTAGTGTTTTGTAAGTGACAGTGATCGATCGATACTGCACTTGGGTGGGCTGGGCTGGGCCGGGCGGAGAGGCAAAACGCAGGTGATAGCAGGTATCTGGGCTGATCCCGCTAACACTGCATTTTTGGGAACCATAAACTGCTGGGGACGCTAGTATAGATCTTATCGGATCAGATATTGATGCGTTCAGATACTATACCACTAAGGGAGGCGTATGCTGCGTGCGTGGGTGTTAGCGGTACTGGTGCTAATCTGACGCTGCCTGGGGCGACTCATATCACCGCCGGGCGATCAGGGGGCTAAACCTTTATTAGGTAATAAACGGCGGGTGCCCTGACACTATAAAAAATAAACAAGGTAAAGGGGGGTGTTATGTGTGCCTGGCATGTTCTACTGTGATGTGTGTGTGTTGTGCACTCACATTTCAGTCTTCTCTCCTCGGCGCCGGAACGGAAACTGCCGAGCCGAGGAGAGA
Source organism: Aquarana catesbeiana (assembly GCF_042186555.1). Taxonomy (NCBI): domain Eukaryota; kingdom Metazoa; phylum Chordata; class Amphibia; order Anura; family Ranidae; genus Aquarana; species Aquarana catesbeiana. The sequence goes on from NC_133330.1 coordinate 263,471,542, forward strand.
TGACATCACATCCCCTGCCTCTGTGTACTACACAGAGGCAGGGGAAGAATCTCATTGGCTGGGAGCGATCGCGAGGGGGGGCCTCCCCCTCATCTCTGATCGCTGCCAGACCAAAGGCGACCGCCTCAGGCACGGGGGGGGTCCGATCGGACCCCCCGCCCGCGGGAAGGCAATCACGTACCAGGTACGTGATTTTGCCTGCCCGTGCCATTCTGCTGACGTATATCAGCGTGAGGCGGTCGTCAAGTGGTTAAAGACTTGTTTGGCTCATTAACGTTTTTAAAGTAGAACTATAGTCAAAACTTTTCTTTTCATTTTGGATAGTCTGTGTCCCATTGGGGAGATCTACATTCACTTCATGACCCATAGACAAAATAAGAAGTGAAAAGACATCGATTCACTAGTTCTAGTGACCTGGGGCCCCCCAGGTCACTAGAACTAGTGTCCCCATTGGAAGATTTACCCTTTACTATTTTTCTGGGGACGACCCAAAATTTGAGATTTACGTTTACTTTCACTTTCAATGATAATGGTAAACAGGACAAAGAGAGAGGGTGAATCTCCCTAAAGGTGACACAGATGACGGATGTCAGTAAGATCTGACAGTTGTTCTGTGTACATCTCATTTTTTACTTTCAATAGTTTTTATTGAGATATCAGCATGAAGAAATCAACAGAAATACAGGTAAAACATTCTCGAAATAACTGTTATAGAAGTACAGAAAGGGACACAGTGCATAACTGAGAAAGAAAGGTCTACAGTGCCCACAGTATATCAAGTCCAACTACTCCTGCTCCGGTAGGAGGGTAGGACCCCACCCCCCAACACCCCTCACAGGATCTAGCTGTGTTGGAGAGGAAAGGTCCATCACCCCCAGGGTGGAGCATAACGTTAAGTGCAATTATACAAAGTGATAACAAGGGCAGGATATGAAAATAAAAGTGAGGACAATGAAAGAACTTGATTTGAAATACCTAGTATGAGTACTTTGCCTAGACATTTGAGTGTACTATCAGAGGATGAAGATATAACAGCGTGTAGGAGTCCATTAAACAGGAGGTATCGAAATAAAGGTCCAGTTGTTAGCCAGTCTGCTATCGTAACCAGTTGTAAAAACCTTTCTCTTGCAAATCGGGAGGATGCATACATTGTGTCCTAAGGTAGTAGTCTAGTAGTGATACCTGTAGGAAGAGAGAAAAGAAGGGATGAAATCTAGTAAGACGGTGTGGTGCTCGCCCATCTACACAAGCCCAGGGTTCCCAGGTAGCCTCATGTTTTTCAGCGGTATCCAAGAGGATGCTAACAGTTTTCCTGGACCATGATCCATGATCCATGGACCTCTTGACCAAGAGAAAGGATACAGTCGGTTGTTTCCAGGTCTTAGCAATCGTTAGCTTGGCCCCAAAGAAAATAAACCTGATAAGGCGTTGAACTAGTTTAGGGGCTTCAGGGTAAGGGAAGTTTAACAAGGTGAATTGAGGGGACTTTCGGATGGGCAAGCCCGTGATTTTCCTAATGGTGTGAAATATTCTATTCCATAGACCGCTGATCTTGGGACATTCCCATCATATGTGTAGTATCGACCCGACATGTCCAAAGTTGCGGAAACACAGGGGTGAAGCATTCAGGTAGATTTTGGCAATTTTTAGGGGGACCGTGTACCATCTCATAAGGACTTTCAAGTTCGATTCGATCAGTGCTACATTTAAAATGCCCTTGGATGCTGCGCTAGAAGCTCTATGCCATTCCAAGTATGTTGCAAATCATTTTCCCATTCTTTCATAAAGAGCGACTTGGTCTCAGCCCTAGAAAGTTATTGGTAAATCACCGATATCCCCCCCTCTGCTCCATAGCTTGACCACACCATCTTTCATAGTCCGTGATCGAGAGAGAGGGATGGAATTGGAGGACCGTAAGGACTGGAGGAAATTAGCTATTTGGCGATATCTAAAACTCTCAGTTCTCAGCATATTAAGTTTATTAATGCAGTAGGCAAGGGTAAGAGGCCCCGCAGGGTTGACAAAATGTCCTAACCTATATAGACCTTTGTCTAACCACCACTGGAATGCTTTAATGTCCATCCCAGGAGGAAAAAGAGGGTTTCGGAAAATGTGCGACAGTGGGTGCCAGTGTGAAATCAGTCGTGGATGAATTTTGAGAGAGTCCCATAATGCTAGGGATTGAGATAGTGTAGGGACCATGATGGATGGTCTAGATTTAGCTGGGGACCAGAGAATATAGTCCAGAGTATAGTGGGGAATAGCTTGTCGTTCGATGTGTACCCAGTCAGGGCGAGCAGTTTTAGAGTATATAATGGAGAGTTGAGAAAGCTGTGCTGCCTGATGGTACCAGAGAAGGTTAGGCAAGCCTACCCCTCCCTGATCTCTATGCCTAAATAGGGTCCCTTTGGCAATCCTATGTCCCTTCACTCCCCATATGAATTTTATTATTTTGGATTGGAATTTCCGGAGGTGAACCTTGGAGATGGGGATGGGTAGTGATCTAAATAGATAAAGGATGCGTGGTAGTAGGGTCATTTTCACTGAATTTACTCTGCCCAGCCAGGACAGGCCCAGTTTATCCCAGCGTGAGCGATCCTCTCCCAGTTTACGATAGATTGGAGGGAAATTAGCTGTATATAGCTTGTCTATGGAAGCTGTGAGGTTAATCCCTAAAAAGGGGATCACTGATTCATTCCATTCAAACCAGAAATTGTCTTTGAGCTGTGTCACTAGGGTTGCTGATAAGTTGATGTTTAGTGCCAGGGATTTTGAGTAGTTGACCTTGAGTCCAGAGATTTTGCCAAAGTCATCGAGTACCCTGCAGAGAATTGGTAATGAGGTAAGTGGTGAGGTCATAAATAGTAATATATCATCAGCAAAGAGAGCACATTTGTGGGTTTTTGGGCCACATTTCACTCCATGTATGTCAGGGATGTCCCGAATGGCGATAGCTAAGGTCCCGATGACAATGGCAAAGATCAGTGGAGACAAGGGACAACCTTGTCTTGTACCATTGAGAACTGGGAAAGGCTGTGAATGATATCCCTGCAGTTTGATTTTCGCTTCCGGATTGCTCCTGTTACGTTGGCCAAAACTGCATTTTTGCAATATTGGGAACAAAAAGGCCTAGGAGACAGAGTCGAACGCCTTCATGAGATCCAGAGAAAGCAAGAATCCCTTCTGCGGGGGTCCCTTATCCCATCCAGACCCCAGCAGGGATACTATGTCAATTGCTCTCCTGATCTGATCAGGGCCCTGTCTCCCAGGTATAAAGCCTACCTGGTCTTTGTGGATATAAAGGCCAATAAAGTTGGAAATTCTATCCGCCAGAATTTTCGTCAAAATTTTTAGGTCATTATTTATCAATGATATGGGACGAGGCAGCTAGTGTCCTTGCCTGGTTTAGGTATTACTTACTGTGATAAAAGCTGAATTCAGTGCCTTGTTGAGTTGTGCTCCAGCTCGAAGCTGGTTAAAAAAACGAGCCAGATAGGGGGACAATAGTGGGGGAAAGTGCTTGTAATATGGAACCGAGAAGCCATCAGGTCCGGGGGCAGAATTATGTTTAAGGTTTTTAATGACCTGAGATACTTCCTCAGCCGAGATCGGGGCCTCTAAGCTGTCCCTGTGATGGTCCTGGATCTTAGGGATCTTTAGTGAGCCTAGAAAGGAATCAGTCAGGTTGGGTGAGGACTCCTTCACTTTGTTACTGTACAAGGAGCGGTAGAAATCATGAAAAGCTTCCATAATTTTCTGGGGATTTTGTGAGAGGGAACCGTTGCGTACTTTTAGTTTGGGTAAGGTATGAGACCTTATTTTAGGGGTCAGCCTATGTGCCAGCATAGCGCCTGACTTATCTTTTTGATGATAAAACCTCCCTCCCATCGTAAGCTTTTTTCCGCTATAGCAGTGAGGGCCAGATTAAGGGCTGTACGTGCTGTTTCGAGCTTTGCTGCCGATCCGGAGGTGAGCGTTCGTTTATGTTGTTTGCTTAAAGCAGGAGGCCCAGCTTCTTCAGCAGGAGTTCTCCATCTGAGAGTGTCGAAAATCTGTAGGACTTGCCATTATATTCAAATTTCAGGCTGAAGGGAAAAAATATTTAATATTCCTCTGAGTCAGTACCGTTAGAAGGGGCTTGAGTGCGCGCCTCTACTGGATGGTGAATGGGGAGATATCAGCATAGACTTGTACTGTATGTCCCATAATTTGAATTTGCGGGGCGGTGTGAGATCTCCTCAAGACTTCTTCTTTAACATTGTAGTAGTGGGTTTTGACCACTATGTCACGAGGTAGCCCATCAGATCGGGGGGACCCAGGGCCCTGTGTGCCCGATCAAGTTCCAGCTTGTGGGCTCTGATGTCTGGTATAAGGCTTTCGATGAGAGAGTGTACCGCATCTGGTATGTCTGTGACATTCTCTGGGAGACCCCTAATCCTGAAATTGAGCCTCCTGGACCTATTTTCCAGGTTGTCCATTTTGGCTATGGCTCCCTCCAACTGATCATGCAATTCCTGGAAACGATCAGTGTTTTGATTGACCCGGTCTATGGTGGCTTCCACTTTATTTTCAATAGACTATGCGAGAGCCCAGAAGCTAGAGATCTGATTTAATGTCTGAGGTATTCTTTGCTGCAGTCTGGGCAAGGCCCCTGTCAAGCATTTCTGTAAAACTTGTGACTAGTAAAGAAATGTCATGGGATTGTGAAGTGATTTGACCCATCTCTTAGAAGCTCACTACAGGCCTCGGTGAGGCTGCGACTGCGAGTGACATAAGCATTTCATCCAGGGTCTGATCAAGGAGGGATAGCGTGGTAGCTGGTGATGCAGGGCCACCTATGGATGAGAGCATTGGGGCCCCTCCACATACCTCCTCATGAAGCGATTTCCACCAGGGAGAAGAGACCTGTGTGTCTGCGTGGGATGCTTCATGTGGCAGTCATTCCGCCGCCATGTTAGGTGCCTCAGCCTCCCCTGACAGTGCCGCAAATTGAGCTTGTAGGTCCCGTTTCGCCAATCCAACCGGCATACAGCTATTCCCGTGGGTTGCCTGAGTGCTCCGGTCCTGGTGTAGCTTACGTGAGGTATTTGTACCTGTTGCTGGGGCCGCCGAAAGTACGGAGCGGGACAGAGCTCTGTGATCAGGCGTCCATATCACAGAGCGCCGCGCTGCGCCTCCTGACAGGTGTTCTAATCTCTCTCCACTCTATCTAAAAAAAAAATGTTGGCTTTAATTATACTTTAAATTCCATGTTTGTGATCATGTTATGCCCATTTTTAGGGTTTAACATGAAGCATGGTTACATTTCTTCACCCCACCCTTAAACAGCCCCCTCCCCCCCTTCTACCCATAGGAATCAGTTATTTTTTAAAAATTGAATGTGGCTGTGCGTGGCTCCACCCAAACAGCTACATCATCCAGCTCTATGTAAATAAACAATTACTGCAAGTCCCATTTGCCAGTGTGACAGAGGAACTATACATTGTGTTGGTGATCTCTCCTCCCTCTTCCTACTCTCCCCCTCTACTTTAGTTCAAGCTGAAGATCCATATCTCCATATGGACTTGGGGCTGGGGGAAGACATGGCAAGAGCCTTTGCATAGCAGCTGCAATGCATTGATCACTAATCGTTGATTATTGATCAGAGGTGCAATCCTCTGCAGACTTCATTGCAAAAAATTACTAAATGCACATTGATCATGAGATCAGTGGTGCTACATTTACTGTTTTTTGCAAAAGGTGGACTGACACTTTATTTTTCTGTTTTGTGTCTCCAGGAAAGAACGTGAAGGGAAATCTCAGGACATGGACAGCAAATAAAATAAAAAAATAAAAAAGACTGATAGGTGTACTAACCTTTGCCTAATCTATCTAAAAAAAAAATAAATAAATAATAATAAAAAAAAAAAAACGATTGGCCAGCACGATAAGGAATGCTGATTACAAAGTTATTTCCCTTACTATCTTGTTTTATTACATCAGATTTGTTGGACTTGTAAAGAAAGGTTGAGATAAAGGAGGAATAACAGATTACTTGTTTTTCAAAATATGTTTTAGTTAAAGCCCAACTTTGAGTAACTAAAAAATGATCTCTTAGCAGTGGGGCTGCTGCCACACTAACAGATTTTTTGTCCAGGGGAGAAGAGCAACAGTTTTACTTACCTGATCCTCCGCTCCCTAGGCAGACAGCACTTCCCCCCATGCTGTGGAGGTGGACTGTCCCTCCTCGTCATCATATTCAAATCAGAGCTATGGACCTTGCTTTGATCTTGATGACGCTGTGACCTTTGACCACTGAAATGTAGGGGAGAAGAGGCTGTCGGGACTGGTCTAGCTGCAGGGAGGAGCAAAGGATCAGGTTACATAGTTACATAGTTAGTCTGGTTGAAAAAAGACACAAGTCCATCCAGTTCAATCAATAAAAGGAAAAAAAAAAACATGCAATCCTATAAACACAATCCTATACCCACTGTTGATCCGGAGGAAGGCAAAAAATCCCAGCAAAGCATGATCCAATTTGCTCCAGCAGGGGAAAAAATCCCTTTCTGATCCACTGAGAGGCAATCGGATAGTCCCTGGATCATCTTTACCTATAAATGTTAGTATCCAATTATATTATGTACATTTAGGAAAGAATCTAGGCATTTTTTAAAGCAATCTACTGAGCTGGTCATAACCAGCTCTTGAGGGAGTCTATTCCACATTATCATAGCTCTTACTGTGAAGAAACCTTTCTGTATTTGGAGATTAAATCTCTTTTCCTCTAGGTGTAAAGAGTGCCCCTTGTCCTCTGTGAGTGAATAACTTACCACCAAGTTCACTGTATGGACCACTTATGTATTTGTATATGTTGATCATATTGCTCCCCTATCTCCTCTTCTAAAGATATAATAAATTGAGTTCCTCTAATCTTTCCTCATAGCTGAGCTCCTCCATGTCTCTTATTAGTTTGGTTGCTCTTCTCTGCACCCTCTCCAATTCCCCGATATCCTTTTTGTGAACTGGTGCCCAAAACTAAACTGCATATTCCAGATGAGGTCTTACTACTGATTTGTACATTAGTTCCACCAGACCAAAAAAAAAGCAATTATCCCTTCCAGTACAGGCACAGCCCCAGTATGGGATAGTAATGGGATATAGGCTAGTATTAGTCCCAAACATAATTTGCCAGTATCTCAACCCACTGTTCTCCTATTATTGAATTTCACAACTTATTTGTAGTTTAAACAACTGCTCAGTTGGCTAAATGGCTTAGGAAATTCTGCCTAATGAAAGATAAAACCAGTAGTAGCACAAATACCCCCAGTGGCGGCACATAAATATAGAAATGTCATCACAATAATTTAACAAGGCAAAAGTTTTAAACAGAAATTCTAAATTGTCAAAGTCTAGCTTTCAGGCTTGGTTATATTCCAATGTTTTCCATAATAGTAATGAGAAAAGCTAAAGTTTAATGGAAAGTTTGAAAAGTTAAGTGGATGCTTTTGTGAAATATGAAGTTCGTTTTCATCCCTAGAGCTATGAAATACAAAGGGAGATCTAAGGTTAACAGAGCTAAATAAATAGACAAGCTGTTCCCGTGTGGATTTCTAAGACAGACAGGGCTTAATTAAAAGGAAATTTAAATATTCTACTTTTGTTCAGCAAAGACAACTAGCCAGCTGTGCAAACAATTGAAGGAATGGGGGATATTATTTTGTCCTAGAATGCCAATAATGGCTAACACATTATGAACTGAGATATTAGTTGTTTTTTTCAGAAATGTGTGCTTTCTCATGGATGAAAATCTTTCAGTTATCATATGAGTTGCACCAACAACGTACAGTATACACAGTTTTCATATCAGTCCCTACCCTCAAGGAACTTACATTCCAAGATTCCCAACTCGCATTCATACATACTGTGATGTTTGGCGGTGTTTAACTCCAACGCCAATTCAAGGTAGTCAGGAACTATATTTAAGGGCCTGGCAGCCTATGTTTATTAAAAAAGGCAAAAACAAAGCAAAAGTCCAACATGTAATGTTTCCCACACAGAGGTTCTTCTTCAGTAAAAATACATAAACAGAAAATACTAGTCCACCTGGCTCTTAAGCTGCCACTCAGCTTTATTTGAAGTTCCTCTGCTCTTTATGCTGGTCACCCAGACCATAGGTGCTTCTGTGCCGACCACTTCGCTCTATCGCCCACAGCTCTGTTCTGGCCTTAGTCCTCAGGCCGTTACCTGTCTCTTGCAGACACACATGCTTTTGGCTGCCGCATGCAGCCTCTCGGACTCCTGGAGAGGACTGGAGTCCACCTGACTCCCATGCACAGACCTCTTGTCTGTTGGGGGGAGCAGTCTCCAACTGGGACCCTTGAGGTATTCCTATAACTTCATTATAAGGGCTGTGTGCACCTGAGCACACACCCTGCTGGTCCTCCACAAAACCCAGGCACAGGGTTGGAGATTCCGTCCAACCCAAGACACTATGGAATCTCCAAACTACAGAGCCCCATTCAGGTATACCAAAACCTGGAGAAAGCTGCAAAACCAGTTTTGTCCACTCCACATCTACGCTCTTTAGTCCTGCACTGAGCCAGTGTGCACACCCTGTGTCCTTTAACCAACCATTTTCAACATGACAGCATCTCATACTGTCACAATACACATAATAGGGCCAATTTAGACAGGAGCCAACTGACCTACAAGCATGTCTTTGGAGTGTGGGAGAAAACCAACACAAGCAAAGGGAGAACATGCAAACACCATGCAGGTAATGTTATGGTTGAGATTTGAACTGAAGACTCTAGTGCTGCCAGACAGAGGAGCTAACCACTGTGCTGTCTATTCTTATAGGTCTTACATGTCCTCTTGCTCTTATGCTTAATACCAAACTTATATCTCAAAAGAGAGTGTAGCCCCCGTTCCTAAAATTGGGGCTATAATGTAAATTTACTTTTTGGCTGAGCTGTAAACAGCTTAGATTTGATTGTATAGTTTATTAGGTTCTGCCCTAGACTTAAAGTGGATGTAAATCCAATGTCACCCTTTCTAAACTACTGCCATAGGAGTTATCTATAAGGATATACATGCCTCCTACATGTATCTTTACCTGTCAAATGTCTCCCCTCTGTCTGTTATGAGACCCAAAAAACTGCAGATTCTGTGGGTGGGTCTGTTGTCTGGAGCTCGGTGGGTGGAGTCGTGATGTCAGTAGACTCCCCACCCACCTCTACACTCCCCTTGTGAATATGCATTTTCTCCTGTGTATTTCTTACACTGAACTTCTGCTATGATCTCTAACATCCAGTGAAAAGACAGGAAAGTACCCACATGACTTCAGCATGCCAAATCATGCTGAGGTGTGGAACAGCCAATCCTTGCAGAGCTGCTGAAGAAAGGAGTTGGGGTGGGAATTAAAAAATAAAGCATGTCTAGTGCACAGGATGTAAATCACCTTTCACTCACAGCAAGTGGGAGTATTTGACAAAGTTTTTCTCTGTTTGTCAAGATTTATCTCACTGAACAATAAAAGAGGATTGCTCAGAGCTGGATTAACTCTTTGTGGCAAGACTGGGCTCAAGTGATAAGAAATCTTATACTCTACATTATGACATAAAAAAAAAAATAAAAAAAATAATTTCGGATTTACATCCACTTTAACTGAGTTGTGCATTTCTCACTGTTGTCAGTAGGTGTCACTGGTGCCACAGGCCAGTATGAGAATTGCAACTAGGTTGAGCTATTTAATGATTGTTCTTTTTCCATAACAGCCCAGTAGGAGGTTCCTGGCCGCTGTGAATTCTGGAAAGGGGTATTTATTGGGCAGAGCCATGTGCTCTAGTTAGTCTGTTACCTTGGGGCCCTCCTGGCCCGAGGATGTGTTGCTGCAAGCTCTGCAAGTAGGCCCAGAAACCTGTCTGGGGCCTACTAATCCTGTGGTGGTCCTTAGGCTGTCTTGCCTGTGTGGAAGAAGCCGAGCCAAGCTGAGGAGATCCAGGGGAAGACCCTTGCTGGAGAGAGCCAGGATAAAGGCTGGTAACTCATTTGGAGGATGCACCCATACCTTAAACTACTCTTACAGTGTTGCTGGATGGCTTAAAGCTACTGACACTGTGAAGCTGAATCCTATTCTACAATCTAAACCGTGGTAACTAGCTCCTGGCTGCTATGTCTGTGAGAGAGGCTTGTCCAGGAGTTCTACTGACTGCTAAGTCTGTGAGAGAGGCTTGTTCAGAAATTCTACCGGCTGCTAGGTCTGTGTGAGCGGCCTATCCAGGTAGTCAAGGTCTGCTAAAGAGAAAGCTGTTTTACCTTTGAATTTAAGGAGTCTGTAAGTGATCTGAAAATGGTATCTGAAACCTCCCCTAACCCTCTCTCCTACTACTTCTTTCAAGTTCCTTATTAAAGCATTGCAAATATATAAAGTGACTGGCGCCCAAATTCTGTTCTAACTTCCCATTCCCACTAGCCATGGACTCAGCCCTGGGGTGAATGTAAGCTTGCCCCCTGTCTCTGGAGGTACTTTCTTGCTCCCAGTAGACCCAGGGGGGCGCTACAAGAGTTTATGTACGAAAAAAAGAATTTTTCTTTATCGTACATAATGGGACACAGAGCAGTTCTATTATTCCTTATTCACAGGATTATGCACCATCTACAGGTGATTGGACACTGGCAAAAAGTGAGGAAGTCCTCTCCTATATAACTACTGCCATACAGGAAGTACATCAGTTTTCTTGCCAGCTTCTGAAAGTGATGTTCGCTGTTGTTCAACGGTTTCAAAAGGGATCAGGAGTCTGGTGTTATCCAGACCCATTCCTACAGCTGTGTTCATTCAGAGAATGGTACCCAGACCCTGCAACAATTATAGAAAAAGTGATGCGAGGATTGCCTATAACACGGCTTGCGCACATGGTACCTTGCATGGTAATAACTGACAAGGTGTTTCTGATAGGGTGCTATACAGGTCCAGGGCAGTGAACCCCAGCAAAGGGGATCAAGTCCCTGAAAGTCATTAAAGACATGGCCTGGCATGATGGATGAAGCTTGGATCCCTAGCTGTAAACAGATGGATCCTGGAGCGAGAATGGGGAGTGCCCAGGTAGCCTTCTTGTGCCCATAGATGGGCTACCTAGGTTATGGTATCCCTCCCTTGCCTTGCTCTCAACTAGGGGGCAGGAGTTATACTGTTCAGAAGCTGCATGTGCTTTATGCTTAACAGACCACAGGGGGCAGTGGTGCTATATAATCGAGTGCTGTCTGTGTAACTGTAAAGCTTTCTGCCGTGTTATGTGTTTCACTGTGTTTGCCTCAGTATTTTTGCCTGTCAGGATGGGCACTATTAAGAGCAGAGCAGGAGTATGTGCGTTTACTGCTTTTAGGCCTGTGGTTAGGCACCTGTGGACCCACCCAGGAATGAGAGGGGTGGGGCTTCATGGTAGCTAAAAAGAGGCAAAGAAAGGGAAGTGCTCACTTAGCATAATAAACCTCTTTATTACTGGATTAAAATCATACAATAATGCGCTTACATAGCCATAGAATGTGTGAATCCATCTCCCAAACCAATTCTATCACCAGCTTGTTAAGATGTGTGTAGATTCTATAGCCTTGTCCTGTTGATGGATTGACTTGGGTACAACCAGCCTGCTCATAGAAGGATTCAACCTCGGCCGGTCACTGCTTAACTGGAAGAGATTCAATGCACAACGTTTGTTTGGGTCAGATTTGGATAAGTATATCCAGAACATTTCAGGTTGTAAGCATTCTTTCTTACTAATTTGGAAGAAGGGTAAGCTGCTTATTTTACTTCTTCTTCCACAAGGAAGTCCTTTTGCTACTCTCAGGCTTCCAGAGTGAAACCTCATCTGCAGTTCCATAAGAAGTCCTGGTCCTCCAAGCTTGCACAATTGGACTGGAATGGAGGAGAATGGAGGGGTGCCCCTACTATTTTGGGTGGGGAGATGTTTTCACGTTTTTTGAAGAAATATGGCAGGGGGGAGGTGGCAGATGAATGGGTCAGTTGTACACTTACTCATGGAGTCAAAGGAGACCTGACCAGAGGAGCAATGTGTGACACCCTGTACAAAGTCACACACTAAGCAATGAGCAATTGACCTTTGAAAAAGGATTCAAGGCCAAAATTTGCAACTTGATCATATTCAGTGCCAGTTTCATATCAACCCCCGACTGGAGAAAATCCAAAATACGACCCACAACATACTTGCAAGGGTGAAACCTCCTGGCCTTACACCAGTCCACAAAGGATTTCCAGGTCCTGTGGTAAATCTTCCTTGAAACACACTTCCTGGCTCTCACAAGTGTGGGGATGGCTGCCTTTAGGCACCACCCTATCCTTCAAAACTCTTGTCTTAAAATGGCGATGCTCTCAAAGTCAACGACCATAAAGAAGGATGGAAGATTAGATCTATGGGCAATGAAATGCAATGAGGAGGGTGCTGTGCTAGGGAAATTACTTTTCCTGGCGTAATCACATATTCTACTGCAGTCAAAGACACATTGCAAGTAAAAAACACTGCCAGTAAGCATCTGAAATACTTTTTCTTGTTAATGACAGTGTCTATTTCAGCACAACATTATTACCAATTTTAGGAACTCAGAAATGGACCATGTTTGCATAATAGCCAAGACTAAATGCAGATCATTCTCGGTTTTCCTAGTAGAAATATAATTAGATCAAATTGTTAAAGAACTTGTTTTTATATTTAGACATCTTATACAGTCATCCTAATAAAATTTTAAGGGTTTTACACTGTCCCTACTCCAGTATATCTTATACAACCAATTGTTAGTAGTTTAGCAACAGGAACAGTAGTGGTGAACAGTAAGGCCTCATGAATACTGCTGCTCTTAAACTCACATTTTGGATCTTTTGCCGTTTTTTTGCCAAAGCCCCTAAACTAAACTCAATAAAAGCCTATGGAGAAGATTTACTAAACCTGGTGCACTCAGAATCAGCTGTGCATGCTAGCCAATCAGCTTCTAATATCAGCTGGTTCATTTAAAGTGGTCCTAAAGCCTCAAGGTTTTTTACCTTAATGCTTTCTATGCATTAAGGTAAAAGCCTTCTCTGCTGCAGAATCACCCCATCCCCCTTATTGTTATCTGAGCCCAATCCGATCCAGCGACATGCACGAGAGCAGCTCTCTTTGCTGTCTCCCTCCTCATTGTGCAGATTGTCAATCAACTCCAGTGACAAGGGAGTGGGGGGTGGGGATATAGCAGCAGCGCTCAGGAGCAAGCCCACACAGGTGCTCCCATGGAAATCTGTTTCCTAATTGGGGCACCAGCAAGAGAGGATGAGCCAGGAGCACTGACAGGGGGACCCAAGAAGCGGAGGATCGCACAGAGCAGGTAAGTATATACGTTTGTCATTTTAAAAAAAGTTTCCTTTACAACCATTTTATTCTCTGCAGAGCTGCACCAGATTTTGCACACTCACAGTTTTAGTAAATAACCCTATTTGTGTCCATGCAGACATAGGCTTTTACCAGAATTTAGGAGCAGTAGAGTTTAGAGGCAGTCAAAGCTCCTCTCCTGAATGCAGAGGAATTGTGTTCAGAAGAGGAACTTTTTGCCAAAAAAACTCCAAATGCACCTAAACACGCATAAATGTGGCTAAACGCACATAAACTTTAGGCACGTTTAGCACTTTAGCACTTATTCATTTCAGTGGCCAGAATAAATTAAAATTATGGCCAACATAATAAATAAACTCCCAGACACCAATTACTGCTAAGTTGCTAAACTCACCTAAACTATGAAAAAATGCAGCTTAGGTGAGTTTTTAACAATCATTTTCTCCTGTCAGAAGAAACATATTGTAGTACCCTGGTCCTAAACAGGGCTGCTAATAAATCTAGTTGTGCTAGGTGGTAACTAGCCTGGCTAATTGATAGTTTGATCCACTGATTTCTGTCCTTGGTCTGAGTTTAATTGTAGTCTCTCTCTTGTGTCGATACGTGACCCTGTTGCCTTGGGCATTAGGATGATGGATTACAGTGAGTTCAGGTGATGGGTAAATAAGTTGTCTCAGCCAATCAGCAGGAATTTCTTTGGCCGTTGTGCATGCTGTAATAGGCTATTTACTTGGGAGGAGTCAGGTGATCCGTGTTCTTCCCGCCCAGGGCTGTGACTTGGATGGGTGTGTGTTGAGAAACTCCTGGTTGCTAGGCTTGAAGCCTGAGGCCTATCCAGGAGTCACACTGGCTGCTAGGTCTATGTCAGGCCTATCCAGTAGTTCAGGGTTCCGCAAAGGAGGAGCAGCAAAGGTTAAGCCGTTAAGCCCGAAGCCTGGGGCAGAACCATGTGTGTTAGAGGCTCAGCCCGTGGGGTGCCTGAACGTTGCCAGAGGTAAAGAAGAAGCAGTTGCCACCAAGGGAGGACCACTCCTGTTACCAGAAGCAAATTTGGAAGGGATGAAGTTCTGAAGGAGTACCAGAGCTGGCGCTTCACTAGCCAGGGACAGTGAATTAAATTATGAGACTCATCCAGGAATACAGGGGGTAGCTGTGAGTAAAGCTTGAAGGAGTATGGCGGGTAGCTGTAAGTAAAGCTTGAAGATAAGTACAGCGGTTAGCTGTGGGTGAAGCTCGAGGGATCCAGCGGGTAGCTGAGAGTCCAAGAAGTCTAGTGAAAGATGGTGAGCTGAGCTTAAGAATCTACAGTGGGATACTGTGAGTTAAGCTTGAAGATCTACGGTAGGATACTGTGAGAGAAGTTGTTGCTATAGGAGACAGCGGTTGCTACACGATACAGATTGCTGCATTCAACTTAAAGGCCCTTTTCTGTATTGCTGTCTGCCTAGTTCTATTTTTGTCTACGGAGTTTGCCTTAATTGCTATTGCATTTGCCTAAGGGTGTCCTGAGCCCTCACCCCCTCTTCCATCGTACCTGTTAAAAGAAATAAAACTCTCTTTGTTCATTTTTACAAAAAGTGACTGGCGCCCAATCTTTTCACCTTGCACCACACCCACTATGCCTAGTAACCTGCACCCTGAGGAGGAATGTCAGTTCTCCCTGGCTCTGGGGGTCACCATTGGGGAGATTTCAGGGAGACTGCTACAATATTATAAACCAGTGTGCATGAAGCTTAAGGTGCAGGACCTAGTCTTGACCCTGAATGAAAAACACTTGCTTCCTCCTCTTCTGGGGTCCCTCAGCAGCGCTCCTGACTCCTTCTTCTCGAGTGCCCTATCTGTGAAGCGCTCTCCCTCAGGGCACCTATGCAGGCGCGCTCCCGTGTCCTGCTGCTGCGTCTATTGACACAGACAGCAGGGCTCGGCTCCTGCGCCATTGGATTTGAAGGGCAACAGTGGGAGCCAATGGCTGCGCTGCTATCAATCTATCCAATCAGGACCTGAAACACCGGCTGGAGCTGGTGTGCTGGTTCCCGGAAAGGGAAAGACAGGGTTCAGGTAAGCAAAACGGGGGCGCTGTGGGGCTGCTACACTAAAGGAGGTTTTTCACCTTAATGCATATAATGCATTAAGGTGAATAGACTTGAGGGTTTACTACCCCTTTAAATTGTGTGTTTATCAGATAGAAAGGTACTTTATGCTCTCGCTTTGTATGTGGGATGATTCATATATGGTAGGTGTTTTTCACAGGGTTAGTCCAGCAGGCTAATATAAGCAGTAAAGTCAAAGAAATGCCACTCTAGCTGAGTGACTAACGCTCACAAACCTATGAGGTTTGAGTAAGCACTAATTTTAGCACAAAACACGTTACCTTTTACATTCCTGTCATACCTGTGCTGTGATTTTAATGCTTCAATAAAGATACCAATGAGTGCAGCAATAATCCGGATCTTGCATATTACTAATATAAGCAGTAGATTTGAATAAATATGCTCATTCATACACAGCTAAGAACTAATTTTGTAAGAAAGCGTTTCACCTACTGACTGTAATTTTTGAAGTTTTAGAAAACTGGAGCATTTAGAGGAGGCCCACCCAGATTTATGGATATCATACAGTCTATACATATGGGGCTGATTTACTAAAGACAAATAGACTGTCCACTTTGCAAGGGAAGTTGCACTTTTAACCAGAGCTTGACATTACCAAGAATACCCAATCACGTGCAAGAACAATAAAAAATGACTTTTGCTTGCAGATGAATAGATGATGGAAGTCAGCAGAGCCTCAAATCATTTACTAAGCTCTGGGATAATACCCTAACAAAGCGCAATTTCTCTTGCAAAATGAATTGCCTATTTGCCTTTAGTGAATCAACCTCAATATGTCCCAAATGCAAAACATGAATGCTAATTACGTAGCCACAATGCTCTTTTCCCCATCTTCCTCATTATTAATCCGCAGAATTTTGTTTTGCCATGGGCGCGTTTAGTTCATCAACTCCCCTTAGAATATTGTTTTTTCTATATAACACTAAGTAACAGATGTAACATTAGCCAATAATCTGGATACAGAAGCATACTTTTTCTTCTGCAGGGAAGGAGGTCATATTTGTACATGTTAACTGTAACTGATCACACGTATTTTTGTAATAAAAATACTTTCTCTTCTTAACTGCTTATTCAAATCTCTCTTTTTAACTTGTATAATCGTGAAAATTCCTCACATTTCTTCACTCTGCCAACTCTATATAGACTGTGCCCAACAGTGTTTTGAACATAATGTCCCAAGTTTTTATATCGTTATTGGTAGTGATCCAATTGTTAAATGAAAAAAATGTTCTTTACCCACAGTTCAAACACATTAAATGGTTTTAAATAATTCCAGGACAGAAAACAAGGTTATTTTTTGTCACTGATTAATAGACTGATGGACTCACATGTGCCAGCTTTTGACCCAGAAGTGAAACTGAGATTTTAATTCTGTTACCTACTTTATGTCTAAACCACAAGTATTAAGTTATTAAGTATGAAGCAAGTATTTTATTTCATACTTACCTGCTCTGTACAATGGTTTTGCACAGAGCAGGTCTGATCTTCTTCTTCTGGGGTCCCTCCTGGCTCCCCCCATCTGCCAAGTGCCCCCATAGCAAGCCGCTTGCTATGGGGGCACTCATGCGGGCTCAATTCTGAGCCGGGCTCCGTGTATCCATTGACACACACAGTGTGGCTCGGCCCTGTACCCCACTCTCTGCTCACTGGCTGTGATTGACATCAGCAGGTGCCAATGCCTCCAACTGCTGCCTTCATCTCCAATTGGGAGAGAGAAAGCGGAGGGAGCCACTGACGTTGGGCACATTGCTGAATCGAGATCAGGCTTAGATAAGTATAAGGTGGGGCTGGGGGGCTGCACACAGAAGATTTTTCACCTTGAGGCTGGGTTCACACTGGTGCGCTGTGCGAAATTGCCTGTGATTTGCACCGCACTGCAGTGCAAATCACATGTGTTGTCTGTGCGATGCAGTTTCAGCCATACAGAATGGCTGAATTTGCATCGCATTTGGACCAAGCTCGCACAGGACCCTTTTTTTGGTCCGCACCAGAATCGGACCGCATGGGTGTGAACACCCATGCGGTCCGATTTCTGTCTGAACTGTCAGTTCACACTGCAATATGCGAACTGAAACGGGGCTTTCATTAACATTGTATTGACACTCCCAGCAGTTTGCATATGGCAGTGTGAACTGCCTTGCGAGTCAGGTGCGATGTGGGAACCTACAGTGGATATAAAAAATCTACAAACCCCTGTTAAAATGTCAGGTTTCTGTGATGTAAATAAATTATTTCAGAACTTTTTCCACCTTTAATGTGACCTATAAACTGTACAACTCAATTGAACAACAAACTGAAATTTTTTAGGTAGAGGGAAGTAAAAAATAAAATAATAAAACAATATGGCTGCATAAGTGTGTTGAAGCACCATTTGATTTTATTACAGCACTCATTCTTTTTGGGTATGAATCTATCAGCATGGCACATCTTGACATGGCAATATTTGCCCACTCTTCTTTGCTTAAACACTCCAAATCTGTCAGATTGTGAGGACATCTCCTGTTCACACCCCTCTTAAGATCACCCCACAGATTTTCAATCAGATTCAGGTCTGGGCTCTGGCTGGGCCATTCCAAAACTTTAATCTTCTTCTAGTGAAGCCATTCCTTTGTTAATTTGGATGTATGCTTTGGGTCATTGTCATGCTGAAAGATGAAGTTCCTACTCATGTTCAGCTTTTTAGCAGAAGCCGGAAGGTTTTGTGCCAATATTGGCTGGTATTTGGAACTGTTCATGATTCCCTCTATCTTGACTAAGGCCCCTGTTCCAGTTGAAGGTGGGTATGGTGTTCTTTTGGTGATGTGCAGTGTTGTTTTTGCACCAAATATATCTTTTGGAATTATGGCCAAAAAGTTCAACCTTGGTTTCATCAGACCATAACACATTCTCCCATATACTTTTGAGAGACTTCAAAAGTGTTTTTGCAAAATTTAGCCAGGCCTGGATGTTTTTCTTTGTTAGAAAAGGCTTCCGCCTTGCCACTCCACCCCATAGCCCAAACATATGAAGAATACGGGAGATTGTTGTCACATGTACCACGCAGCCAGTACTTGCCAGATATTCCTGCAGCTCCTTTGATGTTGCTGTAGGCCTCTTGGCAGCCTCCCTGACCAGTTTTCTTCTTGTCTTTTCATCAATTTTGGAGGGACGTCCAGTTCTTGGTAATGTTACTGTTGTGCCATATTTTCTCCACTTGATGATGACTGTCTTCACTGTGTTCCACGGTATACCTAATGCCTTTGTACCCTTCTCCTGATTGATATCTTTTAACAATGAGATACCTCTGATGCTTTGGAAGCTCTCCGCAAACCATGACTTTTGCTATCGGATGCGACTAAGAAAATATCATTAAAGACCTACTAGAACAGCTGAACTTTATTTGGGGTTAATCAGAGGCACTTTAAATGATGGCATGGTGTGTAGTGATTCCTATTTAACATGAGTTTGAATGTGATTGCTTTATTCTGAACTTAGCTACATCCCCAGTTATAAGAGGGTGTGCACACTTATGCAACCACAGAAACCTGACATTTTAACAGGGGTGTGTAGACTTTTTATATCCACTGTATGTGAACTTGGACTAATGCATAGAATGCATTAAGGTAGAAAACCTTCTACCTTTACAACCGCATTAAGATTGAATTTGTGAGTTTTGATTATTTTTTCTATTAAAAGCATAGATCTAAAGACCATACTACCTGAAACGTGAGTCTGTCAAAGCTGAGATCAAAAATGACAGGAAGGTGTTTGTTTTAAACATACCAATATTCCGTTCACAGGTACAGTGGGTATAAAAAGTCTGCACAGCCCTGTTAAAATGTCAGGTTTCTGTGATGCAAAAAAATGAGACAAAGATAAATCATTTCAGAACTTTTTCCACCTTGAATGTGACCTATAAACTGTACAACTCAATTGAAAAACAAACTGAAATCTTTTATAAGGGGGGAAGTAAATATAAAAAACTAAAATAAAGTGGTTGCATAAGTGTGCACACCCTCTTATAACTGGGCATGTAGCTGTGTTCAGAATTAAGCAACAACATTCAAACTCATGTTAAATAGGAGTCAGTACATACCTGCCACCATTTAAATTGCCTCAGATTAAACCCAAAGAAAGTTCAGCTGTTCTAGTAGGTCTTTCCTGACGTTTTCTTAGTTGCATCCTAAAGCAAAAGACATGGTCCACAGAGAGCTTCCAAAGCATCAGAGGGATCGCATTGTTGAAAGGTATCAGTCAAGAGAAGGGTACAAACGAATTTCCAAGGCATTAGATATACCATGGAACACAGTGAAGACAGTCATCATCAAGTGGAGAAATTATGGCACAACAGTGACATTACCAAAAACCGGACCCTCCAAAATTGATGAAAAGAAAACTGGTCAGGAAGGCTGTTAAGAGGCCTACAGAAACACTAAAGGAGCTGCAGGAATATCTAGCAAGTACTGGCTGTGTGGTACATGTGACAACAATCTCCTGTATTCTTTATATGTCTGGGCTATGGCAAGACAGAAGTTATTGATTACGAAGAAAAACATCCAAGCCCGGCGAAATTTTGCAAAAACGTATCTAAAGTCTCCCAAAAGCTTATGGGAAAATGTGTTATGGTCTGATGAAACCAAGGTTGAACTTTTTGGCCATAATTCCAAAAGATATGTTTGGCGCAAAAACAAAACTTCACATTACCAAAAGAACTCCATACCGACAGTGAAGCATGGTGGTGGCAGCATCATGCTTTGGGGCTGTTTTTCTTCACCTGGAACTAGGGCCTTAATCAAGGTAGAGGGAATTATCAACAGTTCCAAATACCAGTCAATATTGGCACAAAACCTTCAGACTTCTGCTAGAAAGCTGATCATGAAGAGGAACTTCATCTTTCAGCATGATAAGGACCCAATGCATACATCCAAATCAACAAAGGCATGGCTTCACCAGAAGAAGATTAAAGTTTTGGAATGGCCCAGCAAGAGCCCAGACCTGAATCTGATTGAAAATTTGTGGGGTGAATTAAAGAGGGCTGTGCACAGGAGATCTGACAGATTTGGAGTGTTTTTGCAAAGAGTGGGCATGATGTCAAGATGTGTCATGTTGATAGACTCATACCCAAAAAGACTGAGTGCTGTAATAAAATCAAACGGTGCTTCGACAAAGTATTAGTTTAAGGGTGTGCAATTGGGCATTTGTAATGCCCTTTTTTAATTAGTTAGTTTTAATTTGGTACAATAAATTTACCCATTCTGACTTACACTATGAGTGCCTGTTCTTTATGCCTATATACATGAGGATACCCCACGATCTGACTTGCCACAGAGGATGTGATCGCCTTGGATAATAGGATACCAAGACCAAAGACAATCTGACTACATCCACTCTACCCCTGCAGGGGTGCAGAAATCTGGTGAGTGTGGAACCAAAGGGGAGCATGAGTGTCACTTCACTTTCTGCACAGGAACCGTGATAAAGTGTATGCAGAAGTCACTTTGGATACCTGCACAAGTCACTTGGGAATACTGCATATAAGGATACATCTGCACTAAAGCAGTTAGCAGTTTTTCACTCAAAGACTTAAAATATTTGCAAAAGTTTTTTTCCACTCAGGACTGAGATATTTGTTTATTATACATTTATGGTCGTGGCCCTATGACCGAGACAGATATAGATCTCATAAACACGCTACAAGACTTACACCATAAATAGACCTGAAGTGTGCCTTGGTGGTCTGGTCAGTATGCCAAGAAAGGGGGGCTTACCCAAGATAAGTAACGGGTAGTTTATGGAGAAGGATGTGCTGTGAAGTCCCCTGAAAAAGGGAAGGGTGGGAGGGTATTGTGCACTGGAACTGACAGAGTATGGGCGAGTGGGCTGCTTACTTTAATACCCTCCGGGCTCCTCCCATAAATTCAGGCCACCATACTGGCCTTCTTATGTATACATTTTTATTTTATAAATAATTTTTTAATATTCACATGTTTTTTTGGATATATAAATTTCATGGTGTTTTTGCACTAGCAGTGCACCAATAGATGGTACTATATATACTAAAATTGGAAATCTTTGCACTTTAGAGTTATATCAGTTTGTCATTACATACTGCACTTTTATGCCCCGTACACACGGTCGCATTTTCCGATGGAAAATGTCCGATCGGAGCGTGTTGTCGGACATTCCGACCGTGTGTGGGCTCCATCGGACATTTTCCATCGGATTTTCCGACACACAAAGTTTGAGAGCAGGCTATAAAATTTTCCGACAACAAAATCCGATCGCGTCAATTCCGACCGTGTGTGACCTGTTCCGACGCACAAAGTGCCACGCATGCTCAGAAGAAATTCCGACATGGAACAGCTCGGTCTGGTAAAATTAGCGTTCGCAATGGATACAGCACTTTCGTCACGCTGCAATGTTAAAAATGGTTTAATACAGCGCACTCTCTTCTTCTTTATAATGTGACAAGAATTAAGTATTTTTGCTGCTCGTATTCACACAGACTTCTCACAAACT